>NW_011888797.1:10717603-10797358 GCF_000151845.1 Pteropus vampyrus | reverse complement strand
ACTCCACAGGCTATGTCACCAATGCCAGCCGTGTGGAGGACAGGCCAGGGCTCACCGCTGGGATAGCAGAGGATCTCTGGACTTCCTGGGTAAGGCTTTGGTTGGCTTCTCCATGGATGATGCCTCCTCCTCAGATCCATACCCAGCTTCTTGCTAAAGCAGCATAAAGCAAAGACTGTCACAGAGAGCAGTGGATCGGGAGGCCTGGGCAATCATGGCTCTGTTGAGCGGGGGAGTGACCCGTCCCCTCCCAGGCCTGAGTCGGTGCTCGGAGAAGGCAGTGTATGCCCTGAAGCAGGAATTATGCAGGGCAGAGCATGTTTCAGAGTCCTCCACTGCCTCAGCTTCCAATGGACACTCAACACTCACAGATGAAATAACTCTAAAATGGGGACAAGATATGTCTTTGCATCAGACCTTTCAGAAGGATGAGTACAAAACAGAAAGTAAATATGAGATGTGATAAAGCGGTGACTCCAGGACTTAAGAACACTGTAACCCATGATAGAAAATGCGGTTTACCTTGTAACTGTGTATATACATGTATATACATATATAAATACCTACACAACCCAGACAGCCACAACTTTAACTGAAAGGAACTTACTGTGCAATGCTTTCCATTTTTTAAAATGCTGGTTGCAACCTGCTAATAACTCACAACCTATAGGTTGAAAGTTCATTGTCAGTGCACAGCGAAGTACCTTTTATTGTTGCTTATCATGCAATGGGAGTGATCACAATAAACAGCTATCTTAAGTGCTTTTTGTGGGTTTACCACTTTTAACCTCACAGCAATCCCACAAGGCAAGTGCTATCATTTGCGAACCCCAGTTTACTGGTGAAGGGAAGAGGCAAGACAAAGATACTTGCCCAAGCTCCCACACTGCCCAGCAGTAGAGCTGGCCTCTGAAACCTCAGGGCTAAAGGATTTCGCCCAGAGGAGAAAAAGTCCCTTGCACTGGAATCTCTGTGACACGGACCAGCACTTTACACCCTTGACCAACCAGTCTGTCCCTGTGTCCCTTCTTTCCCAGGGTTGGGAATGACACCCACCTCAGGCGGCAACAGTCCGAGCAGCCGGGCCCCCGACAGGTCCAGGTCGCTGATGGTGGTCACGGTGACTGTGTGGTTAGGGTGGTCATACTGCACTGACTCCGTCTTTGCTGTCACCAGCCGGTCTAGTTCATCTGCCTCCTCTGTGCATGGTGGGCATAGAACTGGGTGTCGGCCCCAGGCACAAGAAACCAGGCTCCAGCCCCTCCCAACCCTGGATTGCAATGGCCCCTCTACTCTATGGGAGAGCATTTGGGAAGTCACCGGCTCCAGAAACTGGCCTGCCAAACACTGCTGGAAATGATCCGACTCTTCCCTTCGTGTTCCAAGGAGACCTCAGACCACCTGGTCCCCTTCTACGACAAGCCCAGTGTGACACCAGGAGATGCTGCCGCTCCTTCACTTCCACTCCCAGTCTCTCCAGGCCTCAGAAATGGGGCTGTCTGCTCGGGATCAGTTTACCGAGAGGCTTGGGTCTCCTCTGCATCCAGATCCACTCTGATCTCAAGAACCACCCCTGACCCCTAGGTCACCACCAAGACCCCTAGAGCAAAGGAACTCAGCTTCTGTGTAGCACCCCACATCCCGCCCCTACTCACCAAGGGATAAATAAACCCCGGCCCGCTGGCTATTCTCCAGGTCAGGTTAAGGATAAGACTTACCCAGAGCCTCCTCTCTCTCTGCCAGCATCTTCAAATATTCTTGGTGGCGCTGAAACCAAAAGGTTGGGGATCACAGTAAATATGGCCTCTCGGCCCCACCTCAGGCAGGAGCATTGCTCACCTCCAGGGTCAGTGAGTAAAAGACCAGGAGTTTCCATCGTAAACCTTTCCCAGACCTGGTGTCTCTACCTGTGTCTCAAACTGCTCCCCAGGCCTGCTCACACCTCCCCTCATCCCCGCAGAGGCCCCTACTCAGGCCATCCAAGGCTGCAAGTCCCCAGAGTCAGAGTCTCCTGCCCTCCTCCTCTGCACCTCCTCGCGGAGCTTCTTCTGCTCCTCCTTGAGCCGTTGCTTGATCTCCTCAATGGCTGCCTTCTTCCGCTCCACCTTCCGCTTATGGAAGCCTGTCAGGTACTCCCTACAGGAAAGATGCAAGGGAAAGTCAGGCCATACAGAAAGAAAGTCTTGCTATAATAAAAACAGCTAACACTACATTCATTATGTGCAAGGCACCATTCCAAAAACTTTCAAGTGTTAATTCATGTAATCCTCACAACAACCTGTGTAGTAAGTACCAATCTCTGTTTTACAGATGGGGTCACTGAGGCAGAGAGAGGCTAGGTTACTTGCCCAAGGTCACAGAGAGTGCAAGGTTATGAAAAAGAGGGAGATGCTGCCACTTTCTACTCGCTACCCTCCAGGACTCTCAGCTTCAAGCAATAGAGCTAGGTGACAGGTATAGGTTGTGGGCCTCTGAATCTAGAACAGGTGGAGGCCCCTTCTATACTGTCAAATTCCATTCCCCAATGATGTCACTTCTAACAGGACTTTCAAGGCCACCTTCATCCAGACCGCCACTTTCCCCTGGACCAATACCCCATTTCCCAGGACACCTACCCCCTGGACCCATCTGGAAGGCCTGTGGATGCCCCAGCATTTCCCTCCATCTGATCTCAGCCCCTTCTCAGCTCTGTAGAGCCGACTGCATCATTCCCATCTGTTCTGAGGCTCAACACTAGGGTTTTCGCTGATCCACTACCATATGGAACCCTGAGTGAGGGATTTGATAGACCGGATGCTGAGGCTTAGGGGTCTAGCTAAGGGGTTCCAACATCTGACACACAAAACGAAGGAGTAAAAGTCTGGTTTGTGAATAAATGAACTTAAGCCATTCATTTCATAAACTCATCATTCATCAACAACAGATGAGAAGGAACTCATCGTACGGGGCCGCTGGACTGGGCTAGGGAGGTCGAAATCATTGGTCAGAGACTTCAGCTACCAGCCCTCTGGCCGTGCACACAACAGTAAGCGAGTTGGGGCACCAAGAAAAGCGAAGGGAAGGCGGGGCAGGCGATTCCATTCCACAGGCCAGGGGAAGAGAGTGGGAGCTCCCATTCGGGAAGGGGGGAATGTCCAAGGGGCGCTTCGGCCACGCCAAGAGGGCGGGGCCGGAAAGGCCCTCTGCGTGAGCGTGCGCGGCCCGGACTGGCCTAGGCTTTGCCTGGCGGCCCGAAGGGGATCTAGTCCAGCCTTGCCACTCACCGCCGTTTCTCCTCGTCAAAGCTGAGGATGAGACGCGGCCGCCGGCTGTCGTTATCTCTCTTCTTCTTCTTGTTGCGGCCCATAATTTTGAGGCCTGGGTGGCGCGGCTCCTACTCGCCTAAGACGCTTCCGGGTGTAGCGTTTTTGGCCTTCCGGCGCTCCTCACAGCGGTGCTCCGCAGTTCCGCTCATCAAGCCCAGTCTTTTAAAGGTTCCGCCCCAGCCCGTCTCCTCGCCCCTCCCTTTTGGGTGTAACAGGCGGGTCCCTGCCGGGCGACTCCCGGCCCGACCTTTTCTCCTCCACTGGCAAGAGTGCGAGCGTGCCTCTGAGGTCCTAGTGTCTGGCAACGTACCTGACACACGTAGGCGCTCAGTACAGTTATTAGGGAATAGGCAAAGATTGCTGATTCTGCTTTTGATTCTAATGTCAACTTGGTGGTGGTCTCCAAGAGCACGTTTCTGGAGGCAAACTACCTGGGTTAGAATCCTGGTACCCCAATTAGAGCTGTTGGACCAGTTGCCTTTGCTGTGCCTGAATTATCCTGTTTGTAAAATGGGGATACTTATAATGATTTTGTAAGGTTATTGTAAAGCAGTATTTTTCAAACTTTGATGTGCACCAGAATCCCCTAGAGGGCTTGTGAAACCCAGATCGCTTGGCCCTCACTATAGAGTTTCTTGTTCAGCAGGTCTGGAGTGAGCCCCAGAATTTGCATTTCTAACAGGGTCTCAAGTGATGCTGATGTTTCTTGTCCGCAGACCAAACAACACCTGAAGGGCAATTTTAGTAATCTGGATTGTATGCTTGAATCACCCTGTAAACAATAATATAAACGGAGCCAATAATATAAATTTTTAAATGGAGCTGGCGCTGCCATGCCAGAGGAACTGCCTTGCACATCCTATGCCTTAAATCTTTAGAATGTTAAAACAAGGCAAAATAACCTGTTTTTTTAGGACTGGGCCTAAGCAACTTCATTTCCCAAAGAACTATTTGCAAAGATAACAAAAAAGCAGTTATGACTACTGGGCTGATGACTACTGGACTGAAAATTAAAAACATTGTTTAGAATTAACATCACTGTTATGTTTGTTATCTGCACCAATAGAAATGCCTTCCTCCTATTGATGTAATTGTCCCCTTTCCCATTCTCATAAATACCCCTCGCCTTTGTCTCCTGATGGGTACATTATTTGGGCTTCTGCCTGAATTAATGATTCCTAAATAGTTGTTATCAATCTCAAAAAAAAAAGCTTGTTGCCTCTCACTTTGAAAGGCCCTTTTAGTCTCTGGTTAGCACCCTGTTCTCAACTCATCTGTACTGGGTGGTCCCACAGGGTCAATGATCAGTGTAGTCTAAGGGATGATACCTCTGCAAGGAGAAGCACAAGAGGCTGCAAGAGCTCAGGGTTGGCTCCTCCAGTGTAGAGGGCTTCCCAGAGGAGGTGACCCCAGAACTGGCTAAGGATGGGGGTACCAGAAGAAAGACTCTTAGGAACCAACCCTCTCCTTTGACAAGTGACTGGATTCCAGAAAGCAAGTAAGCACATATGTATTGGGTGCCTGCAGAGCGCCAGGCACACAGAGAAGGAAAGAGAACTATAATATCTCAGAGAAGGGAAGTGACTTGTCCAGGGTTACAGAGCTACTCTGGCAAAGCTGGACATGATCACTGGATCACGGGCCTCATGGCCCAGCATCCTGGGCCACTGGCCAGTGGGATCACTCTCCCAGTAGCTAATATGGATTCTTTTGAGGACAAGATGCAGACCCTGACCGTGAATCTTGGAAGGAGCCAGGCACACAGTAGGTGCATCTCTCCATGAATGTTGAACCCATTTCGTGAGGGTCTTCTGCCTGGGGGGATTCCATGTTGGTGCTAAGTGAAATCCTCAAATCAGGGCAAAACAGGGGGCTGCCTAAATGGTGGTGTGAATTTCAGGGTGATAACTGCCCCTCTGACCCTCTGCCCCCTAGTGGCCACACCCTGAAGCCCCCCTTGGTACCCTCCCTCTGGGAAGAAGCATCACCCTGGCTGCAGTGATGCCCACCAAAGATGCCTAGTGAACAGCCTTCTGCAGCTGAGCTGCCTCCTGTGAGTCCCAGGCACTGGGTCTCAGGGCTGCTGCCTGCTGTTTCCCAGGCTCTGCCAGACTGGCTATGAGTGGAAAATGATGGGGGTCTGCTGTCGGACTCGATAAATCATAAAGCTTTCTGGACCCCTTTCCTCTCCAAGGTTTATTCGTTCTGTCTCCCACTTTGCTGAGGAATGTTCTCAAGGCCTCACTTGGATTATCTCAGTTAGTCCTTGCAATCTCCCTGTGAGGTTGGTGCTGCGTTCATTCCTATTATACAGGTGAGGAAAAGGAGGCTCAGAGAGGGAAAGTGACTTGACCAAAGTCACCCAGTTAGGAAGTGGTGTACAGATCCATTCCTCGACCGCTGCCCCAGATGTGGAGTGGTTCCGCCCTCCGGAGCTTGCAGTCTAGTGCAGAGATGGACCAAGTAAGTATATAACAGGGCCTTGTGTGGGGAGCTCTGTGCAGTTGGCCTTTGCCACCCACCCAGCCCGAGCTGCTGGCCCATGTGGGGCTCAGATAGGCCTCATCTGCAAAAGCTCACAGTGCAGAGTAAAGTCCGCCACCTCAGGCGGGTGCTTTTGCTCCAAACTCTTCCCAGGGAGTTTCAGGTCCATGCCCCAGGGAAGGAGGCGAGGGACTGACAACCCCACGCAGAAAAAGCTTGAGAGCCCTTTACTGCCACTCATAGTCTAAAGTACCCACCATCCTTTTGGGCATTACTTTTGAAATTTTTGTTTATTGTGTGCCAGGCACAGTAAGACATGGCACATTCTCTTAATAGAAATGATGATAAAGATGATGAGCAAAAGGAATTTTGCTATTTATTTAGCTCTTTACACGATTATCTCTTTTGAGATGAGCCCCATTTTACCGAGACTTGGAGAGGTGCAGTCACTTGCTGGAGGTCATACAGGCAAGAAGAGCAAGGGCTGAGGGTGGAGCCCAAGTGGTGTAAGGGCAGGGCTCTACTTAGTTTCTCTGGACCCAGTTTTATAGGCTCTTGAGACACCATGAGTCTTAAAAGAGGTGAAGGAAACCAACATTTACAGAGCCCTAACTATGTGCCAGGCACCATGCATTCCTCTACATTATCTCAGCTAATTCTTACAACCCCACAGGGTAGATACTAGTATTAATGCAATTTGATAGATGAGTAAACTGAGGTTCAGAGAGGTTGAGTAACTGATCCAAGGGCACAGTGTTGGAAGTGGGGTTCGATCATAGATCTGATTCTGAGTCCAGTTTCCTTCCTCCACACCCAATGGTCTCTCTCCTTATCTTCCCCAGGGCTTTACTCTGGCCTATTGTAGTCCCGGTCTTGGTGTATTGTGGGTGTCCAGCCAGTTTAGGGAGAATCAATGTGGGTGAACTGAGGACCAGAGAAAGGTAGTTGAGGGGACTTTCCCCAATGTCCAGCAGAGGGCGTGCTTCCACAGCTAGATTTCCAAAGTCGTTTCTCTCTGGGTGGCCACTTGGGTGCCCCAGGGGAGCCTGGAGATTGGGTGTGGCTCTTAGGAGCCTCCAGGATGTGCACTTCAACCTCCTTGGCCCTCTCATAGAAATGTGCCACCTAGGGGGCCCATCCACCCCAAAGGGCCCAATGTGAATAATGACTCCCATTTTATAGATGAGGAAATGAAGGCTAGGGATGGAAGAGACCTACCTAGGGTTCCACAGCTGTTGCTGTCTTGGAGAGTGAGATTTGCCCAGCTCTCGGATCAAGCCTCAGCTGGGCCTGATACAGACCAGGGAGTTATGTTGTCAGAGCCTGTTTCTTTCTTTTCAAATTGAGCTTTTACCATGTGCCACACACTGAACTTGGCCTCCTTCACACATCTCATTTAACTCTCACAATAGGCTCTGTGCTGCTAGTCCCTCCATATAAATAGCCAAGGCTCAGAGAGGTCAGTTAACGCACACAAGGCCACACAGCTGGTAGCCACCGTCTGAACCTGCTCTTTCTAGCTCATGAAAACAAATGAGAGGGGCCCCAGTTACTCTTCTCTCTGTACTGCCCCAGATACCATGGCATGAATCAGTCTGTCCTTACCTCTTTGCCCCTGGTTTCATTTATTTGACCTCTTCTGAGTACGTCTTGTGTGCTGGGGCCCACTGGGTCGGGAGCTGTTTGAGGGCAGTGACTGGGTCTTATTTAGTAGTCACCGAGCCCCCTACTGTGTACTGAACTCTGCTTGGCTCAGGGGACCCAGGGGAAGATGTCACTGGCGCTTAGCAGGTGCGCATCAAGGAAGTGAATAGAAGTGAAGGAAGGGGCAGGGCCTGGGGGAGTTTGTGGAACCCACCCTCTCACACACACAGACACACGCAAGGCTGGTTCAGAGAACAGAGGCAGCTGTCTTTATTGGGGGCTGTGGGTTGGCTGGCTTCATTCGAAGGCCACACATTTGATCTTAAAGTCACCTTCTGCCGCCAGGTAGTTGATGGCCTCCAGGTCGAGGCGGTTGGGGAACTTGAATGTGTAACCATCTGGCAGCTTGATGGTCAGGTCGGCCTGGTCGAAGGAAATGCACACCTGGCGGGTGGAGGAGGGCAGTGAGCAGTGTGGATCCCCAGGCGGGAGCCTCAGTGCAGCCAGTCATGGACTGCAGGCCATAGTCCCTCCCAGAGCCCTTTCCTCCAGGAACCCTGACAACAGCCCCACTTCATGGCTGAGGCCTCTGAGGTTAGGAGAGGGAGATGACATAGCAGGTGAGGGGGGAAGGGGATGAGGAGGGGAGGACCTAGATCTCTAGCCACTAAGCACACCCAGTCCCCCGGTCCCCATCCCACCTCTGCGACACTTCCAGGCTGGAAGGGGAAGACAGACTCCCGCTGCTCGGTCCCCCAGGCCCCGCCATCCTTGCTGTTACACACAATGGTGTTGATGTCTCCGTGTATATCGAAGCGAGGGTTGAAGTGCAGGCACACGTTGTTGCTGTCTTTGCCCAGGTTCAGCACGAAGCTAGGTGATAACAGATGGGACTGAAGCCTCCGTGGCCAGCGGCAGCCCCCTCGGACTAACCAGTCGGTGCCGGTCGGTACACCATTAATGCATCCAGGTGAGAGAACTCATTGAGCCCGGAGGCAAGAAACCTGAATTCCAGCTCAGGCTCTGCCACTTCCTTGCTGTGTGACTTTGAGCAAGTCCCTGCCCCTGTCTTGGTCTATTTCCTCATCTGCACAATGGGGACTGCACAAGAAGGATCTTTATGGATCTTGCTGTGCTGATAGCCAACACTCTCGCAAACATCAATGTCTCAGCCCCTTTGGTCAAGGTCGGAGACTCCCTCCAGATGGTGACTTCTGGGAGGGCAAGTGTCCTGTCTGCCTCATATATCTCTGTACCCCTGGTGCCCAGCATGACGCATGACACACAGTAGGTATTCAATAACTGCGAGGCCAATGAACAAATCAGAATAACACATTTGATGAGTGGAGGTAATAGCAATGCTTGCCCCTGAGGGTTTGGTAAGAATGAAATGAATAGTGCCCGGGAGGTGTGCGACTCCTTGATGTCGGCTCATCTCCTGGGCTCTGAGAGGTCCGGCATCTCACTTCCTCCACATGACCACCTTCCCCCTTGTTTTGGTCTACTAATGGACAAACCGGGGCTCGATGCAGTTGGTTGACTAGTCCAAGGTCACATGGCTGCTGAGAAAATAAACCAGCTAGCTGAATGAACGAGTGAAGTAAAGACGGAGGTAATGAAAGGCTGAGTGACTGAAGAACGCAGGAAAGAGGGACCTCAGAACGAGAGCGATGAGGATGACTTCTCCCTCTTTCTCTCCCCGCCCCACCCCCACCTCGCGCGGCCTCAGGTCCCGCCCAGCGTCGGAAGGCGGGGGGCAAGCCGACGCAGAGGATGAGGCCGCAGCTGTTTTAGTTTAAGAGGCTCCAGCAGGGCGGGGAGGGGGCGACCGTGGTGCGGGCATCCAGATCCCGCGGAGGAAGTGACTCACCCAGAAACGCAGTCTCTGCGGCCGCCTGAGTTAATCCCCTCCCCCCTACGCCAGGGAGTGGGGAGGAGGGTGGACCGGCCACGCCCCCACCCACCGCCCAGCTGGGGCACAGTGTTGGAACTGGGGTTCGATCATAGATCTGATTCTGAGTCCAGTTTCCTTCCTCCACACCCAATGGTCTCTCTCCTTATCTTCCCCAGGGCTTTACTCTGGCCTATTGTAGTCCCGGTCTTGGTGTATTGTGGGTGTCCAGCCAGTTTAGGGAGAATCAATGTGGGTGAACTGAGGACCAGAGAAAGGTAGTTGAGGGGACTTTCCCCAATGTCCAGCAGAGGGCGTGCTTCCACAGCTAGACTTCCAAAGTCGTTTCTCTCTGGGTGGCCACTTGGGTGCCCCAGGGGAGCCTGGAGATTGGGTGTGGCTCTTAGGAGCCTCCAGGATGTGCACTTCAACCTCCTTGGCCCTCTCATAGAAATGTGCCACCCAGGGGGCCCATCCACCCCAAAGGGCCCAATGTGAATAATGACTCCCATTTTATAGATGAGGAAATGAAGGCTACGGATGGAAGAGACCTACCTAGGGTTCCACAGCTGTTGCTGTCTTGGAGAGTGAGATTTGCCCAGCTCTCAGATCAAGCCTCAGCTGGGCCTGATACAGACCAGGGAGTTATGTTGTCAGAGCCTGTTTCTTTCTTTTCAAATTGAGCTTTTACCATGTGCCACACACTGAACTTGGCCTCCTTCACACATCTCATTTAACTCTCACAATAGGCTCTGTGCTGCTAGTCCCTCCATATAAATAGCCAAGGCTCAGAGAGGTCAGTTAACGCACACAAGGCCACACAGCTGGTAGCCACCGTCTGAACCTGCTCTTTCTAGCTCATGAAAACAAATGAGAGGGGCCCCAGTTACTCTTCTCTCTGTACTGCCCCAGATACCATGGCATGAATCAGTCTGTCCTTACCTCTTTGCCCCTGGTTTCATTTATTTGACCTCTTCTGAGTACGTCTTGTGTGCTGGGGCCCACTGGGTCGGGAGCTGTTTGAGGGCAGTGACTGGGTCTTATTTAGTAGTCACCGAGCCCCCTACTGTGTACTGAACTCTGCTTGGCCCAGGGGACCCAGGGGAAGATGTCACTGGCGCTTAGCAGGTGCGCATCAAGGAAGTGAATAGAAGTGAAGGAAGGGGCAGGGCCTGGGGGAGTTTGTGGAACCCACCCTCTCACACACACAGACACACGCAAGGCCGGTTCAGAGAACAGAGGCAGCTGTCTTTATTGGGGGCCGTGGGTTGGCTGGCTTCATTCGAAGGCCACACATTTGATCTTAAAGTCACCTTCTGCCGCCAGGTAGTTGATGGCCTCCAGGTCGAGGCGGTTGGGGAACTTGAATGTGTAACCATCTGGCAGCTTGATGGTCAGGTCGGCCTGGTCGAAGGAAATGCACACCTGGCGGGTGGAGGAGGGCAGTGAGCAGTGTGGATCCCCAGGCGGGAGCCTCAGTGCAGCCAGTCATGGACCGCAGGCCATAGTCCCTCCCAGAGCCCTTTCCTCCAGGAACCCTGACAACAGCCCCACTTCATGGCTGAGGCCTCTGAGGTTAGGAGAGGGAGATGACATAGCAGGTGAGGGGGGAAGGGGATGAGGAGGGGAGGACCTAGATCTCTAGCCACTAAGCACACCCAGTCCCCCGGTCCCCATCCCACCTCTGCGACACTTCCAGGCTGGAAGGGGAAGACAGACTCCCGCTGCTCGGTCCCCCAGGCCCCGCCATCCTTGCTGTTACACACAATGGTGTTGATGTCTCCGTGTATATCGAAGCGAGGGTTGAAGTGCAGGCACACGTTGTTGCTGTCTTTGCCCAGGTTCAGCACGAAGCTAGGTGATAACAGATGGGACTGAAGCCTCCGTGGCCAGCGGCAGCCCCCTCGGACTAACCAGTCGGTGCCGGTCGGTACACCATTAATGCATCCAGGTGAGAGAACTCATTGAGCCCGGAGGCAAGAAACCTGAATTCCAGCTCAGGCTCTGCCACTTCCTTGCTGTGTGACTTTGAGCAAGTCCCTGCCCCTGTCTTGGTCTATTTCCTCATCTGCACAATGGGGACTGCACAAGAAGGATCTTTATGGATCTTGCTGTGCTGATAGCCAACACTCTCGCAAACATCAATGTCTCAGCCCCTTTGGTCAAGGTCGGAGACTCCCTCCAGATGGTGACTTCTGGGAGGGCAAGTGTCCTGTCTGCCTCATATATCTCTGTACCCCTGGTGCCCAGCATGACGCATGACACACAGTAGGTATTCAATAACTGCGAGGCCAATGAACAAATCAGAATAACACATTTGATGAGTGGAGGTAATAGCAATGCTTGCCCCTGAGGGTTTGGTAAGAATGAAATGAATAGTGCCCGGGAGGTGTGCGACTCCTTGATGTCGGCTCATCTCCTGGGCTCTGAGAGGTCCGGCATCTCACTTCCTCCACATGACCACCTTCCCCCTTGTTTTGGTCTACTAATGGACAAACCGGGGCTCGATGCAGTTGGTTGACTAGTCCAAGGTCACATGGCTGCTGAGAAAATAAACCAGCTAGCTGAATGAACGAGTGAAGTAAAGACGGAGGTAATGAAAGGCTGAGTGACTGAAGAACGCAGGAAAGAGGGACCTCAGAACGAGAGCGATGAGGATGACTTCTCCCTCTTTCTCTCCCCGCCCCACCCCCACCTCGCGCGGCCTCAGGTCCCGCCCAGCGTCGGAAGGCGGGGGGCAAGCCGACGCAGAGGATGAGGCCGCAGCTGTTTTAGTTTAAGAGGCTCCAGCAGGGCGGGGAGGGGGCGACCGTGGTGCGGGCATCCAGATCCCGCGGAGGAAGTGACTCACCCAGAAACGCAGTCTCTGCGGCCGCCTGAGTTAATCCCCTCCCCCCTACGCCAGGGAGTGGGGAGGAGGGTGGACCGGCCACGCCCCCACCCACCGCCCAGCTGGACCCTCCAGCTGGGAGCCCCGGCCTCCCGCCTCCCGCCGCCCGCCGCCCGCCCTCGCACCCTCACCTTTTGGCGTCGGGGGCCACCTCGCCCCGCACTCTGAGACACTCCCCAGGTTTGAGATTCAGGTTGCTGGCGACCAGACCCTGCGCAGACAAGACCCCGCCCAGCCGGGTTAGCCAACGCAGTGTTCCGGTGGGTGGGAGTGAGGTCATCCCCACCCTGGATCCTCCGCTCAAGCCATGTGGAAGCCTGGGGTACCCGAGGGCAAGTTCTAGCCTTTCTTTCTCTGTGTGGTCCTGGTCAGGTCCCCACTCCCAACCGGGTCACCTTCCTGTCCGTAACACGACTGATGTTCTAGAAACCAAGATCTAGAACTTTTCGCGTTCAGCTTGGACATTTTGGATTCAGAACGGCCTGGGAGGTGGGGTGCTATGCCCCACCGCTTCATGCAATAGATAGACCCTCGTGTAATAGTGAGTGAGGGCATTTCTGGCAAAGGAAGGTGAATGGAAAGGTCTGCCCGTCAGCTAGAGAGAAAGGGGTCTGGGGCTGCGAGATTCCGCCCCCCCCCGCCCCCTCTCCCCCCTCCCCACACACAACTATCCCCTTCAAGCACCTCTGCAGAGAGGCACAGGGTTGGAGAGGGGACCCCAAGGAGCGCGGCCTGGCTCCTCTACAGAACGGAGTCTGCAGCCTGGCTGGCTGGGGGTTAACAAGATTGAGCAGACAGCATAACTGGTTGTGAGTGGTTCCTTCTGCCAGAAACTTGAACTCTTTCCCTGGAGGCCTGAGGAAGATTCTTGCCTCCTTCTCTCTTCCTTAGCAGCACCCCCTCTCCCAAGCTTGGCTGAGTGGGTGGTGGAGAATTCCCCCAACCCCCACCTAACCAGCCTGGACAGAACCACCCTCCAGCCACTAACCCAGGCAGGCCCCCTCCAGGGCAGCCTGTCTCAGATCCTGGCGACTTCTCAGAGCTCTCTAGAGCAGAGGGTGACTGCCCTGGTGACTGAGGACAGCTGCAGGGGGGGAGGGGATAGAGGCTCTTCAGGGTGGAGGAGGGGGAAGAGACAGCCCCCCCACCCCAACCCCAGTTGGCCACACCCTTCTCACTCCTATTTATCAAAGCTGCAGGGAGAATGTCAGACCTCGGCAGAAATAACCGTGCTGTCAGACCCTGGCGGAATCTAGAAAATTCTTCACCCATATCTTAGAGACGCGGTCACTGAGACCCAGAAAAAAGAAGGCACTTGCTCAAGGCCACACCGTGGGAACTAGAACCTGGATCCTTACTGTCCCCAGCTGTCAGCCCCCACGCCATCCTGGGCTTTGGGGCGGGGTCCCCACACTCACACAAGCCATAACTGAGGACAGGAGGATGGTCCCGGGACGGCAGCACCAGCTAGCTGAAGACTCCACCCAAGAGATGGGACCCTGGGCCTCTCCCACCTTTTAAGTGGACCAGACCCTGGTGAGTACCGCCCCCTAGGAGCTCAGCCAATTGTAAGTCAGTACAGGGATAGGGGCCACTGGAGGCGGGGTCAGTGGAATTTTGAAGCTAGTTCTGGAGCAGAGCTGACCAATCAGTTGACCCCATTCCTTCTTAGCCACACCCCCAAGGTCCAGGCTCCACCTTCTATTCTCCTTCATCCCTCCCCACCCCCTACAAAAAAATTGTGCTGTGGCAGGGATTGGAGGAAGCCAATGGAAAATAGTTTGAGGATGAGCTAGGTCCAGGAGTCGGCGGGAAGGGCCTGGAGGCAGCAGGCTAAGCACAAGGGGTACTCAGAGAAGACCGCTGAGGGGCTGCATGGTCCTTCAGGGATTTAGAGCTGGGGTTCCTGAGGTAGCGCCCTGGCAGGGGCCAGGGAGTGACTTCCTCTATGGGCCTCTGCAGAGGGCCCAGGACCCATCAACCACAAGGCTCTGGCCCCACCCGGGCCTCCCCCGGAAGCAGAGGTTGTGGCTGCCACAGCGCGTGCTCCTCGCTAACACTAAAGAGAGGCTGGGCGGGATGCCAGGTCTGAGGCTGTGGCCAGGATTCAGGGCTCAAGCCTGGGCCCTCCTGAGGGACCTGCTGGGGATCCTCCAAGAGCCCTTGCTTGACAGCCTCTGGCCTGAGAGAGTCAGGCTGGGAGGGAGCCCAGGCTGAGCCCAGCCATGAGGCGTTAGGGTCCCTGCTCTGTGATCTGAGGAACAGCGAGTGTCTGGCCGTGGCTGGAGTTTAGGGTATGATGGGGAAAGATGAGGCATGAAGCTGGGAGGCTAATGGTACCTGGATCACATCAGGCCTCATCGAGGGGGTTGGACATTGTTTTATCTGATGGTGCTGGGGAGCCACAGAAGGTTATAGGGAAGTTGAATATTGAGGCCAGATTTGGGCTGCAAGGAAGATCACTGTAGCAATAGAGTTGGGGGTATTGGAGGGGTGCCCACTTCACGCCCAGGAGCCAGGTGGAGAGTGGCATGGGGAGCATTGGGCGGGGTGGGAGGCTTACTAGGGGAATTGTCAATGGGACCTCCTTCTTCACATCACTGTCCTCTTTCCGAAACTGCCAGCACCAAAGAGGGAGGAAAATGTGGACCACAAGTGACTCACATCTGGAGGCTAGGCCAGCAAACCCGCCCTGCACTTCGATGTCTCCCCGGTCCATCTGCCATTGTTCCTCACCTCATAGGCCATTTTCCCCCCAGATAGCAGAAGCCCACTCTGGCACAGGTGGAGTAGGGATTGCATGGCACTTGGAGGTAGGACCAGAGAGGGGACTGGGCCGCTCCCCGTGTGAGCCCCTTACCCCTCCTCCCAGCCTAAGCCAACTGCCTCACAAACCAACCACAGCAGCTTCAGTTTTTCCTCCAGGGCCTTCCCAAAACCTCAACCTAAGGAGGGCTGGGTGGGGCCCGGCTCCACTGCCTCTCTGCTTTCCCTCCAAGGGCCACAGGCACCTTCTCCGCCTGATAAAGGAACTGGGGCATTTCAGGAGGAGGCCTAGACCAAGAACAGAGGTGCTTCAGACACAGTCTTTGCCCGACTGCCACCAGGAGAATATGGCTGGCTGTTCTGGCCAGTGGTTGGGCTGTCAGGTCCCCAAGAACTGCTTCTCCGGTCTTCCCCCAACCCGGAGAACACACCCAACACCAGAGGATGTTTGCTGTTGGACCAGGGGCTGTTTGACTCTTCAGTGTCTGGCCACCGAAGGCTGGTAGAGTGTGAATAGGCCCCCAGAAGGGCTTCCTTTAGGAGTCTAGAGACGGGTTTTGGTCCTAGGCTGTTGCAGGAAGCGACACCCCGACAGAAGAATTGGGACGCTCAGACAACATTGTTTAGAGGAAGGAGAATTTATTAGGCAGGCGGAGCATGTGGGGTTAACAACTCCATGCACAAGCTCGCTCTAGTTGGATTTATTACAGCTTATATACTTTTGCAGTGTCTATGCAAGGGGCACGTGATTCCTTTGTCTGAGGTTTTATATGTCCCTCCTTACTCAGAGTGGGGAGGGGGGGACTTCGGGTGGGAGGGCTGCAGGGGAGGAATTTCTAGACCCCTGGTCTTACAGGTTGTTTGTCTTGTAGAGTCTGAGACCTTGGTGTTATCAACACTATTATCGGATTCTTGAACAGAGAGTCGGGACTCCTAGCTTACAGACAGGGAGCAGCACTCATTGATGTCACACCGCTCAGTGGGTTCCTTATCCAAAGACTGAGCTCTAACTGTAACACAACAAATAGTTCCACACAGTCTTGACATTCATACACAGCTACAGAGATAAGGAAGGGGCTGGAGAATCCTTGAGGTGGGGGATACAGCTGTGGAAAACATGTTAACTGAAGAGCATAGGGCAGAATGGGGGAAGAGAGAGCGGTTTTAACTGCTGCGTCGGTTATTCCTTCAGGCCCTTTCCTTTGCATTTTTTCAGATGCCTCCTCTCCTCTCTCAAGGCCTGCCACACCCTCCCCAAGGCATTCTGGGAGGTCCCTTCTCCCTGCTTGCCTCAATTTCCCTGTCTCTAAATTAGGAAGGTTAAACCCTGCTCTCTGCACTAGGTTAGTACAGCGTGGAGTTCTGGTCTATTGTACTAAATAGATGATTATTTTTTTCATCGTCTCAGGTTTTAGCTTCTTGTCCCAGGCTGTTTACCTTCCTGGGGTCAACACCTCTGGAAGGTCCCTCCACCCCAGTCTGATCCCTGTCAGTCCCCTCCTGCCTGGGCTAGGGCAGGGAGTCTTTCCAGATTCCAGTGTTCCCAATAACAGAGACTGTAGTTTTTCTGGAGGAGGGACAGGGACAAGGTACATTGTGTGGTGGCGCCCACTTATCTGCCCGGCCTTGTGCCCGGCGCCTCACTTTCATACATTATCTCATTTCGTGTTTGCCTCACCTCTTCTTGTCTGCCAAGTGGACCAAAAGGCACAGGGAAGCTGCTCTGGGCCCCGAAATAAAGCTGATGTTACAATCAGGAGAACAGAGACAAGTCTTGGTTTGGGGGCTGCCTGGCTGTGACTGTAGCCAAGTGCTTGACCTCTCCGAGCCTGTTTCCAGGCCTGGAAAGTGGGAATGTTACCCAGTGGCCGGCTGGTTGAAGGATTAGGGGAGTGATGTGTGAGGGGTTCGACATTTGTTCTCTCTCCTGCATCCCCAGGCCAGGGCCCCCTCCTTCAGGGACTCTCCTCCCCACATCATTGTCCCACAGCAGAGGCAGAGGGCTTCTGGAACTCCTGTCTTACTGACCTGACCTACAGACTGGAGCTTGGCCGCTGCATGAGAGATCTCAGCTCACCTTCACAGGGGATCCAGGCCAGCATGACCCTTCCCAGCCTGCCCTGCCTTGTGCCCATGAAGGCTGTGTCTCCTGCAGCAGGCAGTGGTGGAGAGGGCTGCTGGGCTCACTGAAACACCACCCACGCCCCCTGCCTGAACTGCTCCCTCATTTGATGACATAGCAACTATCCAGTGAGGGTGACTCCTTGACACGTGTCACACAGGAAGCTAGGGCCAAAGTCATGTTTCCTTGTTGAGCCAAGGAAAGAACACCGTGGGCCTGGAATACTTGGACCTCAAATAATGATTCTTTTTGGGTCCTGCTCCTTGAAGGGTAGGAAGGACTAGTAGCAGGGGGAGGGGAACCCCCCTCAACTTCAGGCACTTTTCCAACTGCTTTTTTTCCAAGTGCAGGAGCTCACCCCCCACTCACCTTGCTCATCCTCCCTGCCTTTGCTTGTGCTGTCCCCCCACATAGACAGCCACCTCCCCAAATGCAGTGGTCATTGGTCACTCTTGTCTTCCCACCTGGTTGGTGTCTGTCCCAGCTCTGATCACAGGCTCCAACTTGCCTTTGGGGAACCGCCCCTTCTCTCATGTGAGGTCTGGCTGAGGACAGGCCCTATCATTCCTTAGACCCTCAGGGCTCAGGCATGAGTCTTTTTTAGGTTTTTTTTTTTTTTTGAACTTTTTCTTTTGTCATAATTATAGACTCACAGGAAGCTAAGAGCTTTTTAAGAGCTTAGAAAATATTTGAGACCTGAAGAAAAAAAATGTCTTGGCTCCAAAATACTAAAACTGCAAAGCTGGAATTAATAAATGGTTGCTGTGCTCAAACTTAAAAGGTGGTAGCCATAAAAACTGTATTACATTTGAAAACGATTTTGTAGGTTAAATTTCCTTACTTCAAAAGTGGGCCTAAGTCTTCCTAGAGGTTGGTCACTCCTAAGTTAAATCCCCAGAGCCAGATACTGTCTAAATCAAAAGTATAAAAATACTTAGAAAAATGTACAGCAAAAAAAAAAAAAAAGCTCTCCGTGTGTGTGTGTGTGTGTGTGTGTGTGTTTAATCTGGGATGTGGGTAATTTTTAATGTTTTCTATGATGTGCCTGGGGCCTGTGTAGTTTTTGGTTGCAAGTAACAGAAAGCTTGATAGAAATTGCTTTAAAATGAATGAAAACAATTCACATGAAAAGAAGTCTGGAGCTAGGAGGTTTCCATAATAGGTTAATTCAGTGGTTCATTGAAATCATCAAAGATCTGGGTTCTTGTATGATCGTGAGTTGTGGCCGTATAGACAGTCCTTGCTCTTATTAGAGAGACAAGCTAAAGGCTTTGGGGTGAACTGTCTTAACATCTGCAACATACTCTCAAATAAATCAGTTAAAATGTAAATATATATAAAGAGCAATTAAGCAAATTGGGCAAATATCAACAACTGGGAATCTAGGTGAAAGGTATATGAGTGTCCCTTTGCTGTTCTTGCACCTTTTCTGTTGGTCTCAAACTTTTCTAAATTAAAAGGTAGGGAGTGTCAGATAAGAAGAAATGTATATTTGGTTTCTGACCCCAGTTACTGACACAGAGTTCCTAAAACCCTTGTAATTTCCTAAGCAATAAAGATGCTAAAAGCATCTTTTGTTCTACTATTTGGCCTATGACCCTGGTTCCTGATACAGAGCTACTAAATCTCTCAGAATTTCCTGGGTGGTAGGAGTGTCTTTTGCTCTAATGAGGGGACTCTCGGGTGGGATCCTCGATGCCCTCAGGATAGGGGCTGGTCACCAGAAAAGACCAGCCACGATTAGAAGCTTAGAACTTTCAGCCCCGCGCCCCCATCCTCTGTGTTGCGGGGAGGAGAGCTGGAGACTGAGTTAATGACTCATCATGCCTATGTGATGCAGCCTCCATAAAAATCCCAAGTTCAGGTCTGGAGAACTTCTGGGTTGGTGAACACATCTACATGCTGGGAGGGTGGCAGAAGCTTCTGTATGTGGGATGCTCCGGACCTCACCCCCTGTCTTCATCTAGCTGTTCATCTATGTCCTTTATCATAGCCTTTATTATATAATAGCTGGTAAACATAAGTGTTTCCTTGAGTTCTGTGAACTGTTATAGCACATTATCCAATCTGAGAAAGGGATCGTGGGAACCACCAATTTAGAGCCAGTTGGGCAGAAGTACAGGTGACAACCTGAGACTTGTGACAGGCATATCAAGTAAGGAGGGAGTCTTATGAGATGGAAGCCTTAACCCATGGGTTCTGCATTAACTCCAGATGGTGCCAGAATTGAATTAAATTGTAGGACACCCAGTTGGTGTCTGCAGAAAACTGGAGAACTGCTTCATGGAGAAAACCCACACACTTGGTGTCAGAAGTATTCTGTGGGTAGAGGAAAGTTTTCCCTTTTAGCTGGCGTCAGAGAATTGGGGTTTGCTAGAACAGCCCTGGCTCATGGAAACATGTGGTTTGAGAAGGGAAAGGAATGGAAGAAAGGGTGAGCATGAGGAACCTTCAGTTCCTGGTGCCACGTTGCCACCCCAGCTGTGCTGTACTGTTACTAAAGTTAAAAGTTATCAATGGAATTTAGAAATAAAGTCTCAATTTATCTCCAGTTCTCAGGGAGTTGGTTTACTGGATGCAAGAACAAAAAGCGAAATATGTCGTCCTGTGCTTACAGTTATCTGTGATCGCTAAAATGAAATCAAGAGGGCTGCGTGGGACCTTGATACCAGACCACACTCAGATTTCAGGGAGTCCGAGTTTTGGCCACTAGCTTCAAAGCCATCCCCAAAGGGAACAATCATTCAGGGACAACGGGAAGTACTTCTAAGGTCACCAAGAAAGTAGTCAACATGGGGAAAAGGCAAAATCAGAAAACTATTGAAACCAGGGGGTATAGCGTGGCGTTGTTTCATTTTGTGGATTGGGGTCATCGGTTTCCTGAGATATTAACTGGAAATCCAAGTGAAGAGTGTCCTTGCACTTTTGGTCAGTATGAAACTTTTTAAAACCAAAAGTTGGGGGGAGCAACCCCAGCAAGTTCTTCCATCTTTTTGCTCTGTCACCTGAAGCAGAGTCACGAAGCAGAGAAATATGTTGGGTCATGCTTCAGAATCACAGAATGGCTGCAACAGCTTCTATACCCAAAGCTCAGAAGAGCGGGTCCCTCCTCCATGTCCTTCTTTAAGAGTGAGGCCAGCATTCCCAGAATCTCCCCGCAGACCTCTCCCCATGTCTTATTGGTCAGAAGTGCATCACAAGTCCATGGCTAGGGGAAATCAGGTGGCCATGATTGGCTAAGACTGAAGCTTCAAACAATCAAGATGGCTGAGATGCTACCCCTGACTCCTGACTTGCTTCCATGTGCTCCCCGGAAGGAAATCAGGATTCTGTCAGCAAGAAAGGTACGGAGTAGCTGCTAGGTCCAGAGTGGGGCCAGGGAGGCAGGCACTGCCCTCCCGGCAGGGGAAGGCATGACTCAGGCTGGCCAATAGCTGCGCTCCATCCCCTTGGGCATAGGAACCCATGCAGGCCAAAGTCTGCCCTGGGATGTTGGTTGGGTGAGAAGCACCCATTGTCTGGGAGGAAGCACAGCAGAAAAGGATACCTAGAGAGTGCTGGACCACCTCAATGTGGCAGCCAAACTCCCTCATACCTTAGCCCGGGTGAGCTGAGTTTCTGCCACGTCCAGAGGTATCTACGAATGCACATTTGCTCTGGCTTCATGATGCAGCCAGGCTGTCAAGCATGCTCTCTTCCCAAGAAGAATCACACTGAAGAGAACCCCCCAGACCTCCAAATCCCACCCTTCACTTTACACATGAGGAAGCAGGCTGAGCAGGAAGGGGCTTATGCAAGCTCAAGTGACAAGTCAGTAACAGGCAGGCCTGGAACAGTCATGGCATCCCCCCACTCAGCTTCTGTGGGACATACTGAGCTACCTTCGCAGCTGGGCACCCGCTCTGCACAAGGCACCAGGGAGGCAGCAATGAGCACCTGGCCTGCGGATGCTCACAGCCAGCAGGACAGCATCCCATGTGTGGAGGTGCCTGAGCTCCCAGAGGGCAAGGACACTCTCTAGATGTGTGCCCTGGTCTAAGGTAACATCGCATTTCCCATCCTGATTCCCCGAGTACTGTAGCGGAATGGGATGTGATACAAACTAAATGGGTTCACTGAGGAACTGAAAAATCAACACATAAAGACTCAGCAAGAGATGACGTGCTACTGGGCTAGGGCACTACTGCATACTTTGTGCAGGTGAAGGTCGCAGTGGGCTAGTTCTGGGAAGACCAGGCTCAGTCAAGGACTCCTCCGGCCCTGCCTTGGACAGACTTGAACCCACACGGACGCTCCTACGCGCACTTTATTAAGTACGGAAGGACTGCTTACGAGTAAGGGTGGCAGGGGAGGCCCAGCCCCCATCCTCACCATCACCAGCACACGATAATAAATAGCTGGGGCAGGCACAGGGGAGACGTGGCACAGCAAACACTGGCAGCACAGGGAGGGACACGAATGCCCCCGTTCTGAGCTGCGGCCACCACCAACACTGGACTGGCACCACGATGTGGGGGAGGGGCGGGGCGGGGGCAGGGCTCTCAGCTACAGAAGCCCCGAGCCACTGAGGGCCCCTAGACAGAAATCTTTGTGGAGGGGTGTCATCAGCACGTGGACCCTTATCAACAGGAATCTGGACCCCCGGCTGGTTTAGTCAGACCCATACTGTCAAGAAGCCACTGTCTCTGACTACTGGGTTGTTCTCTTCAGCATCGAAGAGACCAAGGGGTCATTACTACCTGCTGACTGGGCTAACCAGGATCTAAGATGTGAAAGGGTCCTTATCACTTAGCCTTACCGATGAGTCCACCAGGGCTTTAGGACATCAAAGGATCATTATTGCTTAGGCAGCCATCTGGTCCACTCAGGACCCAACATCAACGAATTACTATGACTTAAGCTTTCTGATTGGTCTGTTCTGGGCTCAGGACAATAATGGTTTGTGGTTACCTAGATCTGATTGGTCAACAGGAACCCAAGGCCAGGATCTAGGGAACACAGGTAGAGCTCTAGAGACCCCAGGAGGGGTGAGAGAGTTAAGTGCTCAGGGTTGAGGGGAATCTTCAGCCAGCATCGGGGCCCAGATTTCAACAAGGGGAGGTCACAGGGCAGGAAGTTAAGTCCACCTGGCTGGGTCAGGCCAGGGCAAACTGGTAGGAAAAGGGGGGCAGCTTCTGGGACAGCAAAGAGTACCCAGCCACTGCTGTGAGGGGACGCCAGGGCCCTAACACCTTCCCTGGGTTCCAGCCCCACTAGGGTGTAGAAACTGGGGCCAGAGAGCCGGTAGCACTTAATGCGGCTCTCAGCCCATCACCTCCATCCGTGGCACCTGGGTGGGGAGGGGGTGGGGCTGTGGTTGCAGGTCAGCTGGGCTCAGTCCTCCAGCCCTTCTATCAAGTCCGCAATGCTCTCCACATAGTAATGGGGCACGAGGTCGTGCTGGCCGGCTGCCAGGTAGGCCTGGGCCTCCTCCAGGCGAGAGACGCCAGTGAGCGTGAGCACGGTGGTCATGCCACAGCGGTGGCCGAAGAGAATGTCGGTCTCCAGGCGGTCGCCCACCATGAGTGTGCGGGCAGGGTCCACGCTGAAGTGCTCCGTGATGCACTCAAACATGTATGGGCTGGGCTTGCCCACCACCAGGGCCTGGCGTCCCGAGGCTGTCTCCACGGCGGCAGCCAGGCTCCCAGTGCCTGCAGGGAGACGGAGACTCGTCAGTGTGGGGGGCGGCAGGGAGGGCGCCCGGGCCCTGGGACTGGAGCTCTCAGGGGGGCGGCTTGGCATGGGGTTGCAATCAGGCACTGAAGTGAGTCAAAAGGCCTGCTTCCCAGTCTTAGCGTAGTGGGGAAGAGTCCGACCTCTGCAACCAGATGCCTGCATTCAGACTCCATCCTTACACTTCTCGGGCAGCTTCTCCCTCCCTAACGTGGCACTTATCTCATGGGAGACTGAACGAGCCACTGCATGTAACTGAACCTGGGTCAGTCAGTCCTGCCTGAGGTTCACTATTTCACCCAGGCAGCTGTGTGCCTTCGGGCAAGCCACTCCACCTCTGAGTTTCCTTGGACACGCTGAGAAAGGAGGATCCAAGGGACACGCACCTTCAGAGAGGCACCGTGAGCATCACGGGGGCAAGTGCTTTGGAAACGGAAAGGCACCTCCCAAGCCGCAGTTGTGGTTATTGCTACAAGAATGTGCGCTCCTGGCATCGGGAACTGGCATGGCCCTTTTGGAACTCAGCAGGGCACAGAAACGTTTGCACCTTTGACCCAGTCAGCCTCCGCTAGGGCTGTGGTCACAAGGAGAGAATTCAGACCCGAGACAAAAAGCTACATGCTTACAGACGTCCATGGCCACAGTAACTGTTAATATCCCAAACTGCGGACCACGCCCGAGTGCTTAACAATAGGAGGACTGTTTAGGACAGTTCTGACTCCCGACCCAGTACCATCCTGCCCCGCACAATGAGTTCACTGTGCCCATCCCACAGGCACGGCGCTGTGCCAGAATGTTCTGCCTTCACACTAATGTCCCTCAACAAATGATGATGATGATCACAATTTACTAAGCACATTCTAAAGTGCCAGGGGCTGTGCTGGGTACTCATGGAAGCCCATTTTACAGATGAGAAAGCTGATGCTCAGTGATATTAAGTAATTTGTCCAGAGTTGCACAGCTTCATGAGTGACAGATAAAGAATATGCATTCATGTAGGTCTGACCCAGTTATGTGCTGGACCAGCTTGTACTGGTTTCAGGGTGATGAATGTTGCATTTTCAGGAATTCTGTGAGCTGGTGATTAAACAAAGACCCTATTTAAAAGTCCACTTATATAAACTTAAAATTAAATGAATTATGTTTAACACAAAAGTAATAAATTCTCAAAACTCATCACTTCCTAATGATTTCACCGTTATCTATGCTCTCGAGATGATTTATATCTCTACCGATAGAAATACTATGTAATGGGGTGTACACATCTTCCAAGCTCCGTGTTCAGTGACTTCAGGTTGGGAGATTGAAAATTCGCTGCGGTGGGAGTATTTACCCCACAGACGTTGGCGAATGGTATAAACCAGGGCTCCCCAAATTGCTAAACATTAATCAGTACACCGCTAGTCTGACCCCAAGTGCTCTGGCCTGCCTCCCTTCTCACAGCACAGTTAAGCCAAAGGCTCAGAAGGGTAAGGCGGCCCTGGACAAGGAGGAACTTCCTTGTGTCACAGGACCAGGGCAGGGCTGGCCCACAGGGACACCACGGGGAGGTTCTCCCTGACATCTGACTTAGAATTCACCTGCTTGTTTTCATGAAGAACTTAGTAGGGAAGAAAAGCCGTTTGCCCTCTTGGTGAGAGATTCCTTCCAGTATGGGAAGGGCTCAACTGAGTCACCTCAGAGTGCTTCTTTCAGCTCAAGAAAGGTCTCAGCTGTCAGCTCCTTCCTTTCCCACCAGGACAGAGTGGATCACCCTCGGCCACCCATGTCCCACTTCATCCACTCAGCTAGTATTTACTGAGGCCCAAATACACACCAGGCACTGTCAGGCACTGGGCTAGGGCAGTGAACTCAGCGAAGATCCTGGGGGAGCGAGATTCCTAGCAGGGCAGTCAATGTAACTCTGCCCTCAGACCACCACGATCCCCTTCTCCTGACATCTTATAACCTAAGACTGTCATATGTTTTGTTGGTGACGTATTCCTAAGACAGCAGGCATTTCTATTTGCCAGCTCAAGTGGCTTCCCTGTGGTTACAAGGTAAACATACAATTGAGGAGACCCGCAGGGGAAACTGGGGTGAGAGATTTGCATTATTTCAGATTTTATGAATAGTGGGGGCCTTTCTTAGTATTTGTATACCACCATCTCAAAGCTGTGCCATTCAGTGCACGAACAAGACAGCAGCGCTATATTTGTTAAGCCTCTGCCTCCCTCTCTAGGCTGTGGATGTGACCAGCAAGGCCGGCAGGCACAGCCAAGTGTGTGCCGAGACAGAAGGGGCAGGCGTGGACAAGGCCTGGTCTCTCCCCAGCTCTTCCATACCACCCTTCCTGAGCCCGGGGGAACCTCTTAACCCACAGCCTTAACCTGTGCTTTGAGGCCTCCAGGGAGCTTACTTTCTGTAGCATGGCCTAGGGCAGGCAGGAGCTGCTGTAGCTTGGAGCCTGACCAGGGTCGTTGCCTTAGGTTTATGGGGAAACTGAGGCTGAAGTGGTCATGCGGCAAGTAGGTCTGCAACAAAGCTTGGACAGGCCTAGAACTATATATTCCTAGCCTGGAACTGGTTCTGCCAGTTCCCCAAATGCCCTGTTCCGCAAGATGCCTCCTCTAGGAAGCCTTCCCAAATCTCCTTAAGCTCTAGGCCCTCCCCGCCACCCCAGCATAATACTGTCTATTCCTTAATCGGTAGGTACCATCCTGACCCACAGGGATTTAGTATCAATGACTGGGTCAATGACAAGCAGTGACCAGCAGGGAGTGATGGAGATCTGTCCCTGCCCTGAACCTGCTGACTGGGGTACTGACCTGTCCACACACACACTACTGTCAGTTAATCTCTACTACCATCTGCTTGTCTAACTTGAAACCTCTAAGAGCGTACAGCATTTACCTGCTCCTGCTTCCTCTGTAGGTGTGAATGACAGCAGTGAAGAGTGCCTTGGATGGAGGAGGTGGCGGTTGGGGTGGCTATGAGAGCCAAAGTCAGGTCCCTGTGCTCTTGGGCAGCTTACTTCCCCTCAGCTTCAGTTTCTTTAACTGAGAAATGGGACAATCACCCCCATCTCCAGAGTAATTTGGAAACTAAATCAGAACAGACACCGAGGTGCTGTAACATGACAAGGCTCTGGATACAACTTATATCATCTGAGCACCTGTGTGTCCAGATCACTCGGCCTCCGGATGAAACCGGCACGGAGAGCATTCCCATTTTACAGCCAGGACAGAGATGCTCTGAGGTTATGTAACTTAAGAATATAGAACCCTGGGGCTGGAACTGTAACTCAGGTCAAACTCCAATCACCTCCTGTGCTTCCGCACACATGACGCTGGAAATGGTGTTCAAACCCTCCAAAAAGGGGACAATCCTTCCAGGCTTTGTTCCCAAATGTGCGACCTCACACTGATGAGACAATATGATAAGAGTCCTTGAGGCTGGTTCAGAAAGGGGGGGCTGGGAGTCGGGGGACCTGGATTCCACCGGCAATCCCAAGAGCCACAGTGGGCCTCAGTTTCCTCATCTGTCAAACGGAGACCCCACTGCTGCTCCTCACATTGTGGCGGCTGCAAGAATTACCAGACGTGGACACGAAAGCACCCTGGGCTCTTACTGGGGGGCGGCCGCCCTCGTAAGCATTCTGTTCCCCACTTGTCACCTGGAGACGCCCCTTCCCTGCCTCCCACCCCCAGGCATGGAGGTGAAAGCGAAGGTCGCCCCTCCCCTCGGTTTCCTCGCCAGCCCGCGCTCACCGGGGGTCCGGCTGCCGTCGCTGAGCGGGTGCCACGGGTCGCGGTCGGTGGCCACGAGTAGGCAGTCGGGGTCGCGTAGGTGCGCGCACGCCTCGCTCAGCTTGGCGAAGGAGAAGTGCTCGTCGTAGCCCACAAGCACGGCGCGCACGCGCAGGGCCGCGCCTGGGTCCTCGCTGGGGTCCCCCGCCAGTCGCAGCCCCGCGGCGCGCAGCTCGGCGCGGAGGCCCTCGCCGCCCAGCACGAACACGGAGCCTGGCGCGTCCGGCAGCCCGAGCAGGCGCTGGCGTAGCAAAAGCGCGGCGCACAGCGCAGAGCTGAAGAGCTGCTCGGCGCGCAGCCCCCCGAAACCGAGGCGCGCGAAGCGGAGGGCCAGCTCGGGCCGCGCGCGCCTGCTGTTGTTGCTCACGAACAGCGCCGCCTTGCCGGCCCGTGCCAGCCGCTCCAGCAGCTCCGGGGCGCCGGGCACAGCGCGCTCGCCGTTCCACAGCACTCCGTCGCAGTCGAATAGGACCCCCTGCGCCCGGCCTAGCACGTCGCGCAGGGCCGCGCCACACAGCCGCTCGCAGCACGCCATGCAGCCGAGTGGCTGCCCGCACGCTCGCGCCGCGCCGCTCTCACTCCGCCGGCACAGCGCGCTCGCCCGCACCTGCCAATCGGCACGCCGGAAGGTCCAGGGGGCGGGGTCATGGCCTGGCCTGCGGCCAGTGGGGGCGAGAGTCTCGGACAGCGGCGAGGGTGCTAGCGAACGCGGCTTGAAGAAAAGGGCGGAATCGCGGCCGCCACCGAGGGAAGGGGACCAATGAAGACCTAGTGTGGTCCTTCGCCCCGCCTCCCGGCTCTGTTGGGCCAGCCGCTGCCGAGTTTTAATCCCGACCACCCTCTTAGAGGGCGGGGAGTCTGGGAGACTGACGCGCTTCTTGACGAATAACGAGCTACGAGTAGAAAATGTCTCGAATAGCAGCCTTGAGCTCCCCAGCCAATCAGAAGCTTAGGAGGAAAACCGATGTAAAGATGTCTTTGGATCGAATCTAGTTGCCTTCTGAACCGTGGACGCTGCAGTTCGAAGTCCTGAGAAGTGTGTGGGTATAATGGGGAGACAGGCGCTTGGTGTCTTCTTGAGTGCTGGAGCCCTTGGCCTAGACCACCATGTCTGTAGAGTCCCCTGGAGCACTTATTTTTTTTAAAATATAATTTATATACAATATATACAATAAGATAAATAGATCTTAAATGTTAACTTTGAGGACTTTTGATAAATGCTTTTTACATGGTAAGGCCCCAGAGATTCTGGTTTAATTGTTTAGGATGTGGCCTGGCATTTTTTGGTTTGTTTTTAATTACCCAAGCATTCTACTGTGTGGCCAGGATGGAGGAACTGGCAGAGGCAGCCTGTCATCAAGCACCTCTGGGAGGGAAGGAGCCAGAGCAGCAGCGGCCAGTTGCCAGGGCAGTGATGGAGTGACCTGGCTGCCTGTGTCCCCACTTGGGGAGGGAAGTCATAATCCTGAGGTTCTATGCCAACTCTGAGAAGGCTCTGAACACCTGTCTGACTCCCAGGAGCAACTGGAACTTCAAAGACATGGGAAAAGCCACACCCCATCACCCAGCTTCTAAGCTCAGATACTTCCTGCTTCCCAATGCTTTTGGCCTTCGCACAGGTGCATAGGTGGTCTCCATGGCTTGGAATGTTCTGACTTTTTCACCTGGCCAGCTCCTAAAAGACTCCTCTTGGACATCACCTCCTCTAGGAGGCCTTCCTTGACCTCCACTCTACATGTACACACTCATACACACACACACACCAGTCTGGGTTAGTAGCTCGCCCTAACTGGGCTAATATGGATCCCCCACACCATGACACTTGATTCTCCCATCCAAGTACTAACCAGGCCCCACCCTGCTTAGCTTCTGAGATCAGATGAGATAGGGCGTGTCCAGGGTGATATGGCCGTAGACAACACTTAATTCTAATGGTCAGTTCTGCCTGTCCCCAGGAGCAACCTGGGTGTAGGGCCAAGTTGGGGACCTAGCCCAGGGTCCTGCAGAGCAGCCTCAGGGATGGTTTGTGGATAATCCATCCCTGCTCCTGGGGGGAGCCTTCCCTGCCTTCTCTGGGAACACTGCAAATTGGGGGAACCAGCATCAACAGGAGCCATCACTTATAAGTCTTATAGGGCACTTCTGTGTGCAAGGTTGGTGCTTTGGTCTTCACAGGAGTGTCTCATTGAATTGTCAGAACATTTCTATGGTGCAAGTTGTTACCCAGTTTCCCAGATGAAGAAACCAGAACACCAAGAAATCAAGTAGATTGCCCGGGAAGTGAGGGTCAGGCCCAGGCTCCAGAATCAGTCAGACCTGGGATGTTCGTGCCTCACTTGCCCTGTGACCCTGGCAGGTCACGTTCTCAGTCTCAGCCTCCACATCTGTAAGAGGTAGTGGCATTTACTTCCTTGAGAGAGGATTAAACGGAAACCATGCACGACAAAGTGCAGTGTATAGCCTAGAAGACTAAAGCGTAGCTAAAAGCTTGGGTTCTTATTATTTCATATAGGAAGAAGGAAAGGAGGCAAAGAATAGCTAATTTTTCCCCCTTTGTGAAAGTGGCTTCTTTATTTTGAGTACAGAAAATAAAGCTATCTTTTGGCCAGCTGCTCCAGTTCCGTCCAAAATAACTTATTTCCCAGCCTTACGAAAAATACATTGGCAAGAGAAAAGTCAAAGTCTTGTAGGAGCAAGCAAGCTCTCTTTCCTTCTGGTGGCTCCCCTGGGACCCTGCCAGAGAGTGGGAGTCGGCTGAGGGCCCCCTCAAGCCCAGGTGGATCCGAAAGGAAAAGACAGGAAGTGAAGGGCTGTCCTGAGTCCTCCTCGCTGTGGGGGCCGACCCAGCGGACACCGAGGCATTTGTGGGCAAAGGCTGGAGGCCCCCACCACTTGGGAGGGGTGAGGGCTATGTCCTGGAAGGACGAGGTGGAGGGGGACACTGAGGGCTGTCAGGGAGAGGCCACCAGCTCAGTCGGTCTCTGAAGCAAGGCTCCTGGGCCGGGGCTGAGGGGGTATAGCTGGGGGAGTTGGGGCCCTGCCTACAGCCTCAGGGTCTCCTCCTTCCTCTGTGGCTGCCCCCAGGTCCACCTGGGCAGGCATGCTCAAAGAGACTGGGCTGGGGAAGGTCGGACTCAGGGAGGCCTGGCTGGGGGAGGCTGGCGAACGCCGGTTCTGGCGCCGGGCAGGCTGGGGGGCGCTGGGGGGCAATGGGGGTGGCACTGCGGGGGCTCGAAGGCTGCTGCCAACCAGACGGCGGGGCAGAGCCCGGGGGGTCACAGGGCTGCCAGAGCCGGGGGGGAGGGGTGGGGCTGGAGGGGAAGAGCGGGTGCTGGAGACCTGTGGGGGTGGCATGGTGGGCCGGGCTGGTGCCGGACGCTTGGCTGTAGAGGAAGGAAAGGGGTAGTTAGGTGTCCATATTGTTGGTGGCAAATCCACTAAGCTCCATCCTACCTCACCTCAAGACCTTTGTTCTTTCTGCCGGGAACACTGTGTCCATGGCTGGCTCCTCATTACTCAGGCCTCTCTCCATGTCCTTTCAACCTCTCAGCTGGAGTATTCCCCTGCCCCCGTTACTGTCACATTTTTCGGTTGTATTTTCTTCATAAGACTTGTTGCCCACTGAAACGACCTTGCCAGTTTTTCTGTTGCTTATTGCTTGTCCCTCCCACTAGAATGCAAATTAAGTGAGGCTATCTTACGTGTGGCTGGCTAGCACAGTGCTGGGCACAGAGTCGGTGTTCAGTATATATTTGTCAAATCAAGAAATGCTGCCTGTTTTCCCTGACACTTGGGTCTTGCTCACCTCCTCTCAGAAGCCCACCAGAACTACCCCACCCAGCTCAGAGATCCCACAGCACAGTTCTGACCTCGAGAGGCAGTCGAGGGGCTGGGCAGGGCCAGGAGAGCTGGACTCTGGTCCTAGCTCTGCCTCTATCCACTGGGGGACCTGGGCAAATCGCTTGCCCTCCTGAGGCCTCAGTTTCCTCACTGGTAAAATGGGATGAAGACCTCAACCTCCCAGGGCTGACGTGAAGACCAGCCAGGCGATGCTGTGACAGTGCTTCGACTTGTGCTCCAGTGAGTAAATATCCCACATGCTCCCAGCTCAGGAAAGGTGGCTAGATGCCCACCCCCCCGCCCCCTCGCCCCGGCATGAAGGTCCCTGTGCAACCTCCCAGCTCCCTCTGGTCCGGAGGCTTCTGCAGCTGCTCCATCTACTCCAGGCTCTACACTGTACACCCAGGTGGGAAACTCTAGAGCCTCCTGGCTGGGCCTCCCAAGTTGCTAGTCACCCTGGCAGACTCCCCACCTGAACCTTCGGCCTTCTCACCTGACTAGCTTTTGGCCAAGTCAACAGGCAAGTGTACCACGGGGGCTCGGAAGGAGGCCCCTGGTCTGTTCCCACCACCAGCAACGCCACCTCCCCTCCCTCATCGCCCTTTGAAGACCCCATCCTTCCTCTTCACTCTGTGACCTCTGGGCTTCTGAGGGACTGGACATCACTGCCCCCCATGCTCACGATGCCCGAACTGTATCAAGCATTTACTGTATGAACCAGGCAGCACCATTTAATTCTCCAAACGGCCTTACAAGGTAGGTGCAGGTACTGTTCTATTACAGAGGAGGAAGCTGAGGAGCAGACAGGCAAAGTCACCTGCCAAGGTCACAGAGCTGTAATCTGAACCCAGAGTGTCAGGCAGCAAACCTGGCTCTTAGCTACCTGGATTCCTGGCCTCCCCTGGCTGCCTGGAAACATGGGAGGGTCTGGATTGCCCACCCCTGTTCCTGCCCACCCTTTATCCCCCTTCTCCTTCCACAGTCCACTCACTCTTCCGAGCCATGTCCTCTGCTTGGGCAGCTACCTCCGGAGGGCTCCTACTGACCTTGGGGGAGGCTGGTCTTGGGGGCACCTCGGACTCTGTCCTGTGAGGGAAGGAGAGGGTCAGGGTCAGACTCGGCCATCTCCTAGAACTCTCTTAGAATGCTGAGGAGACTCCCAGCCAACAGGCTGAGTTTGAGTCCTCCGCCTTGTGGCCAGGCCTGGGATCTGTCCCCAGACCAGGACCCCCTGGGAAGATGCTACTGGCATTGGCCAGAGTTTGCATCCACTGAGCCCCTGGCTTTCGTGTGACACTGTGACAGTGTCTGTAGTCCCCTACGGGGCCAGGATAGTGGGTAGAAAGCAGAGCCTCCCCTCTGCCTCAGCTCTTAGCCTCCATCTTTATGAGATGTTCCAGTTACTAGAAGCCAGAGAGCGGATGAGCAGCAGAGGGACAGGCCGAGGCTCATTCCTGGCTCCCTCAGGTCTTTGTTCAGTTGGCTCCTCCTCAGGGAGGTGTCTTTTGACCCCGCGGCTAAAGCAGCCCCGAGGTCCCCCTACCCTGCTCTGTTCTCTTATAGCGCACACCACTGATGTTATACTGTACTTTTTAGGGTGTGCTTGTTGATTCCACCCCCAGGAATGCAAGCTCTAAGGGCAGCATTTGTCTGTCTTGCTCATCTGAGGAAATGGTTTGGGCACCAGCAGTCTGTGACAACTGAACAATACCTGCTCGGTATGGAGGTAAAGTGGTACCACGCAGCCTTTCCAGATTTAAAGGATCAAAGAGAAGACTGGAAGGTATTTACAAATTCCAAAATGATCAGATCCCTCGTTCTCTAAATGTCCAGGGCCTGAAACAGTGCCTGACACATATGCTGCTCAGTAAATAGCTATACAGTGAACGAGAAAACATGTCAGAGGTCGGGAGGACCTCCGCCTCTGAGTCTCCACCCCACCCACTCCAAACAGGCAAATGCGGTATTTGGGATGAAAATACAAATGCAATTATTACATTTCCTAAAATGCTGTTAGAAGCTCCGAGAGATGGTGCCTCAGGCTGGGCATCTTGGGGACAGGAGAGGGGCCATTTGTACACGTCAGTCTTACCTTTCCTTGGTAGCCACTGGGGCCGAGGCCGAGGCTGGGGCCGGGGCCGAGGCCGGGGCCGGGGCCGGGGTCGGGGCCAGCATGGCAATGGTTGGAAGCTCCTCAGAGGCTGGCCTGTCGCTGACCTTGTCCTGGGGGGCAGGGGCTGAGAACAAGCCTGACACATTGAAGTCGATGTCTGCAGACAGAATAGAGCAAGTCTTAGCTTCCAGAGCCTCCACTGGCCTCTGCTCCTCGGCCAGGGCCAGGACCACTCTCCCTTTCCCCTGACATTGTCTGGACCATGTTTCACCTTCCCGCCCCCATGGGAGCCTCACAACAGTCCCATGAAGCAGGCGGAAGCATCTCCGTTTTACAGATGAGCGACTAAGGCTCAGAGTGGAGAAGCAATTTCCTGTAGGCCTCATGGTGAATTTGTGGGGCTGCTAGGGACTGAAGCCGGTCTGAAGGGCACCAAGCTGGGCACGGAGGGCACAAAGGGGCACGTGCACACAGGCAGGAGCCTCACCTCCAGGGAAGAGGGTGTCTGTGTTTTGAATCAGAGCCTCCACCACGCCTACCACCTGGATGGATGACACTGATGCGGCATCCAGCTGGGCCTGGTCCCTGGGACAAAACGCAGGGAAAGCGAGTCATCATTGAGCAAAGTCTTAGTGACCCCGATTCTCTGGCCCTGTGCCGGCCACTAGGAACGCAAGGATCAACCACTTCGAGTCCCTGTTCTCAAAAGCTCACAGACCACTCTGGATGGCAAACATGCCACTCACACACCAAATTTTCCCTTCCTTCACCCATGACAGGCATCGCCAGGCGGTCATGGCACTTTTCAATGCAGTTCTGGGGGCCAGGCAGCCTCTACCAGGTAAACGCACTCAGCAAATGAATGAAACCCTTTTGCCATCCACAGCCAGTTGAATAACAATGACCCCGCACATGACAGCACTTAATAGTTTGCAAAACATTTCTCCATTCGTTATCTCATTTAATTCCCAGAGCAAAAATCCTCAGACTTTGTATCATTTCTTTCTAATTTACAGACAAAGAAATGGAGGCCAAGAGTGACTTTCTAAGGCTCAACTCTGGAAGATGGAGTGTGGTGGCTAGAACCAGACCTCGGACCCCCAGCCTCCCAAGCACCCCACTGCCCCCTTTACCCAGAATTCCCATCTCCAAAGCCCTGTAGGGTCCATGATTCCTTTGGGGCCCCCACACGGCAGCCTCGAGGACAGGAGCTGCTCCACCCGTCCCGAGGCCCCAGGGGAAAACATGTAGCAGACAGCTCGGGTGGGGAGTGCCGCCGTTGCCCCCACCCTCGGGCCCCTCACCCTTCTTTCTCAGGAGGCCACAGCAGGTTGGGCCCCAGGACGATGGCAATGTTGCTAGGTGTCATCTTGTTCACCTCCTGCTCCTCGGCCAGCCGTGCCAAGAACTTCATGAGGTACCTGGGGAGACGGGAGGTAGTCCTGGGCTGGGGGTGGGGCATCGGGTCACAGACACCCACCGGTGCCCCTGTGGCCTGAGACCTTCCCAGATTGGGGTTTCTGGAGTATGGCCAAGACACCACACAGGCTGGCTTTAAAATTTTTAATAGCTAAATTAGCTGACCTACTGAGTGCCACCTATGTGTCAGGTACTGGGCTAAGCTGGGACTCTCCCAGCTACCCTACAGGGTAGGGAGTGCGTTTTCTAGCCCAGGCTCAGAAAGGTCAAATCGCCAGCCCGGGGCCACACAGTGGCACAGGTGGGATTTGAAGCCAGGTGGTGTGGCTTCCAAGGTTCAAGGTATGTGTTTAGTTCAATGTGTGGTATTAGAAAATAGGACCAGTACATCTCAGCTATTTTCAACAATATTGCTTAGGATATGAAGGCAGGACTCAAATCCAGGCTGCGGAGTCCCCGCAGGGTCCGGCTCCAGGGAGGCCCGGGGCTGGCTCGGAGCTCACCTGAGGTTGTTGAAGTTCTCTCGGGGCAGGCGGCTACACACCTCTTGAAGGGCCTCTAGCCGAGCTCCTGGCTCCTTCAGGCTGGGGAGGGGGAAAGAACTGGTGAGCCAGCCCAGGGAGGCACCTCTGCAGCCTCGTCTTCCCCAGCACCCCCACCCCTAACCTCACCTGGCTGCCCTCATCCAATCGTCATAGAGGTCAAAGGTCATCAGGGGCTCCGGTAGCTCCCGCAGATAGGACTTGAGGGCACCTGAAGTGGTGGCAGGGGCTCAGACACAGCCCCTAAGCCCCCACCTCTACCCAAGTGCCCAGCTCTTTTCATCTGTAGGAGCCTCCAGCCCTCGTTCACACTAACATGTCTAAGTCTGATCATTTCTTTGGTCCATGGGACCCTTTAGAGAAAATGATGAAGGCTAGTGATCTTGTTCCCGGAAAAACATACATACATTTTCCAGGGGCTTGTCATAAACCCCATCTTAAGGACTCCTGTGTCTCCTTAGCAGATTATCAGGCCTCAAACCACACTATCATGGAATCATTTCGGGAAGCTGTGGTGAAGAGATTTGGGGGGAAGGCCCCCCACCCAGGGCTCCTTGGAGCAGGTACCTGCCACGGCATGGGGGTCAGAGCAGAACTCCTGCAGGCTGCGGGGGTCCGAGGCCATCGTCTGCTTGAGGCGCTTCAGCACCGAGGCCCCAGCGGCCAGGCGGAAGAGGCCCTGGGTGCGAAAGGGAACAGGTAGGGTCATGGAGGGGTATGTGGGGTAGGACGCCCTGGCCGGGAGGTCCTAGCTTACTCATGGCCTGGGGCAGGTGGCTGGCCCTCACTGGGCCTGTGTCCCCACTGGTCTGACAGGCAAACTGGACAGCAGCGTCCACAGAGCCTCTCAACTCTCAAGGTCTAGGATTCTGGGCAAAAGGGAAGTCCGGGAGAGGCTGGGAAAAGCCATGGGGAGACAGGTGTCTGGTTAGAAACAGAGGGGAGAACGGAGGCCCTGCAGGCTTGTCAGGAAGCCTCAGTCTGTGAGTAGTTCCGCCTCCGAGGGGCCTGTCCTCAGGAAGGCAGCCGAGGGATGAGCAGACTGAGGTACGAAGGACGGAGGAGGCCAGCGTGCGGCAGTGACTACCCCCGAGTCCCTGGCTTCATTGCCATTTTCTCGCGTGCCGTCAGGCGTCTACCTCTTGACCTCCATCTCCCCTTGTAAAACAGAGCCACTGAGGGCTCCCTCCGAGGGTTATTGGGATAATTAAACAGAATTAAATTCCTCAGTGCAAAGGGCTTATAGCACAGTGCTTGGCTCACAGAGCATCACTAAGTGGGAGGTGGTGTCACTTCAGTAACAGGAGGCCTTGCCTTCTCCCTGGTCCTGTGCTCTAGGGGTGGGATTATGGGCACAGCATGGGCAGCATGAGGGAGGCCTGGGACAAACTGAGGACCCCGATACTCCCTCCCCACCTGTCCCAGTGGGTCCCACCTCTTCCTTCACGCCCTCGGAAAGCAGCATCAGGACGCAGGCCTCAATGGGCAGGGCAATGTCCTGGCCCAGCTCTTGCAGGTGAGCTCCCAGTGACACCCCATACACCCTGGAGAAGGGGGTGGCCGTCATCGAGGGGGAGGGGTCTGCAGGGACGAGACAGATCAGCGGCCCAGGGTCCTTCCACCCTTGGGCAGCCAGGGGCACCACACCAGATGTCCTCGAGGGATTACTGCTTTGGCCAATGGTACCACCTCCCACCTGACCATCCATGCCACGCATCCTGAAATCATCCAATACATCACTTGAATCTGTTCACCTCCACTGCTTTCATCTCAGTCCAGGCCACCATCATCTCCCTTCTGCCTCCTAACAGGTCTCCTGGCTCCAGTCCTGGCCCCTCTCATTCTATCCCCCACTCAGCAGCCAGAGCAGTGTCCATCACGAATCTAATTGAGCTCTCCCTGCTCAGAACTCATCTGTGGCTCCCTATTGCCTTTGAGCATGGAATGCAATATCGTGTAAGCCTTTCAACATGCCCTGAGCATGGTGGGGGTAAGGGGTGTGGGGTCGGGACCCGCCTGTGTCCCCACCTGCTTGGCTGTGGTTCTCCTTCAGCTCAGCCAAGGCCGTGTCCAGTGAGCTCAGAGACTTGCGATGGTAATCGGCCTGAATCTCCATGAGCTGTGGGGACAAAGGGGCACCCCCGGAAGAAGTGAGGGAAGCTGAGCCGCCCTCAGGGTCCGCAAGAGCAGACCCCTCCCTCCCACCATCTCATAGTGGGTCTCAGTGGCTCCTGGCTCTGGCATCCACCCCTGAGCTCCGGGTGGTTGAAGCCCGGTCTTGGACTCACATGGATGAAGTAGTTGGCATAGGTGTCCTCTTTGGTGGCAAAGTGGTATAGGTCGGCCAAGTACTCATCCTTGGGGACAGAGAGAGGAGGGCTTACACCGGTGAGGCTGGGGCTCAGAGGGGAAGCCGAGGCTTGGAGGGGTTAGGGACTTGCCCAGGCTGTATGTGGAGGGTCCTAGCCAGCTCTCCTCTCGCTGCCAAGGCTTGTGCTTGGCCCACCCCCAACCTCACCTGGCTGCCCTCATCCAATCGTCCAAACTCTCAAGGGCTTTTAGAGTTTCTCACCTCTGTGTCCCCATACCCTTAGCACAGTGCCCTGTGTTATGCACCATTTATTCATTCGCCATTCATTCATTTACTCACTTACAAATACACCAAGGCCCTGGCGAGTGGAGTATCTCTGCCTCCCAGGTGTTATTTGCATGGTGTAAACAGAAGAAGCTACAAGGTAATGGCTAAATAAACAGACCTTGGAGCCTGACTACCTGGTTTCAAACTCCAACTTTGCTGCTTCCTGCTTATGTGGACTTGGGCAAGTCACGTCACCTCTGTGAGCTTCAGTTTCCTCGTCTGTGAAATGAGGACAGTGCCGACCTCTACTGCCCCCACGCATCCAGGGAACCTCAAGTGCCCCTCACCTTGCACTGCTCCACCTTCTTCTTCAGGTCCTCCTCCTCCTCCTTCAGCGTCTCCACCTTGTTGGCCATGGTGGTGTGGCTGTAACTGCCTGGGCCACCACCCAGGCCCTGACTGCTGCTTGAGTTCTTAGCTGCCTGGCTAAGCCTGGGGACGATTCCAAGGTGGGGTGGTTACTGTCCAGAGCCAAGTGTCCCCTCCATATGCCTAACCACACAGGATTCTGGAATTTATAGACTGAAAATCTCGTAGCTTCCCTGGGCCTGGGCTATAAGTGCTCAGGGGTGCCACCTGGTGGTAGGTTTGGTGGTCACAGCCCTCCGGCTCCAGGGAAGACCTCCAGGGAGGTCTTCCTGTCATCCAGGGATCTTGGAGAACTGTTCATGACTACCCTAGGCTTTGAGGTCACCCTCAGATGACACAAGCATATGCATATACACATGCACATAGGCACTCTCGCACATCTCCTCACTATATGTGTTCCTACCAGATGTGTGCACAAGTACGCACTCTGTACCCAGTGGGCCCTGCAATGTCCTCCTAGTTTGGGAAGGGCCTCGAACCTCTGTGGGCTAACCTGGGCATGGACCCACCCAGACTCTGTGGCTCCCACCTGCTCTTGAGGGTGTTCCAGTCTGACACCAGCTTCTGCAGGCTTTTCTTGTGTTTGAGGATGGCTGGCAGTTCTTCCTGGGGGCAGACATGGGGAAGGAGGGATCAGAGGGCTGGGGAGCTGGGAACTAGAGGCGGGGATGCTGGGGTCAGCAGGTAGGGTCACCTCACTCAGCCTGCTGAGTGGCTGCAGGACATCTCTCTCCAGGGTCATCTCAAACTCGGCCAGGATGCGGGCCAGCTGGTTCTGGATGGCACAGCTCATCTCTAAAGCCTTCCTGTGGACACAGCACCCAGTGGGTCCAGGCTCCCACAGCCCTTCACTCCCATCTGGAAATACTAGTAGAGTCTCTCCCCCTGTCCCCCAATAGTCTCCTGCCCCTTCGATCTCTCCCTCATCTTCTCTGAGCCCAATACCCTCCCAGGCATGGCTGCCCTCACTGACCTGGATACCGTCCCCAGCCCAGATACTCTCTCTAGCCTGGTCATCCTTCCACCGTGGCTGCTTTCCCTGCCCTGGGCCCCCTCCCAGTCCAGATTCCTCCTTGGCCTCTCCAGGTGAAGGCTGAGGCCCCCGTCTGTGCTCACCCCATACTGGAATCAGGGTCTAGCTCCTTGAAGCTCTCGGCCATCGTGGTGGAAAGAGCCATGAGAGGAAGCTTCTTCTGCAGGGAGGGCAGGTCTGGTTGTGAGCATGAGTGCCTGTGCTTGCCCACTGGGCCTCCCTTCAGCCTGCCCGAACTCATGATGTGTCTCTTGGGGGCAGAACTGCACCGAGGCACTGGGCGTGATGGATGGGGAGCAGGGAACCCAGGAGGGTCACAGTCAGGTGAAAGCGGAAGCAGGATGATAACAAGGCATGGTAGGGGTGACCTCTCCCTGGGACCAAGTACAGAGCACCCATCCCTCTGGGGTCCCCTTTCTCCCTCCCAGGAGCTACTTGATCAAGGTGGAAGGAATGGCCGAGTCCCATCACAGGCTGGAAAACTAAGAACAGAGGACTTGCCAAGGTCACACAGTTGAAGGGGGATGGAGGAGCTGGGAATAGGCCTCGGAGTGGGCTCTTCCCCGCCCCAGGGCACAGGTGGCTGACCCGGCCACTGTGGAGCGCAAACCCTCCACAGCTCCCATTGCTCCCCCTCGCACCCAGAACTCTGGCCACACTTAATTGTTAACTGATTCCAAAACATGCTGGACCCATTCCCACCTAGAGTTATGGAGAGTACTAGCTTTGGTCAGAGTGACCAGGGTTCAAATCTCGGTTTTGCTACTTACTAGCTGCATGGACTTGAGTGAGTCACTTTATCTCTCTAAGTCTCCATTTCCTCATCTAGTAAAGTGCTAATAAAGGCGGCCTCCTCCTAGGGTTGCTGTCAGCATTGAGAGAGGGAATGCAGTCCATAAATGCTGGCTCTTGATTAATACAAGTATCATTCAAAGTCCAGCTCAAAAGTCACTTCCTTCAGGAAGCCCTCAGATTGCCCCAGTTGAGAGAGCCTGCTCTGCTCTAAGGGCTGACTGGACAGAGAAGTTCAGGTGCAATCAGAGCCTGGTCTGGGTTCAGGAGATTGATGCAGAGGAGGACAGGTCAAGAAGGGGATGGGGAAGAGATAAGGCCTCATGAGTGGGGTGCCTGGGGGCCTTGGGACAGAGCAGTCTTCACCCCCTTGGGGCCAGAGGCTCAGACTGGCAGAGAGACCCCAGCCCCAACTTCACTCCCCCATTGGACAGAGGTGTCCTGCCCAGGCCCCCTTCTCCCTGGGACCCCCACTCACCACCCGCTTGTCCATATCTGCCCCACTCTGGCCCTGCAGACAGGCCTGTAGTCGCTTGTGGACATTGTGGGCTGCTCGCTTGGCTGGTTCCAGCCGCTGCTCCACCTGGGAGAGGGCATGGAGGTTATGGGTCCTGGGAGGTTGTCCCCCACCTCCCACTGCTCTGTTCTTCCCCAGAGCAGGAACCACCTTTCTTTTTCCTCCTCCTGGGGACCCCACGGCCAACAGCTTGGGGAATGACTCAATCTGGTCCCCCAACTGGCATCTCCGCCCGGCCCTCTGCTGACAGCCTGCATAGGCCTGCCTTGCCACCCATGGCTGGCCCAGGCACGTACCTGCTGCAGGTCCTCACCCAGGAACTCGGCAGTCTCCGGGGTGCTGTGAGGGGGGCGGAGAGAGCTTCTGCTGAGCTGGCCCAGGTTAGGAACCCCCCTGCTCCGCCAACAGGGCACCTGGACCCCAGTTGCTTCCAGTGCCCCTCCCTGCCCCTCCCAGTTGGGGCCTGCCTCATCCCAGTTGGAGCACATTCCATGGGGGTGGCAAGAGGATATAGGGCTTTTTCCTCCTCCGCCCAGGGCTGTGTCCTGAGAGAGGGTGGATGAAACTGAAGGGGGGACTGGGGGAGCCACCCCAGGGCTCAGCCTCTCTTTTCTGCTGACCCTAGGGAGAAGGGGCCTGGGCTGGCCCCAAGAAGGGGAAGTGTTTGAGCTCAGACAGTCACACAGGACGCTGGACCGTTGTGGTGGGTAGGCCCTGGGCCCCTGCCTGGGGATTCAGGGGGACACTGTGGCCCAGAGCAAGGTGGCCTGACAGCATAGACCTGCACAGGCATCTGTGCCAGTGTGAGATGAAAACCAGGTCTCTGGACACCCGATCCCCTCCCCTGGGCCCAGAGATGGGAAACTCCCAATGCAGGGGAAGGGGAGAGAAGACAGGCCCAGGGAGCTCCTCAAACTTCTGGCCTCTACTCCACCAGCATTGGGGCTGGGGTGGTAACAGAGGGGGTCCTGGGAATGTTTCTACCTGAGGCTGAGAAAGCAGAAGCAAGACAGAGAAGCAGGCCGCCCAGGGACTGGGGGGGAGGAGGGGCACGCAGGACCCGGGCAGGCCCCTCCTCCCACCAGGCCGAGACCCAGTCTCTTTCCGTCTTCCAAGGTCTGGGGCCCTGACTGCCCCTCCCCCCAGACAACCAGAGATGGTTAACTGTCCCCACTGTACAGAAGGGACAAGTGAGGCCAGCGGGGAGCGTTCACTCAGAGGCTCATGGAGGCAGAGAAGACTCAGCATCCTTGATTCTCCCTGTGACCCCCTCCACTCAGGGGTGGGGGGGTGCCCCTTCCCCCCAAAGTCAGCGCCTTTCTCTCCAGCTCTGGCTGGGAGGCGGGGGTGGCATTTGGAGGGAGAAGAGCGGCAGGGCTCTGGCTAGTCAGAGAATGGCCGTCCAGCGGTCCCCAGTTTCCCCCACCCCTCCACCTTCCCTCGGGTCAGGCTGGGGTGAGCGTGGGGCTGGATGGGACCGGGTGGACACTCACCGTCCCAAGCTGCCCGTCTGGGCCAGTTGGCGCATGCGATGCAGCTGCCTCTTCATCATCTTGGGGGCGGGCTGGGGGGCTGCAGGGTCACGGTGGGGGTCGAGGGCCGACAGCCCCCGGCCCAGCCTGCCTCTGCCCGCAGCGCTCTCGCCCCGGATGGGTGGGCGGCGCTCTCCGCTTCCTGGGCCAGCGCACTCCCGCTCGCTCCCGCCTCCCCGCTGGCGGCCCCGCCCCCGGCCCCCAGGTCACTCCTCTCTCCAAGTTTGGGTTCTCAATCTCCCCGTCTTCCGCCCCCCGCCCCCACGGCCCCTGGAAGGTTCCCGCGAGTGTCGGTCGATCCGCCGCCCGGGAGTCCACAGGTTGTGTGCGCGGCTCCTCCCCGCCCAGCCTCGGTGGCGGGAAGCAGGTAAGCCCGCTCCTGCCACTGCGCCTGCCCCAGGTTCCTGCCCCACCTACCGCCCGCCCGCCCAGGGTATAAATAACCTTTGCACGCCTCTCAAAGAGGAAAGACGGTTCTATTCTTGGGAGGCAGAGGCTAAGGACAGTCCTCTCTGACCTGTACTGGCCCGTCTGGGCTTGCCAAAGGATGCTGCTCTGGGCTCCCTCCCCAGGAGACCTGCTGGCCGATCGTCTGGGGGCTTTGGCTTCCACGAGCCACCCTGCTGCTGTGTGCCCTTGGCCAAGTCCCTGGAAGGCGGGACTTGCTGTTTTTAATGGCCCGATGCGCCAGCTGTTCTGGCCCTGCCCGACCCAGAGTGGACAAGATACCCCTACCTGCTCCTGCGGCGCCTGTGCTCCTGTTCCTGTCGCACCTTTAAGGGGGTGGGGGCGGGGGGAGTCTGCCACCCTCCAGCAGAGAACAGTCCCAGAGCAGTTCCCGGACACCCTGCTCTCCCCCAGGCCCCCAGCAGTCTCCTCCATCTGTAATGCCCCTTCTCCCGCAAACTTCCTCAGTCCCTGCCCTTCCTTCTTGTAAGGCAGTGATGCGGCTGCTGATCTGTCCCTCCAGACTCAGTGGTAGTTATCTCTCTGGCGCTCCACCCAAAACAGAGCTGGGCATACAGTAGGTGCTCCATAACTGCTAGTTAATACAAGAGGAAAACCTTTGGAAAACAGTAGTTTCACCTTGCTCTGAGCCCCTGCACCTCGGGCATCAGGAGACCCAAGGGTGGGGGAGGGGAGGAGTCCTGTCATGCATAGCACTTTGTCAGTTTCAGTAGGTTGGTTTGAGGATCACCTGAGCACCTATTTGTGTGGGTGACTGGGTGGCAGACTGGGCACTTCTCTAGGGCATGACCTCGGCCTTGGGCATCTCAGTGTTCTAGCACAGGGCCTGGCTCACAGTGGGCACTCCCTGGACTCTGGTTGCCTCTCCACTCCCCAAAGGGAGAGCCAGGCAGCCCCAGTGGGGTGGGGAGGGGTGGAGAAGGGAAACCCCCAGCTGTTGCTGCTTGAGCCAGAGGCTCCCACCTGAGTGGAATCCTAGGCAGAGGTTAGGAGGCTCCTGGATCAGAGGCTCAGGCCAGGATCAGGAGCTCCTAGGCAAGTTCTCTTGCCCATTTCCCCTCCCCTAACTGGAAGGCCCCTTCTAGAAAGGGGACAGGGCTTGAAGAACACCTTCATGGAAGGAGACACCAGAGTCCGGACACCAAACCTGGCTTCTTAAAATGTGGGGCTGGGGTTGCAAAGTCTGAGTTCTAGTCCTGTCTTCCACCTTCCTCACTGGCCAGACCTCAGAACTTTGTGGTGGCTCAGTTTCCCTTGTCTCTGCAATGGGCACAACCTACTGTGTGCAGAATTAGGAAACTGAAGACTCCCAAGCCAGCAACTTGACACCAGGTTAGCACCATCCTGCTGCCTGGGAAAGCTCAAGGATACAAGGTGTCCCCACCCTATTTCAGCCCCGCCTGAAACTCAGACCACACTGGGCCTGGGCTTGTCCACTTTCCCCAGCTGTTTTTAAGGTCCCTAAGGGTAAAGCCTGGCTTTTATCTCTGTCCCTCTTAGGCCTGCCCAGGCCTGCGCCCCAGCTCCAGCCTGGGGAGGGGTCATTCCATGTGGGCTGTAGCAGCAGCTGCTGTGGAAACAACCAGAGCCATATAATCAGGCCACCTGAGCTCCAGGCTCCCTTCCAGTCAGACCCAAGGGCCTCCGCAGGAAAGGCACCTGGCTCTTCTTTGTGTGGCCTGGGCAAGGCTGCTGTGCCTTTTGGCTGGGTGGGGTGGGGAGGTATATTTAAGCTCAAGTACACTTGAATGTTGAATCATAATGGGTTAGAAGCCCCAAAGGTTGGATCATAGGTTGTTCTTTCAAAGGATGTTGCGATCAGAGGCTTTTGGACTCAAGTTTTAGTCGATGGATGTTGAGATCGTAGTTTTAGAACTGCAGATGCAGAAGGGGGACCTCTGGGGTCACCAGCCAATCCCTGCTCCGGTCACAAGATCTTTCACATTGCACTGCAAGGGCCTGTTGACCTTTCTGGGCCTCCTCCCCAGGAGGGTCTTCTGGATCATGCTGAGTCCTCCTGGGCCTAGCAATGTGTCATTGTCACGGGAGCTCAAAAATCACAGCTGACTTGAGTCGCAAGTGAAGACACTGCATCAACGGACACTTTCCAACTCAAGAGACAGCAAAAAGAGAGCTTAAGGTGTGGATGGAGCCGGCGAGCTGGGCAAGCTTCTCACTAGCTGGGAAAGCTTGGGTGAGGTAGTTCACCTCTGAGCCTCAGCATCCTCCTCAGTAAAGTGGGACTACTAACAAAAGCATCTACCTGTTGTGAGGACTGAATGAATTAACACGTAAAATGCTTAGAATGGTGTCTGGCCCTATTTCTTATTATTCAGCCTGCAAAGTCAGGAAGGAAAGATCCTTTACCCCTCCTGCCTTTGTTGCCCCCTAAATGTGTCTTGCTGCCTTGGGACAATAACACTTATTGTCAGGTACTTTAGCACATCCTCCAGTGAGGTTGGTATCATTGTCCCCATTTTACAGGTGAGCAGACCAGGTCTCCTGGTCCAAGGTTCCTAGCTGTCCAAGTAGCAGAGGCCAAGTTAGAAATTATATTTGATTGGCTCCAAAGCCTCCATGTGCTTTCCTACTGGGCTCCTGGCCAGCACACCGACACAGGCCCTGGAGAGCCTGAACCCTAACCCCAACCAGAGGACAGCAGCTGACAGAGGGCTGGAGGCTGGGGAAGCAGGGGGCAGTGTGCCCTCATGGTGGACACCTCACAGGATGCTGCTCAGACGTGGGCCCTAAAATGGAGCCGACAGCAAGCACACTGGGGGACGTACTGAAGTACACGAACATAAGTGTCCCTTACGTGCTGCTCTCCAAGCTTCAGCTTCCCGTTTCCACAGGGCAGTTCTAAGGATTGAGAGAGATGCTGTGTGCAGCGGGTCCAGTACAGTGCCAGGCCTAGAGCTGGCCCGTTGCCTGCCTGTGCCGGTGCGCTGGCCAGAAGCCCTGTGGAGACTGGGGGCAGAAGCATCATGAGAACACCAGGGACAGGACCCCCCAGGCGAGCAGTGGCCTGTTTCTCTTGGCTGCTATGGACAGATGAGCAGTGTGCTGTGGTTGCTAAAAAACAAAAAAACCCAAAAAAACAAAAAAGCCGAGCTGCTGCCTCTAGCCACATAAATAGAAGTGGAAGTGTGGCTTCAAGGTCTGGGAAGTCCCACTGCTTCTGGGGTGGGGGTGGGGGGTTACCCTTCAAGAGACAGAACATGGCTTCCCTGGGCCCCCCACTTCAGCCCGGGGACTCAAGGCTCTGGGTCTCTTGTATAGGGCTCCAGACCTCTGTCTGAACCAACAGTATTTGGGGAATGACTCCCCCAGGGAGTGGAGGCCAAGGGCCCCCTCCTCCGATCAGACACCCTACCCAGCCCCTCACATGTGGGGCTTACGGGGAACCCCATGCCCCTCCCTCCCAGCTCTCAGTGTGTCCTGCTGAGCTCCTGGCTCACAGGTTCCATAACAAGTCGTGAGCTCTGTGAGGACAGGACCATGCCTGGCACAGGAGCTGCTCAAGAGGCACGTGGAGGACGGATGGAGAGACAGACGAACCGACTACGAACAAGGGAAGATGGGAGGTTTGAACGACTGAAAGGGTCTCCCTGTGGCTCTAACATCTGGGTCACTCCAAGTTGACAGTCTGGGAGATTTTTTTACCCAGACTCGTCAGAAGGCATCAGAGGGTCCCTCCCACCTTTTCAAACAAGGAACCTAAAGACTAGAGAAGGAAGCACCTTGCTCAGAGTCACAGAGCAAGCCAGGGGCCCCACTAGAAGCAGTCCCATACTCCCAGGTGGCAGTTACACATTCCCATGCCAACCTGCAGCCCTTCATTGCCAGTATGAGACTGTGCTCCAGATGGTGCTTCTAAGACCCCAGAGACCTTAGGGAATAGGGTTTTCACTTAGAAGGAAGTACCTTCCAACAGGTTATCTTTGGGAGACATCCATCACAAGTGTTCAGCAGTCCTGCCTGTGGGGAGGAGGCAGGAACCAGGCCTGGTGGCTGGGAGGGCAGTGTCACAGGATGCTAGGAGGCACCAGTGGGTGGAGCTGGAAGGCCTTGCTCTCGCTCTTGTCCACTCAGCAGTGCGGCAGCTGTGGGGAAACTCCCCATGCACTTCGGTGTTGCCTGGCACAGAGAACTGGCCCTCACTTGCTGAATGGAAGCTGGGGAGTCAGGTGTGCTGGGCTCCGGGAGAACTAGCGGGCTGGACTGTTCTCTAGCACACCTTAATTCTATCTATGGAATGGAGTTTGGTGGCCAAGTTCAGACTGGGTAACACTAGGTTAGACAGAGTGAAATTGGTTTCTTAAATGCAGAACTTCCCATCATCTGGTAGGGAGGAGAAATGGCAGGCAGCCTTCCCCAGACTTATCTGAGCAGGAATCATCTCTGGCAGAGCAGCATGGAGGACTGGCTCCATGCCACTGGGCAATTCCCTGGACTAAACGCTCCCTCACTCAGCTCAGCACCGGTTGGCTCTCTCAGCTGCATGGCCTCCAAGCCACTTGCCAGCCTGGACCCCAGCCTCCCAGTTAAAACACTCAACAGTGCCAGGGGGAAGTGAGCTGCAGCTGGTAGTGGCAGGAGGCCCACTGGAGGGTCCCTGGGCCTCTCCAGAAACAAGCCGCTATTGGTACCCTGCTTCCTGGGAGCAGCCTCTGGGGAAAGGGAGAAGCCGAGGCATGGACCTGCAGGGTGGTGCTGCATCGCCATTGTGTTTTGATGGCCGAGCACAGCAGAAAGAAGTTATGAGAATCTAAGGGCCTCCCCCTCAGCGTCTGCGGCAGCTGGGGCTCCTGGCAGGCCCTGAGCAGCCACTCACTTCCAGCTGGGATGGCTCTGGGCCTGCCACAGCCCTGAGCCCTCTCTGGTGACTCAGCACTGGCCACAGGCCCCCGAGCAGGGCCTCTTCCTGTGCAGAGCTCGGCGGTGGTGGGGAGAGGAACTATGGCCTGATCTCCGAAGACAGAGGCAGAGAGGTCTGTGGGGCTGCCCCTAGACCTCCCACTTCGGGACGCCCTCCGGTCTCCCTCCACCTCAGAAGGGCCACGAGAGAAGAGAAGCCGGTCCAGGAAAAAGGACATTTTATTTCCATAAATACTCCTGCCCTCACTCACACACTGACCCCACCTCCGCCCGTGGACAGATGGACAGAAGTGAGAAGCGCACAGGAGGCCCCGGCAGAGGCCACTGAATGAAGGAGACACTGAGAACACCAGTGTAGGGCCTCCCTTGTCCAGAGGCCCTGGAGCGCCCAGCCGGGGCCACCTGTTTCTGGCTTTACCCTTGGGCCAGCGGTCACACAACCCCCAGAGCCCCTCAGGAGGCCTGACAGCAAAGGAGCCAGGCAGGTGTACAGACCCCCTAGGAGTGGGGGACAGGGGGGCTCCCCCAACTGGGCCCCCTGAGATGGTGACCACAGGGCCACTCTGAAAGAAAAGCTGAGTCAAACCACACACCAGAGAGTGCAAACAGCTGGGGGTGCAGGCGTCACCCCCCCACCCCCCGTCACCTGGTTCCTGCGGAAGTAGCCTGAGCTGGTCCCCGGCTCCAGCCTGGCCAAGTTATGGCTGGGCCTTCCCATAAGGCATAAGAGACAGGTGGGGATGACCCCACCCCAGGCTAGGGTCGGGGCTGGGCCTGAGGTCCTGGCCCTTGCCTGATGGCCATGCTTCTCCCAATGACCCCAAGTCCTTCCAAGGCCACACAGCCCTTCCCTGCTTCAGGCTCCCACCTGTGGTGAAGGTCCCCAGCAGTGCAAACCCAGGCCCAGCCTCCTGCTGGGTTTGGCTCAGCAGGGGAGGGGTTAAGGACGGAGGGGGCCGCAGGGGTGAGGGGAGAAGCACCAGGCACAGGGGATATGGCCACGGGGACAGAGAATGTCCTAAGCCACCACAGCCTCACACACAGGCTAGCCAGTGGCCAGCCCTATTGTTGTCCCCTCCTCCTCTTCCCTTCCTTTCTCTGTTCTAGAGGCTCCCCCAGGTCTCGGGTGGGGGGAACTGGTCCACATCCCCCATCTCATTATAGGTCTGGTCGCCCATCGTGAAGAGGAGCTTGTAGCGAAGGCGAACCTTCTCCTGGGGCAGAGACAGTGAAGGCAAGAGTCAGAGGTGGAGAAGACGCTCCCCCCGGCCCCCAGTGGCACCCTGTCACAGCCGGGCCTCACCTTCTGGGGGTTGGCGAGGAGCAGGACCTGGGTGATAGCTGAGGGGTGGATGATGGGGTTGAAAGCCGGCAGCTCTGTGCCTGAGGGTGGCTGCAGCTTCACTTTCATGACCTGAGGACAGGAGGGGAGGATGGGCACAGCTAACCCTGGCTTCTCGTCCTCATCCCCTGAGAAACCAGGCCCAGCCTGTCCTCCAGCTCCTCCTCGGAGTCCTAGGGCTCTGTCTTTTCATTCTCTTCTACGCCCCGACTCCCCAGGAAGACAGACACTGCTCCCCATCCAGCCCTGAATCACCCTGCCTTGATAGGAGGCAGGCAGGCCCATGTCACCTTGGGGACAGCTGACTGGAAAACGATGTTGCGGATGGGCTGGGGGGCGGTACTCAGCATGGAAACCACCACCACCAGCACGTCAGAGCGTCCCGGAAGCGGGTCTCGGGCGAAGTGGAAGAGGACCCGGAAGCCATGCTGGTCATACACAGTCACTGGCAAGATGCTGCCTGGCAGAAGGGAGGGGGAGAGGGTGATGTGTGGTGCCAGGCCCGCACCCAAGCACCTGTGACCAGCTCCCCCAACCCGGCTCACGGCCGGCACTATGCTGCTTCGCTGGGAATGAACGACCAAATCCACAAACTTAGGTCCTTGCCGCAACCCCGGTGGCAGCCAGGGGTACAGACTGGTGCCTAGATGGGGCAGGTGAACTTGTAGTGATGGCAGAGGCAAGACATCCAGCCCCAAACTGAGCCCCAGCTGGGGCTCCCCAGTGCCATACAGCTGCTTCCTGGCCTGCTGAAGTAAAGGACTGGGGGTGAGCTGGTTCCTGCGGCTCACTGTGTGACCCTGATCTGGTCACTCTGTGTCTCTGAGCTCAGGGTCTTCCCTACTGGTAAGATAAGAGCACCACTACCTAACTCCTGGGGACACCGAGGGTATGACACCTTCGGTCACGATGAGCTCAGCACATGGACAAGACCAGCCCGTGTTAGTGTCTGCACAGGGCCTGCTGTTGGCAGTGGACCACCTATTGCTCCTGGGTGGGAGAAGCCCGGATCTGGACCTGGTTCAGTTCTGTGGTCTTGGGGAGACCCTGAACCTGTATGTCCTGGCTCTGCCTTCCTGGGGAGGGAGGGGCCTAGGGGCCAGCCATAAGAAGTCCTGATCGTGTAACCGCGGACTTCATACAGCAGTTTCTTGACCACTCTGGGACAGATGAGGAAACCGAGTGCTGGGAAGGGGGAGGGTCTTGCCCAGAGCTCCCCAGAATCAGGCAGTGGCAGGACTGGGAGAGCCCCATTTTCCCCGCTTCCCAGAAAGAGCTCCTGGTAGGATGATGAGGTAGCTGGTGCCGCTGGGTAGTGAGCTGACCAGGACCGGCCTGTACCTGCCCATGCCCCTGCCTTACTCACTGGGTTTGATAGACTCCAGGGGCACGGTGATGTTGGCCAGGGAGAGCTCAGTCTGTGAGGGCTGCTGCAAAGGCCCAGGAGGCTCGGGGGACATGGTGTGGAGGCCGGTGGCACCGGAGCTGGGTGAGCTGCAGCTGCTTTTATTCTGCAGGTCCCGGAGCGTGAGCCGGGGGGCTGGCTGCTGCTTCTCCCTTATTGGGGGATGATGCATTGAGAGGTGGCCAAGGGATCGGGGGGACAGGAAAGGCTGGGCTTCCTGACTGTCCCTGACACCTCCCCGTCTCTCTGGCTTTGGTCTCCTCCCCTTGAAAATGGGCAGCTCTTGCTCTCCCCTCCCCCCGTCCACTTGGGCTCCGTGTCCCTCTCACTGCTGGCCTCTTGGGCCTTCCGTCTTTCTCGGGTGTTGAGACGCCTGGGGGAGGGCCTGTGGGACCCAGGTCTCCTTTCTCTCTTAAACTCCATGCTCTGTCGGACAGACCCTGCACCTCCCTTGGTCACTGCTGTGCCCCTTAGGCCCAGTACAGTGCTGGCACATGGTGGTACTCGGCAGCCATGGTGTCCAGGAATAAACCAGCCCTGGGCCTCTCCCTGATGGGTCCGGGCCAGGCAAAGCCCAGGAGAAACTGCTGGTTGTGGGGACAGGGAGGGCTCCCTCCGTGCCAGCCAGGGTGTGCCCTCACCACCGCATTTGTTGGGACTCCGGGGGCAGCGACTGCTGCAGGAGGGTCTTCCCCAGCAGGTCCAGGTCATCCAGACCACTGCTCACTGGCAGGGACATCTGCGTTGGGGGCCGACTGTCCATGCTGGGGGCCGGAGTGGGGGCTGGGGGTTCTGTGCCATCAGATGACTGTTGGGCATACAAAGGATGCAGGTAGGTGGGACGGTGCTGAAAAGATGTCCTTTGTCCTGTGCTGAAAAGGTGCTGAAAAGGAGGCCCCTTCCCCTCCCTGCAGGTGACATCTGAGGGAAGAAGCAGCAGGGATGGGGACCACATTCCCGCCGGGCCCAACCCCCTCTCACTCCAGGGTTATCAGTGGGTTGGGCCTGGTCTGGAGTTCTACTTTAGAAACCATCACATTCCAGGGACCGCAAAGTTACCCACCAAGAAAAAGAATAAGGAACCCCCATCTCAACCCAAGGGAGGCCCAAGGCTGAGAATGGCAGGGAGATGCATCTGGAGGCAAGGACTGCCTAACTTCCTCCACCCTGGGATGGGTGCCTCAGCTTCCTGGGCCACCCTCTGCCCCTTGGCCCTTCCGCCCATCTCTCCTCTCATTGCCCCCTCAGGCTACCTGTCCCAGTTGCTCTGCCCCCAGGACAGGTCAGGCTAGTTCCTAGCCCCTCCTACCTGGAAGCTGTTCCATCCAGCACTATCCAAGCTCGGGCCTGGAGGGGGTGTGGGGTCACTTAGGCCTGCAGGGAAGCAAGGCAGAGGTCAAGGAGCTGGATTCCTGAGCAGAGGCAAGAGAGCTGGGGGTGCTGTGCTGAGTTGGAGTTCCCTGGCTCCTACCCTCCCCCTGCACCCCTGCTCCATGAGGCTCAGCTCAAAGGGGAAAACTTCCACTTCAGCACTTTCAGAGGGAACCAGTAGCAGAACAGAAGTAGAAAGCAAAGATCCTGAGAGCCCATTCCCTGGGCCCGCACATGCTTCCTCTCTTGCTGCTCAGAAGCCAACTCCACTGCAGAAGTCAAGACTTTCATCTTCATTCATCAGCTGGTAGCAGGTGAGGTGGGGTGGGGTAGGGTGGGGTGGGGTGGGGTGGGGTGGGGTGGGGTGGAGTGGTGTGTGTGTGTGTGTGTGTGTGTGTGTGTGTGTGTGTGTGTGTGTGTGTGTGTGTGTGTGTGTGTGTGTACATGTACGTGGACAAGGATGAGAAGACACCAAGTGAAGTTCCTAACCTCCAAGGTCCAGGTGGGGAGGGGTCAGCATCCTGTGCCCACCGACTGGAAGGATGCCAGAAAGGCCCTGTGGTGCAGTGAACAGGGCCCTGGGCCCAGGCCTGCCCCGCTGTGCGGCCACGGGCAAGGTGCTGGCTAGGCCACTCAACGCAGGACTGGACTAAGGCAGACTCTGATGGCCTCATTTGCCGCTGGCACGTGCCAACAAGGCTGGCTGATGTACCTGGGAGAGCTGTAGGCCCTTTGGAAGGCCCTTGTGGTGGGTAGAAGGCAGGTCACCAACCTGTTCAACTTCTGCCTGCCCTAAAGCATTCCACAGCCAAGTTCACCCCAGATTTTACCTAAAGACAAGTTATCCTGTTTCTAGCAAATCCTGAATAAGTGAGGTCCAGCCTCAAGTGCTGGCTGACAGGCAAAGGCAAGATGCAAGAAGCTGCGACTATCAGGTCTCTTCCTCGGGACACAGCTCTCTGAGTCTGGAGCCAACACGGTGATAACTGCTAACATTTCTCACACCCCTTGATGTGTCAGGCACTTCAGACTTAGGTCTCACTTAATCCTCAAACAGCCTTAAAAGGCAGGTGTGTGGTTCTCATCCTTCTTTTAAGGATGAAGAAATAGAGGCTCAGAAGGGTTAGGTAACCTGCCCAAGGGTCACAAGCTGGAAGGTGGCAGAGTATGTACCTGGACAGAGCATGGCCTAATTTCTGGAGTTTGACTACAGCTCTGCCACTTGCTGTGTGACCCTGGGCTGGCTCCCTGTGCCTCATCTGTAAAACGGAGACAATAGCAGCATCCACACCAGAGGTCTGTTGTGAGTAATAAATTAGACAAATCAGATGAAGTGCCTGAACAATGCCGGAACGCTCTCTGCCAGACAGGAAGTCCTCACTGCCTACCCTGCCCCCCACCCCTCACCCTTCTTGCCACAGACAACCGTTTAAGACAAGCCCCCTTTGTGGTCCCAAGGCTTCCGCCACTCCCCAGAGCTGGGTGGGTACTGCCCTGGCACTTCTGGTTCCTGTTCCCACAATTTTTTTCTTTTTTTTTTTTTTGCCTTTGAGAAGAAACCAGAGGAAGCTGGAGGCTCGGGGCTCTGCTGAAGCGACTCAGGGACAGGAAGTGCAAAGCACACCTCACTTCTCGAGAGGAGGTGGCTTTGTCACAGCCACTTGCTGGGAGGCCTGGGCCACACACACCAACAGCGCAGTCAGGTCGCTGCTGCCTGGTTCTGGCTCTGGGGGCGGGGAGACATGCTTGGGTGCGTTTTCTCATTGCTGCCATCCTTTACCTCTTACATCTGGGCTGGGGTCTCCGCCTGAGTTGGCCCTGGCTCTGAATGAGGAGGGGACAGGTGGGCGAGACACGTAAGCGTCCCCCAGACCCTCTAGGAAGTGTGCTGGCTGGCAGGCCCACACAGGGGAACTCGACCTGGTCCACTTTCCCCCTCGTCCTACCCCTCACTCCTCGCCCTCATTTCTCTTTCCTGGGAGGGGAGCTGAGACAAAACAGCAGAGGAGCTCAAAGCGCAGCTTCGGAGTCGGACTGCCTTGTCCAGACCCTGGTGCCCCGTTTGGGCAAGTCCCTCGGCCATTCTGAGCCTTGCTTTTGCATCTGTAAAATGGGGATGCTGACAGCACCCATCGCACGTGCCGGGAGGAGGGAGGGCAGTCTGAGGTGCGACAGTGCGGTAGCAGCGGTCAGAGCAGCACTCCCTGAACTCTGGGCCGACCTGCCCGGATCCCGGCACAGCACTGCTCCTTCGAGTCCATCAGGTTTGGTTTCACCTCAGAACTGGCTCAGGAGAACAGTGTGACTCCCGGCTTCTAAGCCAGCTCCCCAACATGTCCCTCTGACAGAGCCCCACCGCCTCTGTCTTTCTAACCTCAAGGATATGAGGAAGTTGTGATTACAGTTTCCTGCTCCCAAGCTCCCAGAGCTGGAAACCCCAAAACTGCATGGCTGGCTGGGCACCCTCTGCTTCTTCCTCAGGGGCGAGCCTAGTTCTCTGTTGGGCTCTGAAGCCCTAACCCTGCCCTGTAGTGACACAGGCCTGGCCCAGGACCAGCTAAGATCACAGAGTGCCTTGTACTCTGATGCCAGCTTCCCAGGAGTTTCTGGGTGCTGTGGAGCACAGAGCACCCCCCTCTTCCTCTCAGTGGGTGGGGGAAATTGTTGAACTCTTGCCTGGGCAGGATCCAACACTAGGCTCTCATCTGCTGCAGGAAACCCCTCTGCCTTCCCTCGGGGCCTGGGCGTGGCTGGCTTGTCAGGTTTAGGAGCTAGCCAGCCCCACCTGTGACAATCTGACTTTGCACAAGCTCCTTGATTTCCCTGAGCCTCAGCTTCCTCAGCTGTGAAATGGGCTTCAAGCTCATCCACCATGCTCCACACAGCACACAAGAGGAATAACACGCTGACTTGACCAAGCTCTGCAAGCTGCATGTGAGCTGCAGGCATCCCCCCCACCCCAAAATGCAGCCAAGCCCGCCCTTCTCTGGGACTGGCCCCTTCCTCACCCAGAGACATGAGCTCATCGTCAAGCAGGGAAATGGAGATGCTGGGCTGCTCGGGGCTGGCCTGGTCGCCAGGGCAGGTGGGCGAGGCTGGGTAGGTTCCTGCAGGAGGGAGATCCAGGCCTGAGAGGTCCAACAGGGCCGAGGTGCTCCCTGGGGCAGGAAAGGAGAGTCAGACAAGTCCTGGGGGGAGGACACTCATGCTCTCAGAGTCTATGGGAGTTGAGGGGCAGCAAAGTGTCCCCTGACCCTTCACAACCCTCCTGCTTCCCCCTCCTTGGCCACCAGGCCCTTTCTCTAGCACATGCTGTTCCTTCTGTCTGGAGCGGATTTCTTTCTTCCACCTGGCGAACTGCCTCCCATCCTGTAGAGCTCCGCTCAAGCTCTGCTGCTTCTGTGGGCCAATTCTAACCTCTTCTGCAGGAACCAGAGCAGTCGTTTTCCCCTTACTGAAGCTAAGCCTTGAGGGTGTCAATTAGCCACATACAACAGGTGTCCGATTTGTCAATGAAAGAAAGGTTTTCCTTCTTCTCCTGTTCTTGCCGAACCCTTGGCTCCCGTCCCCTCTGTCCCACATCCAGACCCCTCCCTCCCACAGCTGCAGGCTTGGCATAGACTTCTTCCTCAGCACTCTCCCTGGGGGCCGCCACCATCTTAAGGGGCCAGGGTCACCCTGGCGGTTGGCTACCAGCTCTGGGAGCAGAGCACCGTCCTGGGCTCTCTGCCCGCCTCTAGCCTGGTGGGTGCTTCTCCAAGCCTCCTGTCACCTCACCAGGGATGGAGCTGGCAGCAGCATCACCGTTGACCTCTTCGCCCCGCACCAGCTGCTTGTACAGGTTAATCACCTGGGTGAGGTTGTCGTTAGCCTGCAGGATCTCCGCTGGAATGGGCAGGAGGGGAGAGGCCAGTGTGAAGGAATGTGGAGGCTTCTGAAGGGAGCCGAGTACCTAGCATCCATCCCAGCCCTGGAGAGGGGGCGGGGCCAGGGGCATCCCATTGTCTACTCAGATTTAGGCCCACTGTCTACCCCACACTGCCCTGTGCCAGTCCCTGAACACAGTGGCATACTCTCGCCTCCAGGCCCCCACATAGGCTCCACTGGATGCCCCCAAGATCTCTGTGAGGCTTCATCCCTTTCTGCCTTTAGATCTTTACCCAAAAGTCACTTCAGGGAGGCCTTCCCTAACCATACTCCTGCATTATGCAGTCCATCCTGTCCCTGCTTGTTTTTCTCCATGTCATTTAGCACTATCTGACAGCTGCCACTATTTAAGTCCTGGGTTTATTGTCTGTCTCCTCTCATTAGGCTACGAGCTCCATGAGGCTATAGTTTTTGTCAATTCTGATCACTGCCTAAGGGCCTAGAACAGTACCTGGCACACACTAGGCCCTGAACAATATTACCTCCCCAGGGGCCAGGGCTTAGAGGAATCTGGGCAGCGAGCTTCTTGGGCAGGGACCAGGTCCCTGGCCCATGGGAAGTGCTCAGTAAGCTCTTGCTGAATGAGAGGCTGAGATGGTACCCAGACTGCTGCCCAAGAGGCCCTGCTGATGTGGGAGCAGAGAACAGGACAAGAATCTGATATGTGGCCCTAGCAGAAGCCATGGGGCCCAGCTCGGGAATTACTTGGCCTGTGGGATTCATTCTTGGTTTGCAGCCCTTACCAGGGAGGCAGTGTCTGTAGGGAAGGGAGAGAGCCCTGCTCCGCCTGGCTCTGCCACTATTCTGCTCTGTGATTTGGGCAAGTTGCTCTCTTCCCTTAGCCCCAGCCGTGAAATGATGACAATTTTCCCTCCCGTGTAGCTTGTGGGCAGTAAATGAGGTGTCTGCGGAAAGACTTGGCCTCGTGGGTCTCTCGACTAGGTCTCTCAACTAGGTCGGCCCCTGCTCTCTGCTTCCTTCTTTCCCAACTTGGAGAAACCCAAAGTAAGTGTTGGAGAATGGGGCCCCCTGGTGGTGGCTCCAACTGCAGATACTCAGCAGGGGCTGGAAGAGCAGAAGGAGGTGGAGGGCTAGCTCTGCCTGGGGCTCACCTAAGGCCTCATCATTGTCCTCTGTGTCACTGGCAAGTCGGAAGAGCGTGGGCCGCATCCGCTCACAGCGCTGGTACAGTTCCTGGGGGCAGTAGGGTGGGCGGGTCAGGGCTGGCAGAGGCCCTGGAGTGGACTGGGACAGGGCGGAGAAAGGCGCACCTTCATCAGGTCCTCACTGCTGTGGGCCGCAGCGCCACCCTGGCTGTGGTTCATCACCATCTCTGTCAGCAGTTTCACATTATTGTTCACCTCCTCTATGGCACTCACCCGCTTCGAGATCTTCTCCATCCGCTTCTGGTCCTGGAGAGGCATCGGCAAATGGCCCCCAGAGAAGCTAGGTCAGGCCTAGCCCCGAGCCAGGCACTGCCCACACCACTTTGGACAGTGTCTGCTGGCTGGGCATGAGATCAGTGGCTGCTAAGTGCCAGGATAGGGCGCTCTGGTCCAAGAGGCCCTTGACCAACCCCACTCACTTCCTCATCACCTGCTGCCAACGAACCCTGGACCCGGGCCTCTGCAGGAGCCCAACAGAATTTCCTGGGCCCTTGGCCAGAACCTCCAGGGTTCCTAACACACTCGTCAGGTGATTGTGGAGGACCAGGATCCTGACCTATACCTGTGGTTCTACTCAACCCTTGCCTTCGTTTGTCTTCTGAAAGGGGACCTTAGCGGTCACCAAGCACAACCTAGAAACTAGTGCAGGGACCCCTCTCAATGTCTGTCAGTGCCTGGCATGTGGGGAGCTCACGGCCTTGAAAGGCCACTACAGAAGTACACCTGCTACCCCAGCCCACTTGGCTTCTATGCATGTTCCTCCCTTGTGGAATGAAGGGTGGGCTTGCGCTGTGTAGTCTGATACGTCACCCTCCTTGAGAGGGGCCACCCCTGACTCTCTCTCTTGGCTGTCAGAGCATGCAGCTTGCCTTTAAGAGACAATCCAGAACTGCCCACTGGGTGTCTAGACTGCAAACTTTTTGATGTCTTACCTTTGTCAATAAAAAAGTTTCAGCATGCACCCATGACATATGTATACAGAGAGTCCCCTACTTGTGATGGTTCAACTTAGGATTTTCTGAATTTGATGGTACAAAAGTGATATGCATAATACATTACAAGAGGTAGTCAACGATTTTATAAAACAGGCTTTGTGTTAGATGATTCTGCCCAACTGCAGACTAATTTAAGTCTTCTAAGCACGTTTAAGGTAGGCTACGCTATGCTATGATGTTTGGTAGCTCAGATGTATTAAACACATTTTTCGATAAAAAATATTTTCAACTTACGATAGGTTTATTGAGATGCAACTCCATTTAAGTCAAGAAGCATCTATAATTATTTATAAACATATAATATTTTCTCTTCCTCTCTTTGTGTGTTCATTTCTAATTTTCATGGAAGAGAGAGTCAGCCTCACAGAAGCCCATGCAGGGCAGGTGAGCTCGGCTGCTGGGAAATTCTTCCCTCTATACGGTGGTCCTGACTCAGCCCACTGGGGCCCAGTCAGCTTTTTCGTGGCTGTGACCCTTTAACTGGGTCACTGCAGGGTCCCTCGTACGCACAAACACAACCCCACCTCGGCAGCCCAGCTCGGCATCCTCATCCCGCCTTCTCCCTGTACTCTGGGTTCTGCCATCACCTCTTGCACCATCTCCTTGATGAGTTTGTTGGCTGCTCGGAGGTCCTCAGGGTGGGAGCTCTTCAGCAGGCGGGCCAGCATCTACGGACACAGAGGGGCGTGACAGTGACGGCAGGACCTGGGCCTGGGATCATGTTCTGGCTCCCCATTTCCTGGCTGCGGGATGTGAATAAGTTACCGAAGCTCTCCATGAAATGGCGAGAATCTACTGACACCTGACGGAGTAGCCACAGAACAACTGAGACAAAAGTGCTCCCCACGGCACCTGGCAGAAATAAGTTCTCAACAGAATAGTGCAAAACATTCTATGATGGTCATCACAGCACCCTTCTGGAAGGATGTACAAGAAACTTTAACAGCAGTTGCCCTCTGGGAGTGGACTGGGCAGAGAGGAGCTTTTCTTCTTTATTTTGGCTCCTCCTGTACTGTATAATTTCTTGCTTGAACACATGCTTTTTTAACAAAAAGCTAATCAAGTTGTTGATGAAAGGGTCAAAGACAATGCTCTCAAACCAATCCCAGGGATATCAGACATATTCTGTGTTTATTAAATGCAGGGGCACTGGATGGGGGGTACTCGGCATGCAGTTGGTGCTCAATCAACGGTGCTTGTGACCCACTATAGTGGCCATGCTCATTGTGAGCCTCTGCTCCAAGGGCACGGTAGCCAGGGGCTAGGATTCACTGACCCCCAAGTGGGTCCTGGAGCCCTCATCTGCCCCTCCTTGGAGCCTCACCTTGGATTTTTCCTCGTCTTCGAAGATCACATTCTTGGGCCGTGGAGGAGGAAGGGAAAAGATGGCGTCATCCGGAAGCTTGGGGTCGGACTTCACAATCCCTAGATGGGTAGTAAGAAGGCTGTCAACAGGGCCCAGGCCCTGGGCCAGGGGGTGAGATGGGGACCCATCCAGGCAAGTACGGAATGGAGCACACTGGCTCTGGACTTTGGCGAGCCAGGGCCTGCTCCTGACCTGTCATGTCAAACTGCATGGGGGAGAGTTCAAGCACCCATATTTTGAGGCCACTCCATGCGGGTCATTCTCTGAGGGGAAGCCTGACCCAAATCTGCCTTCTTTCCGCCCAAGCTAGCCTCAGGCAGAGCCACAAAAAGGCTTCGCTAGCCATTATGTTCTTGAGAACTTAAAGGGAGACACATGACCTTGCTGCCAGAAGCCCCTGAAGCTCAGCTCAGGGAGGAGGCGCTGGCCACGCCGCACACTGGGACCTCACCCTGCTTCTTGAGCATCTGGTAGGCCTCTGTGATCTTCACTTCCTCAGGCAGGCCGACTGTCCAGCTGTAGAGGAGCTCCAAGATCTTGTTCTTTACCTTCTCCGATGTCCGGGAGCCCAGGTACTTCAAAGACAGAGGGGAGGGGAAGCCTTTGACACTGCCCAGCCCGCTCGCTGCAGCCCCAACTTGGCTGTCTCCCCAGAACTCCCTCGGAAACCTGGCCTATAGGGCCCTCACAATTGGCCTGGCACAGAAGGAGCTCACCTCCTAGCTCTGTCACTTGCTAGCTGTGCCAGCCCTGTGTCTCAGTTTCCCCATTGTTGTGGAGATGACAATAGCGGCACCATAGTGAGGACACAGCTAAGGCACAGAAGTCGGTGCCCACTCAGGGCCAGCTCACATAAGGCTTAACTGGGACCCCAGGAAGGAGGAGCCACCAGGCTTCGGGCTGACCAGGGAAGGGGCAGCTGTGGAACTGCTTGGCCCCGGGCCCCACCTAGCCTCCCAGCAGCAAGCCAGTCTGAGAGAACTGGCTCTCACACCAGTCACCTCCTGGGAGGAGAATGGGGAGCCAGCTGGGTCATTTGGCTGTTCTGGTCAGTGACTTTGAGCAGCAAAGGGGGTGAGGCCTCAACCAAGGGGCACCAAATGTGCTCATGCTCTATGGGAGGGCTCCTGGGGCCATGCTGGGGGGTGTGGCCCATCTATAATCAGCAAGCTCCATCACTTAGGTTTGGGGCCTCAGCATCCAGGGCCTCTGAAGTGGGAACAGGGAGACCCTCCACTAGAGACCTAGAGGCCAGGTGGGGTGCAGCAACCGGGTCTGCAGGGAGAGACAGAGCCAGAGCAACCCCCGCTGGGGGAGAGCTGCATGCACGCCCTGCCATCACCCCTCCCTGAGCAGCTCCAGAGCTGGCCCGCCACCGGTCAGCGGAAGCACTCCTTCCCTCTAGAAACCAGCTTCCCAGACTTAGCTGTATGAAGGGGACCCTGAGAAAGGGTCTGTGTTTGTATCAGGCCAGAATCCTAATGGGGGCTGAGGCAGCACTAGAAGCAGGAACCCCAATGGGAGGCCCCAAGATGACAGTGCAGGCCTCAGCGCGGAACAGAAGCACCCACCTTGGGAGACACGACCTTGATGAGCTCGTTGAGAAAGCGGAACTTGCCCACCTCATCGTGAAACCTCTTGCCACAGCTCTTCATGCATGTTTCCAGAACCTGGGAACAGGTGCAGTGCGGGGACCCCCAGAGAGGATCAGAGGAGACAGCCTCCCTCCCACACCTCGGCCGGGGCCCAGAAGCCCAGGGATGGGTGTTTGTAAGGGAGGAAAGTATCTCATGAGGACAAGGGGATTCTGAGGTTCAGAGGCCCCAGACACCACGCCCTGGGGGACAGGACAGGGCAGCACCCCATATGCAGCACCGCCATAACCCCTCCACAGCTTGGCTGCATTTGAATACCACTTGTAAATTATTTACTTACTATATTTGTTTTTAAAAACTTAAGTACTATCTACCTTGGCCTGGCCTTATCCTAAGCTATATATCTGTGAAATCATAGGACTAGAGTGCATTTGAGAAATAACAAAACAAAAACCTAATGTGTTAAATATATAACTATCAAAAGGAAAGCTGTTTACCACCTAAAATCATCTTTGCTAAAGGTAGTTGCTATGTGACCCTTGTTTAGGGGCCACAGTGCACCTCCTACTCTCTTGTTACTGGCATAGCTTCGAAACCTCTGACCTGAGCCCAGGTATCACCCCTCACACCCTGTGGGAATGACAGTGTTACCCTGTGTCTGGCGGCCACTGATGGGCTGGGCTGGCTCCACGATGCACGTGGGAGCTTTGTAAACATCAATCCTGGGTGTAGGTACTGCAGCTCTGATTCAGCGGGTCCGGAGTGAGGCCCTGATTTAGTATGTTTAACCAGCCTCCTGGAGATCTGATAACAACTGGAGCAGGGAACCCCTGAACCAGGTAGCTTGAGAGGGCTTCCTCCCCATAAGAAGCCTACCTGTACAGGGTCTGGGGTGGGAGGCCAGCCAGCCCACTGGTTGCCATGAGACCTTTGGGGGCTAGCCGGGACCCCGATTCTAGGTCATCTTGGTACAACTCCCTTGGGCTCTACGGAGACTGATGGGACCCCAAAACCCTCAGTCTTGACCCCTTTGGTATTATCCACGTGTCTGGGGGACCGTTGGCACCCTCTTCCCCTTCTCCTCACCGTCAGGGCCTGGATCGCCTCCCACTCCTGCGGGGACTGGATCTTGTGGGCCAAAAGCCGGGTGGCAAGTGGAGGCCTGAGTGAGAGGAACAGAGCCAGAATAGCCACAGAGTTCAGGCCCCCAGAGGCTTCTGCAGGGCCGATGCAAAGGCCCAGCTCCTTCTCCAGATCGTGGATGGGGCTGGAGACTGTGGCATGACAGGGCAGGGCTAGTCAGGGAGCACAGGCCCAGGACCTTCAAAAGGCGTGAGCTCAGGCCCTCGGCCAGCTTTACTGAGAGCTATGACTGTTGTGTCCTTGGCTTGCTGTGGAGACAAGTATGGAAAGATGACCACATCCTTCAAGTCTGGGAGCAGAACATGACCTAGTACCAGGATAAGCAGCCATAGCTGTCTGGTAACTCAAGGTGGCACAGGACATTCTGCTGGGGGAAATCAGAGCAGCTTCACGGTAGAGGTGGTAATACTAGACCATGAAAGACCTGTCCCCAGCGATGGTAACAGTGAACATGTATTTAGTGCTTGTAATGTGTGAGGTACCTCACCTGTATTTTCCTCACATGCCTAACCTTCGTAAGAGCCCTCCAAAGCAGGCAGAACTATCACTCCACTTTACAGTTAAAGGAATGGACATTCAGAGGCATTCAATCACCTGCCCCAGGTGACATAGCTCAGACGGGATGGGAGTTGCACCTGAGCAGCCAGACTCCAGAGCACACACATCATCTGTCGGCAAGGCCTCCCCGAGCAGAGTGATGCACTGGGGCGGGGGGTGGGGTGGGCAGTGGAGGTGAAGCGTACTGAGCTGTGCTCCCTAAACTCAGCACCACGTGGGGAGCCTGCCAACATGTCCACCCCATGCCCCATCAGACTGTCTAGTCCAAGTCTGGGTGCAGCCCAAGAATGAGCATTTTGACAAACCCAACGCTACCATTTTCTGTGAGACATCGGGGCAACTGCAGAGTCCCCTGAGCCTCAGTTTCTTCACCTGTAAAATGGGTCCAGCAAGGGCCACCTCAGAGGGTGGCTCACACAAGCAGCACTCAGTACAAAGTGCCCACTACCATCATTAATTTGAGCACATTCAGAATGGAAATTGGGTCCCAACCCATGCACGTCTCTGCCTGAGGCCAGGGTCTGGAGTGTGCATAGCAGGTGCACGGTGGATTCTGCTGAATAAGAGCAAAAGAGGGCGAGGCCACCTACCCCTCGAAGTCCTCGTTGAGCTGCTCACAGAAGCCGTTGATGCTGGCCCAGTTCAGCTCCTTGTTCAAGGGGTTCGTGGCTCTGTCTGGAGGAGGAGAGAGGGCCGGTGTGGCCTGGCAAAGGGCTCTCTGCCTCTCCCACTCCCTACTCTGGCAGCAGTGGGCAGGGTGTATGACTGAGCACACGAAGAGGCCTCCCCTTGACTTCCTGTTCCGACAGCCTCAAGACCCGGTGATGTTTCAGTCAAGTCAAAGGACAGATAAGCTCCTGTCCACTGGCTTCCCCTCACAGTTTCTCCATGAAGGGTCCCACTTTTAGAGACTGTGCTCAGCGGTTGTTTCCCTACTCCCCTACAGCTGTATGCTTGCCATGCCTGACCACACTTCCCCTGATTCTGCTCTTGAAAACTGTCCCCACAATTCCCATGGAATTTACACTCAGAGGAGATCCAGAGGTAGGAAAAAAAAGTCATAGCTCCTCCTTCAAGAGGCTGCCTGGCTGGGAAGCGGGCCAAGAGAAGCTAGGTTCTCAATTCAATGAGACAGAGGGAGGCAAAGGGGCCACGGGAACCGCAGGAGGGAACTCAGTTGAGCCTGGGGTCAGGGGAGGCTGCTTGGAAGAGGCAATGAAAGCAGGAGCTGGAAGGAGTTAACGAAGCTGGGCACGTACGCCTTTGAACAGCTCAGGGCTGTATGGAGAGGAGATGTGAACTGAGTGCAGGCCAGAGCACAAAGGCCTTGGTAAGGAGTGTGGCTCAGGTATCACCTCCTCCAGGAAGTCTTTCCTAACTCCTGCTCCTCCCCCAGTTGGCACTGCTGGGTCAGCTCTCTCTTGTGTCCCTCAGACATGACCTTCATCATGAGCCCAAGCCTGCTTCTACACTGCATCTCAGCCACTTGTGTACACGCCTGCCTCCCCTGATAAATGAATGAATGAATGAGGGCTCAGCTGTGGGCAGGCAGAAGTGGTAAGGAGGGGGTAGTAAGCGAGGCCAGTTGGTCACCTCCAACATTGGTTAAACCACCACCAAAGATATCTCAGAGCTTCCCCGAACCTTCATTTCCCCATCTGTAAAGCTGGAGTAAAATATGGACTAATTTGGGATAATGAAATACTTGACGCAGGGTAAGTCTGTGGCGGCGGCCAGAGCTGGATCTCTACCAGGCTTCACCCTGTCCCGGCCACTTCTGCCCAAGACTGAGCACTGAGCCGTGAGTGTGGAAGGAACACAGCCCAGGAGGTGGGAGAGAGAGAGATCTGTTGACAGAAGGAGGCTAGAGAACCAGCATGTGGCAGCTGCCCACTTAAGGTCCTATGCTGTGGCAGGAGGCCTGGAGCCCTTGGAGCCCAGGGCCTGGCAGCCATTCATTTAATTCATATGTGTTTGATAAATATTCTGCGTGCTGGGGCCACGGCAGTGAACAAGACAAAATCTCTGCCCTGGAGCTCACAGCCCAGCAAGAGAAACACTGACTACTCAGACAAACAAACAATACTGTATACCCCTGCGAAGTGCCGTGAGAACAGAGCAGAGAGAAGGTATAGAAAGTGCTGTGGCAGGGTGGGAGGCTGCTCTCTGGTACAGCCGAGTAGAGATCTGAATGAAGCATTTTCTTTCTGGGTACAAATCTATGTTCCCAGAGCCCTGCAGAACGCTCCAGTCCTCCAGAGAAACGAAGCCCTGCTGACCGCCCAGGGAATACCAGGAAGAGGCACACCCCCTCCGCAGGATAAGTGTGACTGTCTACTCTGCCTCCTAGCTCCCCAGCATGGCCAGAGGCTGGGGAACACCAATGTGAAGTTAGAAAGAGAGAATGGAGATGGATATTACCCATTCGATGACACCAGGCTAGGGGACCCTAAAACAAGAAGTCCTTTCAAGTGTCAAAGACACGTGAGTCTGAGTGAGGACAGAGAGACTCCTGAGTCAGAAGCCAGTGAGGAAGCTGCGGAATCATGAGACGTCAGCTTTCTTCCCTGCATCTGTCTTGGAGCGAGGGCCTCTGGGTTCAAGGAGATCTGACCAACTTCTCTGGCCCTGGCTCCAACCCCCAGGTCTCTTACCTCTGGAGGGGAGCACTTCCCCTGGCAGGCAGCAGGGGAGAATGCCTTCAGGGAGGGAGAGTGGGAGGTGTTTCACAACACAGTGACTCCACCCTGTCACCCCATAGTGGTGACAATGTCATCATTTACCCAGCAGAAGCTACTCTTTTCCTATAACCACCTCAAGGGAAGAGCTTACAATTTTGCTAGGGCACAAAGGAGAAAAAAAAGAGAAATGTCAATCCCAATCTATTATGGTCCAGCCTCCTGCCAAACCCAGGTGTTCTGATTCCTCTGTTTCTCAGATCAGACTCTTTAGTCTCTCAGAAAAATCCCTATTGTTGCTAAACCTGACTCTGTTTTGTATCATCCAGAGCTCAAGTCCTTCATCCTGTCACATGTGTTGGCCGGGGCCCTGCCCATCCCCCCAAGTTGCTGCTGAGACCTGGACACTTGTGGCGTTCCGGAACAGTCTCAATGGCCACAGAGTGGCTCCTTTCCACTTACTCCCCCTCCTCCCACCAGACTGACTCTGAAACATCCCTGGAGATGGTGTGGTTCTGAGGCCAACCTTAGGGTTCAACTCTGCTCAAGACTGGCTTAAAAGGTGTTGGTCATGACCCCAGATCACCCTGTGTAGCTCCCTGGTGTGCTTGGGGTCAAGCGGCTAAGCTGAAAGTAGATCCAGAGGCCTCCCTGAGGTCCTGGCACACACATGGGCCCGATTCTAGTCCAGGGAGAGGCAAGCCATAGCTTTCGGGGGCAGAGTCCAGAAGCAGGGTCCCAAGACCTAAGGATGTAAGCAATCTAGGGTTGAGTGAGGGCTGGCAGGCCTGAGAAGCAGGAAGCTGTGTCTGAGGATTCAGAGAAAGGTGTGCAGGGACCTTTGGAAGAACTTCAGCAAGGTGTGGGAATGAGGTCTTGGGTGGAGGTGCAGAGTCTGAGGTGCTGGGCTGAGGGTAGTGATAGAGAACTTGAAATTACTTTTGAAGTTAGAGACGGGCCCTCCCAAGCCTGTAGGGTTTGGGGGTTTCTTTCTGTGTGGCTAGAGCCTGAGAGATCAGATAGGCCAAGGGGTTCTCCCTTCCTGGGCTGGAGAACGAGCAAATTTTAGTTGCAGTCTTAAGCAAGGGATAGGAGGGAGTCACGACATGCAGGGCCAGAGAGTGGAGGATTTGGGGCCCAAGGGGAGTAAGGTCCCTCGCTTCCAGGTCTAGATGCACTCGCTTGCTTCCTCCCGACGCCCCTCAAAATGACTTGGGGGTCCGCTCCTCGGTCGAGAAGTCTGGGCCTGAGGGGGCTGGAGACTGATCTCTCTGTCCCGAGGGTCTGGGCACAGAGCCGGACGCAGCTCCCTCCTCCACGGGGGTCGCCGCCCAGAGATCGGATGGGCTGGGCAGCGCAGCTGGTGGGGTCTTCCTTCACCCCAGGATCGGAGGGACCTGCTGAGGGCACCGCCCATTCTGGGTCGGGGGCGGGGCGTGAGGAGGGGGCGCCCCGTACCCCGCCCCGCCGGGAAGGGGCCCGCCTCGTGCCCCCGGTTCCGGTTCCGGTCCGGCCCGCGCCCCTCCCGGACACTCACTGATTCGCGCCTCCAGAGTCTCCGGCTCCATCTCGGGCTCCATCCGCCACGGGCCCCCGGCCTCGGCACCGCCCCCCACTCCCCGCCGCTCTCGCGGGACCTCCTCGGCACCACCCTCCGCCGATTAAAGGGGCAACGTCCACCCCGACGCGCGGGAGGGGCGCCCGCGAACGCTTGGCACCATAGAGATGCGAACGAGCTCGTCTAGAGCGTCACCTGGTCTCCCAACCCCTCCCCCAAGCGGCGTCTACGTCGCAGGCGGGACCCGCCTCCTGCCTTCTCGTTCACGGCGCTCAGGCGGGATAGGAAGCGGAGGAACTAGGGGCTGAGGACGGCACCATGGAAACCTCACGGGACGCTCTCACTCGTTCTGCGTCACGGAGACGCCTGTGACCGCTTCCTGAGGAACGCTCCGCGGCCATGTTTCTGAGGGGCTCTGAGGTCACTTCCGCTGCCCTGCTCGTGTACTTCCGTTTAGATGCCAAAGTGGGCGGGCCCCTTAAAAAGGCAATGACGACTGCCACCTTGAAAATGACGAGGAGTCAGTTTGTGGATTTCGTACAGCGGTCAGGCACTTTTTGCACATGAATTCATTCATTTCTCACAGTAAACCCATGAGCCAGATAATTAGTTTACCTGAAGTCACACAAGTGGCAGAGCCTGAACCCAGTACTATCCTGCATTCATTCTGCAATCATTTAATGCATTCTGCATTTGCGCATTGACAGACACTGGAAAAGTAAGGGCAGACATTACACAATGTGATGCGGGACGCCCAGTGGGATAGTGGCAACACAGGAGGAGCCCCCTACCCCAAACTGGGGGTTTGGAGATAATGGAGAGTCTTGTCATGGGACGTTTCACAGAGAAGGTGATCTTTAGCTGAAAGGCAGTCAGATTTCTCCAGGTATACCTGGTGCGAAAAGATATTACAGATGGAGGGAACCAAATGTTTCAGGGCTCAGAGGGAGGAAAGTATGATGAATTCAGGGAATTGAAAGTATTTCAATAAGGCTCTTTAGGATGTCGGACGGGGCAAGATCACGCAGGTCTTGTGTTTAGCTTTTTTCCTGTAAGCTATGTTGGAGTTGTCGTTAAAGAGTTTCACGGCTGGTAGCAAAATAAGGCTTTTGTTTTAGAGAGGTCCAAGCGGCAACAGTGGGCAGAAGATACTAGTGAGGGCCAGACTGAAATCAGGAAGGGGTAGAACAAACTTCTCAACCTCGGTGTCTTTCTCCTGCTGTTTCTCCCGTCATCGAAGACCCTCCTCTTCTCCCTTTCCCACTGGTGGCTCGGGACGCCTGGGGACATCACTCCCAGGGGGCATCAGGTGCCTAGTTCACCTGGGTCCGTTGCAATTGGTCGCCCCCTGGCGGCCCGCCGGGGAACCGGCTGGTGGCACCCTCTCGAGACGCCGTGTCTTCGGGAGGGTTAAAGCGCGACCAGGACTAGAGAAACTGGCGAATCCAGTTCTGCTCCGCTGTGGCCTTGCGAACGACCTCGATTCACCTTGCAGAACCGCAGTGACCTCATCTGGGTGGTGGGAGGGTTGTGTTGGGTCAGTTTTTCCCCTAAATTCAACCATTCAGCTGACTGAGACGGTTTTCTAAATTCTCCTCCGCAGGCTATTGAAGTTATACCGGAAAGTGATATGTATGTTTACTGCATTTCTCAATCAAAGCTGTAATGTAATATGGACTTAGAGCTCTTTTCATTTGTTTCTTCTATTAGTGAAATGAATTATTACAAAAATAAAACAACCACATTTACCACACTATTTAGCGACATATACACTATGTCAGGAGTCACTTTTTAAAAAATAGCATAGATTTGACCTGGCTTCACATTCTGCCTTCACATCTTTCTAAATCGCTTGGCCTAGGGCAAGTCACTCAGCTGCCCTATTTCTCAGGCTTCTTATCTGAAATCAGGTTGTGAGATTTCAAGGAGAAGGCGTCTGCAAAGTGAAGCTCCCAACAGAGCTCCCAACCCACTTTCTCTGCTGAACTGTTCTCCTTAGCACTTACCTCCACCTTTCTTCATCGTGTTTTGGTCTCTCTCCCCCACCAGAATGTAAGCTCCACGAGGACAAGGCTTCTCATCTATTTAGGTCGCTGATGTATCCCCAAGGCTTGAAAGAGTACCTGGCATGTAGTAGGTGTTCAATAAACATGCATTGGATAAATGAATGAGTAGAAACCATTATTCATAGGTTTTATGGATAAAGGGGTGCAAGAATGTGCCCAACTATGCATAGTGAGTGTGTGTGTGTGTGTGTGTGTGTGTGTGTGTGTGGGCACACACAGGTGCATTGCAGGTTGTTCTCTTAACCAAGGCTCTAGGCTGGGTTTCTGAATCCTGGAGAGCAGGTATTGGTGACAGAAACTCAGGAGCTGCGCTGTGCAGATAGGGCTTGGCCCGGACTGGGGGTCAGGGTAGGAGGTGTGGAAGCAGGAACCTGAGGATGGTGAAAGGAAGAACTAACACAGGAAACAGGAAATGCAGGAATTTGGTCTGTGGCCCGTTTTCATCTCCACCATTTTCAAATATGTTGCACTGAGTGACTTGGGAATCCCTGTGAGGGAGAGCAAGTAAAGCTGAGCCGTCCTTGAAGCAGCTATAATCAACTAACCCATGCTGACCCCCAATGGCTTAAAGCCTCAGGCCTTTCCCAGGAAAGGCCCTCCAATACTGGAAATGCTGGTGAGGATGGGTAGGAAAGGAGGAAGAGTAGATGAGAAAAAAAAAAACTTGGAGGAGGGCTGTGTGGGAGGGCACCCAATCCTCTCTTGGGGGGAATTGTAGAAGGTCCAGAGAACAAGCTGAGATGTGGCCTCAACACCAGCCCCTGTGATGCCAGTCAGATCCCGGCTCACATCTCCCTTCCAGGCAGACCCTTGGGGACGAGGGCACAAAGGCCCATGGCTGTCGCTGTCTCCTATAAACCTCACACAGACCTCAGAGTAGGGTATTCTCTGTTTTACAGATGAGAATTCTGAGGCTCTGTGTGAGGATGTGGTTGGCCAATGTCCCCATACAGTTTCCATCACAAGAGCCCATATAAGACCAAGTCCTTTCCTTTAAAGACAGAAAGAAAGCACAAAAGCAAACAAAAAACACAATTTCAGGTGCCACTTGCTGACTGCAGAGAAAGCAGGCTGATGAAAGATCCTAGAGTACGTGTAGTGTACGTATTCACCTCCTTTATGTATGTGTGCTGGGGCAAGGAGGGGGCTCATATTTCCAAACCAGAACTAAGCCGCACTGTATTAGGAAGATGATTGCCCTGATTTATGAATTTACCTAAGTGAAAAGGTTCACAAAGTATTCAAATATAGCCCTATTTCTCTGCACATGCGATATATTATCGTTATCAAAAAGAACGACCTTTTAGGTTGAAGGAAATTCAGAGCAAATACAAAGCCTGTATTACAGAAGATGATCCAATTGGTTGTTTTCAATTCAGGCTTTCCCAGAAAATCTGGATTGCCTGAAATAATGGGGCTGCATAAATAAAATTTGGTTCAGGGGAATTGGGTCATTTCTTGTGTGTGGAGGGAGAGGATTGAGGCCACTAGAGAAATAAACTTGTTCGTTGGACTTGTCCATGTCCTGGATATGGTTGGGGGGTGTGAGACTCTCTCTGTGACAATTGGTTTCATCACCTTTGCTCTGATTCCATGATAAAGATAATTTGCTACCAGTTATCGACTCACCAGCTGTGTGCCATGACATATATATATATATCATACCTTTGAAGCAGGGATTAGTCTCCCCATTTCACAGAGGAGGTAACTGAGGTCCAGAGAAGTTAAAGAAAATCTTGACTGAGGTCACAAGTTAGTGGGGAGCTGGGACCAAGTTGTGCTTGATTTCCAAGGTTGCACTGGGTCTACTTTGCTGGTTTTCTCTTAGCCACTACCTGTGTCAAAATCCCCTAGGGAGCTAATTAAGACTGCAGGCTCCTGGACGACCTCATATTCGGCTTTAACTCTCTGGGGATGTGACCCAGAAATTCGCAGTCCAAAGTTATCTTTACCCTGCGCTCAGTCCACTCCCTGCTCCCTGAACCCTGTGCTTCTGCCCGCTCTGGTTCCTCAAGGACCTTAGATCCGAGATGCGCCTCTAGGGTGACACACTCACCCAAAGGTCCGATTATGCGGACGATCTCTGCAGCACAGTGGACTCTGGTCCCCTGCCTCCCACAGCCCCAGCTTTTTAAAAATCGGCCTCTCCCAGTTCTGGTGCTCAGCTGTACTAGACAGGTCATACTTGCTGGTGACTGAATTGCGTATCAACCCGGGTCGGGGAGCGGAGTAATAAAGCGGCTGGCGAATGAAGTCTGAGCAAGCCCTTCCCCCGCCCTCCTCCCGCCCTTTTCCAGAAGGCAGGTAGAACTGGTTTACGGGGGGTGTGGCCTCAGAGGCCGACACTATGACCCACCCAATCACACTGGCTGGAAGGAAACTAGACTCCGTACTTCACCAATAGGAAGGCAATATGCAAATATTGCCCTAGTTAATTGGCTGATGGACCATTCATTCATGTGCTCTGGGATTTGGCGTTTGTAGCATAACTTCGTGGTGGAGGTTACACAGGAAAACAATTATCGTGAGCCCACCTTGTGCCAAGTCCTGTGTCAGGGAATACCGGGGTGAATAAGGGAGGCAAGGCACCGCCCTCGTGGAACTTCCATTCTAGCAAACTAACAAACACATAAACGACCAGTGTAATTTCATATTGGGGTGGTGCCGCGAAGACCGCGCACCAGAGAGCTGTGAGCTGGTGGCGCTGTAACATCTCCTGTATGGGTGTATTCTCGCAGAAGAGAAGACTAATCATTCTGAGGTGGAGGGAGGGGTGAGAGAGAGAAGGCGCCCTAGAGCGGGAGTAACTTCTCCCCCAAGTTGAGAGGGCTACAGAACGCGGTAGGTAAGATCTTTAGAAATCCGGGAAGTATGACACGGCTGGAGGGTAGGGTGTACAGGGCAGAAGAGAGCAGAACTATATGACTTTGGGCCAGTCACTTCACCTCTTGAGCCTCCGTTGGCAAAGGATTAAAGACAAAACGTGAAACACTCAGCTTACAGTAGGCACTCAATAAACGCTAAATAAAGAAAGTTCCAAATGGTGACTACTATCGTCATAATGGGAGAGGCTGGGTCCTATTCTTTAGGTTTGGGGATTTGGTTCTATCCCTTTCTCTTCCTTTTCGCCCAAAGTTTATACTTTCAGGGCTTCTGTTTTCACTTCTCCTCTGGGAACTCTGCACACTGGCATTTTGTCTTCCTGCCTCTGTGAGGGACAAGGACTTCAAGTACAGCAGGAAACACTTGGATAAACTTCAAGAAAGAACTTCCTTGTCTTCATGTCAGAGTCGCAGCTGCTGGGAGGAAGGGGACAGGGCATGTTTCCCATAGTTAAAATAATTCCGGAGCTGGAAGAAATCTGTGAGATCATTTATCTAGCCCAGAGCTTTTCAATCTTTTTGTTCGTTTGTTTTTGACATCCAATGTAAGAAATATACTTTATATTAGGACCATCTGAACTCAAGTTTTACGTAGCCTGAAGTTTGTAAAAATTTTGAGAGCTCTTAAAAATAAGAATATAAAATTACACATGCAAAATTAGATATTTATTTAGGTTGTGAAAATATAAATTATATTTATTTAATTATAAACTTAAATTATAAACTTAAATTATAAACTTAAAAAATTATAAACTGTAAATTATAAACTTAAAAAAGCTAACAATACCATAATTATAAGATTAGAACAATAAGAAATTTTTATGTAACTACCTGACATGTCACTATAATACATTTCTTTCTACAAATTTGGGCTGCATGCTCTTCGTAGAGCAATGATTTTATTATATTTTATATAAGGAGAAAGAAAAGTCAAACGTCTAGTATGTTTGATCGAAAAATTTGTTTTATTTTAGAAAAGTTTTCCTTAGCTTCATAATCTGTTATTGGTAGTGTCATGGAAATCGTAAACTTTTAACATTGTCAAATTTGGAAACGCCAGATTTTCTATGTGGTTTCATCAGGAGCTGCCAATTTTGTTAGAACAAAATGTTCTATGGTAAGATACAACCCCATGTGTTACGATCTATAAAACATTTGATGTCACACGCAAGTGTGCTTGTCGTTCGTGGTACCGCTATGGGTTTGTGTCCTATGGCATTCTGGTCAATTCTACCGTAAACAATTTCCAGCAAAAAAGAAACTAGCATGTGGTACAATTATAATTTCATTTGCCGTGTTACTGATTGTCTTCTCAAGGATATCCAGTTGTAACTAGGTGTCTGTGGGAACTGAGTCCTCCACTTGTAACTTAACAATTTAACACGTATGAAAGTGGGGAGTTTTCTACAGACTAGTTTCTGGCTCCATACTATGCAAACCTTGGTTCTTTGCCACTGGTCACATTTTTTCCATGTCGGGTGCCTAGGACGTAAGTTGTGCTGACGTAGCGATGTGACCTCTGTCCCTACACCTTTATGTCAAGACACCAGGTAAATCAGGAGAGGGAGTATGGATGATAGGAGTATTTTTGGAAACCATTCCTTACACTAGGATGAGGGCAAGCGACCACTTAACTATTTTAGACATGACTGTGAATCTTATAACTATAACCCACCAAACTCAGACTGAACGTATGTTCAACTCAACTTCCCTTCAGTCGGATCTCAGATTAGTCAGACCCAGCCTTCAGAAAGAAAAAAGTATTTTACCGATATGGAACAATCTCCAAGACATATTGTTATGAGTATAAATCCAAGGCACAGAGTGTGTGTATGGCACACAGGATATTTCTGGAAGGAAGAATGAGAAGGGTGTACACCTCTGGGTGGCTCGGGGTAAGAGGGAGACTTGCTCTTCCCTGTAAAACCCTTTTGACCTTTGCGAAGCGTTTTTTTTTTTTTTTAATTTTTTTTAATTACATAAATATCTTAACTTTTCATTTTTTTGAGGTAGATGCTTAGCAATTGACAAGCTATTTGTCTTCCTGATTTAGATTGTTCTCTTAGTGGCCGCCAAGAGGAGGCAAATGCTTTCTCTCTCTTGGAGAGAGGGTACCCTTCCCACAACCCGCTAAAAACACCCTGGCGGAGCCCTGTATACAAGGGGCTCCGCCAGGGTGTTTTTAGTGGGTTGTGGCACAGGGGTGAGATGAGACTGCAAGATGGACGGGACTAGATCAGGTGGGCTTTGTCAGCCAAGAGGAGAGTGAGGAATTTGTTCTAAGTGCTAGATGAAGGGTTTAGAGCAGGAGCGTGGGGGTGTTGTCATTTCCATTTTACAAAGACCCCATCGGATGATGGAAGGATTGTGGGGGCAGCTAAGTGGCTGTGACCCATCCCCTCCTCCTACTTCTCCAAATTCCTTTCTTCCTCAAGGCCCCTCCCTAATTCCCGGTGCGGTAAGGCTGACCCAGGAGCTCCAGGGGACTAGGTGGTCCTGGCAGGATGCCAGCTGTGAGTGCAGCCAGCAGATGGGGTTCATAGTGGGGCCACTGAATCTGGCAATTAGGTTAAACAAGGAAGATCCCTGGGCCAGGTGAGGCAAGCACTCTGTGGAAGTCCCCAGAAGGACAGATGGTCAGCCTGTCAAAGTTGGAGAAGCAGGACTGGACATCTGCCCAGGCAGCCTGAACATCTAATCAGGCTTAAGAAGATTTAACAACAGCAAACATTTATTCAGCACTAAACACAGGTCAGCACTGTGCTCAGCTCTTCATATACATTCTCCCTTAAGGTTCACGTCTACCCTGTTAGGTGTAATAGTTACAGTTCCCATTTTACAGATGGGCAAACCGAAGCCCAGAGGGGTTTTCTGACTTGCCCACAAGGTCACACAGCTATAGAAAGGCCTCTCTATGCCTGAGGCTAATCCACCTGAAGAAAGACTATGGGAACAGGAAGGGTTTTGATCTGTACAGAGACTGGAAAACACAGATCATGAGCCCCAGCTCTGTCCAGGAGAGACGGGGTCTCTAACTTGCTGTCATGAGCATCTGGCTGCTTTGAGATGGTACATCTGTCCATCACCAGCATCTTTCTCCTCACCTCCTATGCTCCGGGCTCTGTGAAGATAGACGCTAGCTTCCCAAGGAGACTTGTTCTCCAGGGGCAGGGGAAGGAATGGCTTGCCAGCCAGAGTCCAGGCTGTTGAATGCTTGTCCCATGTGCTGCTCATTGCAAATTCACCCCCAGTTTCTGCTATGTCACTGTCCTCCTGGACACCTGCCTTCGTCAGCTCAGGTAAAACCTTTACCCATTTAGAAATTCTCTCCCAAAGGAAAGAAGCAAAGAAGACATTTATGTATGTATGTATTTATTTATTATCATCTATTATGTGCCCCAATGCTACATAGGTTAACTTTTTTAATTTAAAAAATTTCTCACAATCCCCCTGTGAAGAAGGTACTATCAGCTCCTTTTTACAGATGAAGAAACTGTGGTTCGAAGTGACTTTGCTGTGGCTGCTCTGCTTGTAGGTGACAAAGCCAGGACTTGACATTCACCCATTTGATGCCAAGATCTCTGTGCTTTCCATGTCACCCCCAGCTCCCTCTGTCATTTCAGAAAGAGAATGTTGGGGACAGGGTGAGCAGGGAGGGAAGCAGGGACGAAGAGACCGATGCGTTGATCTATTTGTTCTTTGGGAGGAGATGGACAGGAGAAGAGACAGGCAGAGATCTCAGAGACCTCGGGACCCAAGTCCCCCACCAGCAGGAAGCAAGTGGACAACAGGTACTGGAGGCCACGGCTGACTTCTCCATCAGGTGCAGAGGGCACAATGTCTCAGGCCCAGGACAGTTTAGGGGCCACCGAACTGTTTTAATGTCTTGTAAAATCAGAAGACGAAAATGAACTTTTAGGTAGGAGAAAATGTTTTCATATATAACATTGATATATTCATTCGATGCAGTTGTAAAATATAATTACATACGTGTGTGTTTATGTAAGTGTATATATAATATATAATTTTTTTTTTTTTTAATGTAGGAAGGGGCTCGAGAAGGCAGAAGTACTCAGGCATAGGAAAGTCATAGCGGGGCTCAGGAGGTTTCATGGAGAGCAATCCCACAGGCCTGAGAGCTCAGACACAGGACCAAGTGGGCGGGGGTGGTGGTGGTTGAGCTGCCTCCTCACAGCCAACAGAGGTGGGGCACAGGGCTCCTCCCTATAATAATAACAAATATTATCTGTTAACTATTAATGAAATGCCAGGCTTTATCTCTCTTAATCCTCACGACACTTATTGTTCTCAGTTTACAGAGGAGACCGAACTGGAGAGGTTAAGTAACTGGGCCTGAGGTCACGAAGCTCAGAAGTGGTAGAGCCAAGATTCCAGCCCTATCCCGACCTCCAAATGACATTCGAGGACACCCTCCTGCCCCCAGGAGTCTGGGACTTTCTAAAGTCTTCCATGGGGGTGTAATGAATTGTTTTCTAGTTTTTTCCCGTGCTCAAGCTTGTCTCTTTACTAGACTTGGTTTCTTTAAGGCCTGGCTGTATTTTATACTTTTCTTCTCCGGAAGTCCTAGAGCACATGTGTTTGAATAAAGTCATATGTGCTTGTGTTACATGAGGGAGACCCTGTGTGGCCAGTTAGGTGAGGTTCTTTTTGGCACCCTAGATCTGCATGCATCATGAGCTATGTTATGGCAGCTCCTCACCGTTGCCTTAGTGCACACTGGTGGCCTCATGTACAGTCAGTGAGGGCAGATCTGTAAGGGGCCATCATGAAGTCCTGGGAACCTGCTTCTCTAGCTGCTTTATTCACTTAATGCTGTACCATGAGCAAGGAACCATGGCCATAGAGGATCTCCAAAAAATGTGATTTTTGATGACTGTATAATGGTTTATTTATATTTTCGTAGCATCATTAACTTAGCCAATTCCGTCTTATCGATGCTTTACTTTCCAACTGTCCCACAATGACTATTAATATTATTATTATTTTTGCTATTTAGTAAGTCAGCCAATAAATATCATTAAGTACTCACTAAGTGCTGAGAACAAGTTTCTGATCATCCAGCTTGATACAAGGGTAACATTTCGAATACTGAGCAGAACATCCAAAAATCTATGCGAATTGGCCAAAGTGGTAGTCAGAGGAAATTTCATAGCCTTAAATGCATTTATTATTAATAAGAATAGAGGGAAAAATCAATGAACTAAACATTTGCCTTGAGAAGCTAGAAAAGGAGCAATAAAATGAAAGAAACACTAAAAGAAAAAGTTAATCAGTGTAAGGGAGGAAAATAAGAAAAGGAAACAAAATCAATAGCTGGTTCTTTAAAAAGATCAATATAATGGAATGTCTAGGGACATGCACAGACTGCGAATTCTTTAGTCCAGAGGCCTTCATGAATGTTATTTCTCCCACCGAGCTTTCGATGACAATTGCTTGGCAAAGTGTATTAGTTATCTGTTGCTGTGTCCTAAATTAGCCGAAACTTAGGGACTTAAAATAAGAAACATGTTTCTTACCGTTTCTGTGGATTAAAAATCCAGATAGGGCTTAGCTGGGTGCCTTCTGGCTCAGAGTCTCCATAAGGCTACAATCATGGTGTTGGCTACACAAGCCATACCAAGGCTTAGGTGGGGGGAAATCCACTGCCAGGGTCACTCACATGGCTGTCACTAGGCCTCTGGTCTTCACTGGCAACTGGCTGAAGACATCAGTTCCTTGGCGCATGAGCCTCTCCATAGGACTACTCATATCATGGCTTACTTGCTTCCTTCGGAGCTAGGGCAGAGAGAGAGGGAGAGGGAAAGGAAGAGGGAGCTCATTGTGTGTGTGTGTGTGTGTGTGTGTGTGTGTGTGTGCGCGTGTGTGTGTGATATTTCTTTTTGCAATCAGTCTTTTGTAACCTAATTTTGGAAGTGACATCCCATCACTTTTGCCGTATTCTAGTATTCCGTTAGAATAGAGTCACTGGGTCCAGCCACACTCAAGGGGAGCCAGTTATACAAGGGTGTGAATACTGAGAGCTATCTTGGAGGTTGCCACTGTCCAAAGAATTTAAGATCATATTCCTGGACACCAAATATTTTTTACACTAAGTGAGGGCAATGTTACATACCTTGACAGTCATCTGGGCAATAGGTTGGTAGACAAGGCAAGCTCTACTGCTTATTAGTTGTATATGTCTTGGGAACCTTCGTTCCCTGTCTGAAAATGGAGTAATAATAGAGACTATCTTGAGAATTCGTTGAGTTTATTGTAATGAGGGCTGAAGAAAATGCTTTGTGAAGTTCAGAAGGTAGGCATTATTAAGAGGATAAGGCTGGAGATGCGAGGGTAGATGATTTTCTTTCTTCTTCTCGTTTTTCTTTCTCTCTCTTCCCTCCCTCTTTCTTTCTTTCTTCCTTCCTTCCTTCCTTCCTTCACTTCCTTCCTTCCTTCCTTCCTTCCTTCCTTCCTTCCTCCTTCTTCGTTCATCATTCCTTCCTTCATAAAAACTTTCTATGTAAAACATACACTCAGAAAAGTTCCCAATTCAGAAATGTGTCCCTTGTCTTTAAAGACTTTTCTAAAACCAGTGAACTTTTAGGTTTTTTACTTTGTGCACTTTTCAAAACTGTCTACAGTGAGCTAGAATTATTACTAGATTCAGAAAAATATCACCTTTACAAGGCATAGTTTTCGTTGATCAGAGAGTTTCCTTCTGTGTATAAAGCACTTTAAAGCTCCTTATCTTGCTCAAATTTATCATGGCCCTGGGAGAAAGGCCAACAAGGAATTAATTTCCTCATGAATAAAATGAAGATGCCATCTTCCTCCCCAGGCAGGCAGAGGACTGCAGGTGGTATCTCCTGTGAGCACTGGGCAGTGAGCCGCCTGTTGGCTCCTGGCATGGGAGGGCTCTCGGCTGGGCAAGTCTCCCGGCACTCGGCCCAGAGGGGCCACCACCAACTCTAATGGAAAGTGCTCTGGCTTGCCAAACCGGGGCTCCAGAAAAATCCTATTTCTGGGAATCTGCCTTAAATAAGTTGTCACAATGCAAATCGATTTAATGCAGCAGTGTTTTTAATAGCGAACATTTAGGATTAATGTAAGTGTTCAGCAGAAGGAAATTGGCTGCATAAACTTAGTCATTGAAAGATGGAATATTTCACTACCATTAAAACATAGTTCTAAAATATAGATTTGTGGGCTTTTGTGTTTACTGAATGAAGTGGGATCAACAGTTGCACAGACAGAGAGGTGTCTAAGATATAAACCTGTAGAAAACCACCAATGGAAGAAAATGTGCCAATAGAGTAAGCAGGTTTCCTCCTGGTGGTGGGGTTATGGTGATGGCTTTCTCCTTCATTCACAGCTCTGACTGCCAGTGGTAAGCATGTCAATTCCATAAGCAGCAGAAGCAAAGAGGGAAGCGTTTAAGTCGCCAGCGACCTCCCAACCTCAGCCCTCTCGCTCCTGTCTCCACTTCGTAGATATTTCTAGATATTTCCTTTGACTCCACTGAGTATTGCTTTTAAAACGTACACGTACAATCAGCAAAATCACGGAGTGAGAGGAGAACACAAAACAAAGCGCTCTCAACGTGAATCTTGATATCACAGAAAACAAGAAGCTCAGAGGTGTTTTGCAAAGCACGTTTCCCTGCTTAAGGACGAGGAAGCAGGCTCGGGGATGCTGGGGGGCCTGCCGAACTCACCTAGCGCTGGTAACACGGGCTCCCAGAGGAGGCTGGAGGCCGGAGGCCGGACAGGAGGGAGGCCAGGGTGCCCGGGCTGGGTGAGGAGCCCTCGCCTATTTGTTCCAGATACTGGGAGATGTGGGTGGAGTGATACCCGGGAAAAAGGGACCAAAGTCCCCATTTATGGCTTTGAGGAAGTTAATGTATAATATAGCTTTGGGGAAGTTAATGTATAATATTCTAGGGTATAAGCTGGAATTGTGAGGGGAGACCTTGAGCCTAGGCCTCCAGGAGTTACAGGAGTCACCGGGGAGCTGCTGCCATGTCGGTGAGGATGCTGGCTTGCCCGCCGCCCACCCATTGTATTCACCACATCTTTGCCTGAATGGAGGTTGGAGGGGACGCTAGGGGAAAAGTGTCGCTGCCCTTCCCCAGGCCTGATTCCCGCTGTGTAGTGAGTACAGATCATCTCCACTGCCCTCTAGCATGGGGGTTCCCTGCTTCTCCACCACCATGCTGAGCCTGTCTCTTCCCCTCTCTAGCCTCAGTTTTCTCGTCCATAATAGTAATAGCAGCAATAATAACTGCTAACATCTGTTGAGCTTTGTAAAGATGAAGAAACCGAGGCTTATAGATTAAATTGCCCAAGGTCACAATCTGTAACTTGCAGGGCATTGAGAGGATGCTCTTCGAGGTCCCTGATGCTTTGATTCCAAACCTGGCTCTGCCATAGCTTGGCGTGTGTCCTTGGATGGGTCACTGCCCCTCTCCGAGCTACAGTCTCCTGAATTTGGGGAATTGGGTCACAGATGGTTTCTTCTGAGGATTAGATGGTGTATGAGTTTCCTGTGGCTGCTGCAACAAATTCATTCTCTTACAGGCTAGAGGTCTGAAATCGGGGTGTCGGCAGGGCTGGGGCCATGCTCTCTCTGAAGACTCTAGGGAGGATCCTATCTTGTCTCTTCCAGTTTCTGGTGGTGGCTGGCAACCTGTGGCATTCCTTGACCTGTAGCTGCAGTGCTCAGCCTCTGCATCCATCTTCAATGTCCTGGCTTTCTCCTCTGTGTGTCTGTGTCGCTGGATCCCAATTTCCTTCTTCTTATAAGGACACCAGTCGTATTGGATTCAGGGCCCACCCTAAACCAGTACAAGCTCATCTTAACTTGCTTACATCTGCAAAGACTATTTCCAAACAGGTCCCATTCCCAGGTTCAAGGTAGACATCATTTTTGGGGAGACACTCTTCAAGCCGCTACAGGTGAGA
>NW_011888797.1:10706418-10717553 GCF_000151845.1 Pteropus vampyrus | reverse complement strand
ATAGATTAAATTGCCCAAGGTCACAATCTGTAACTTGCAGGGCATTGAGAGGATGCTCTTCGAGGTCCCTGATGCTTTGATTCCAAACCTGGCTCTGCCATAGCTTGGCGTGTGTCCTTGGATGGGTCACTGCCCCTCTCCGAGCTACAGTCTCCTGAATTTGGGGAATTGGGTCACAGATGGTTTCTTCTGAGGATTAGATGGTGTATGAGTTTCCTGTGGCTGCTGCAACAAATTTATTCTCTTACAGGCTAGAGGTCTGAAATCGGGGTGTCGGCAGGGCTGGGGCCATGCTCTCTCTGAAGACTCTAGGGAGGATCCTATCTTGTCTCTTCCAGTTTCTGGTGGTGGCTGGCAACCTGTGGCATTCCTTGACCTGTAGCTGCAGTGCTCAGCCTCTGCATCCATCTTCAATGTCCTGGCTTTCTCCTCTGTGTGTCTGTGTCGCTGGATCCCAATTTCCTTCTTCTTATAAGGACACCAGTCGTATTGGATTCAGGGCCCACCCTAAACCAGTACAAGCTCATCTTAACTTGCTTACATCTGCAAAGACTATTTCCAAACAGGTCCCATTCCCAGGTTCAAGGTAGACATCATTTTTGGGGAGACACTCTTCAAGCCGCTACAGGTGAGATGCAGATTTTGAGTGCTATCAGAGGGGGTCAAGTGTGGAAGGGATGATGCTCTCCACACCCTCTGCCTCTCAGGGAGGACCTTGGGGCACACTTTACGGATTTTCTCCTTTTTTTGGTCATCTCAATCACCCTCTTTCTTTTCTCCTTCTCCAGAGACCGCCTAGTCCAAGTCTCTTATATTACAGATGGGATGACTGAGGACCAGAAAGGAGCACAGCTCAGGTCACTGAGCCAGTCTGGGGCGGAGCCGGCACTAGGCCAGGGCTGCTGACACCTGTCCCCATCCTACTCCAGCTTTGCTTTCCTATCTCTGTCTGGGCCTCAGACTTTGTTGAGTGGAGACCTAGAGGCCAGGCCTGCACTCTCCCACAGGAATCCTTGTTTGTCCAGCTGTCCCCCCGACTCTGGATGACAATGAGTGAGCATAATGATGGCCGCCCCTCGATTTGCCTTAGTCTGTGCTGGGCCCTACGTGTGGGGCTTCACGAACACCATCTCAGATTCTCCCAACCAGCTTGAAGGTGGGTAATACTAACTTCGGGGACTTCAACCGCGTCTGTCACACAGCGGACACTCAGCGATGTATCCATTTACTTTGAACGAATAAACCAAGTTAGCCCATTTTATAGGCGAGGAAAGTGAGGTTTGGAGAGGGACTTTTGATGGACATTTCAGAGATGTGACTTCTAGAGTTTTACAGATTCTTAGTTTTGGATGGATCAAGACCTGCATGCCTTCGATACAGTTTTTTTTTCTGTTAGGAAATTGAGTTCAAGTTTGTGTGGTCATTAAACATCTCTTTGTTTGGGGGATTCTGCTAAGGCCACCGTGCCTTCATCACTTAAACACTGTGAGGTCAGCAGGGACCACTCTACCCATTTCACAGAGGGGCAAACTGAGGTTCCCTCAGCGGGGCCCTTCATTTCCTGATCCAGCTGTTCTTCTGATCAGGCTGGGATGGATGAGAGCAAAGGAAAACGGGCAAGAACAGGGCTCCGGGAAGCTTCAGTCGGAGGATCGGAGCACGCTGGCTCTTTCGCTTTCCAGCTCAGCGCCCCCATGCGCATGCGCAGGGGGAGAGCGAGACCTGTGGCCCAGTCGAGATGGGATAAGCTCATGAACAGCATCTGGGTGTGTGTGTGATTGACGTTTTTGCAGAAGGTTTCTCTGTTGGTGCAGGGGAAGTTTGAGATTACGAACATGGACATGAAGTTGGGGACAACCCTGAAGATCAAGGGCAAGATCGCTGATGATGTTGATGGGTGAGCAAGGGGGGTGCTGGGGTGTGGGAGAGAGAGGGGGGACTGTCCACCCGGAACAGGCCGAGAAGTGGGGGCAGGTGGGGCAGCCTGGAGATGGTCAGAGATGAGAGTGACCTCAGGCTAAGCGGACCTTTTTTACACCTTTGTTCACCCCTGCTGGCTCCTTTCCCGTTTGGACATGTCTTCCTATCTGAGGCTAAGTGGGGGACCCTCCGAATTTCACAGCTGACACCATATGCTTTATCCCTTGGCCCCAACAGACACTGAAGGGGCAGGTGGAGAAGCCCCTGGAGCTCTGCCCACTCCCTGAAAACTCAGAACCCAGGGACACCACCCTCTACCCAGCTGAGAGCTGGGGCCAGCCTTTCACACACGTTAAACCAGGGGCAGCCACCAGGGGGTACCAAGTGGCCTGGTTTGCATCCTCCCTATCAGAAGCAGACACATTTATCCACCTGGCCAGTTACAGCTCAGCACTGGGCTCTCCCGTGTGTAGACTAGTTTCAGCATTTCTTGGGATGGATGTCCATCACCTTTTGGTTGGAGAGGGGACAGGCAGCTGGGATAGGAGCCAAGAGAAAAGCCACCATTTTGTCCTAGTTGGGTCCATCAGGTTGCAGAAAAGTGGGCTATCTCTGGTCTGAGACCTCCCAATGAAGGCACCCCACAGCCCAGAATGTCCCACTCTGAGACCTTGGTCTAACCCGGGCTTCTGTAGTGGTCCTACCAAGAAGTCACACAAGCCCAGATTCCATATGTTGAATGACAGGGAGCTCCCCTTAAGCTGATGACTGTTTACATTGAACTTAATAGGTCTTCAGATAGCTAAGGACAGCAATTCTCTTCTCCAGGCTAGACACTCCCAATTCTCGAAACTGTCACTAATGCTCCTAATGGAAGGTGATACTCCAGTGCCCAGTCTGACCACATTGTCACATTCATTGTTTTAAGGTACATTCATTGTTTCAATTCACATGACCTTTCTTTGGTGATTCCTCCAGGTCATGGTCAACCAAGACTCTGCGATCCAAGCCGTTTTACCCAGGGCTGGCCCCTCACCCTTACCTGTTACTCCTTCCTCTGTAGTTTTGTGATTAACCTGGGCCAAGGAACAGATAAACTGGACCTGCATTTCAACCCACGCTTCAGTGAATCCACCATCGTCTGCAACTCATGGGATGGCAACCAGTGGGGGCAGGAGCAAAGGGAAGATCACATATGCTTCGGCCCAGGGTCAGAGGTCCAGGTGAGGTCAAAGGGGAAAGGGGCCTGAGGACGATGTCAAAGAGAGAGCACAAAGGGAACACTGGCCCAGACACGTGCTGGCACGGTCTGAGCCACCGGGCACTGCTCTGGCCCATTTCCAGGTGCCTCCTGACTCCCTGACACCTTCCTTCCCACTGCAGTTCACTGTGACCTTTAAGAGTGACATATTTAAGGTGAAGCTGCCAGACGGGCACCAGTTGACCTTTCCCAACAGGCTGTGCCACAGCCACCTGAGCTACCTGAGCGTGTCGGGCGGGTTCAACATCTCCTCCTTCAAGCTTGACTGAGTGGGCAGCACCTCTCCGGATGACAGACGCAGCATCTGACACCCTATCCTGAATTTCTTCCCAGTCACATCGGATCAGCAGCCCCTGGGTCCTGGCTCCCCACCTGCAGTTCCTGCCCCTCTGACCCAATTTTCTCCCCTCAAGATTAAGAACAAACTAAAGAATTCACCTTTATCCACCCTTCTGACAGAAACTGTGGTTAGTGTTTTCCAAGCGTTTTAATGCTCATGATATGGAGGAAACTGAGGCACAAGGTCATAGGACTGCCAAGTGGGGGTGGAGACATGCTCCCAAACTCCTCTAAGCACTCACTCCTGCCTATCTGTCCTTGGTTATCACAAGGGCAAGTGACAAGTTACCCTGTGGGATTATGAGGCAGGCATGGGTTCCAGGTACCTGGGCCAGGGGCTGTTCCAGGAACTGCAGATAAGGCTCCCACCTGGGCCTCTTATCTCAGGAACATTCATTCCAGCCTGGTTACTCATTACCCAGCCATGGTCCCTCCCCTCCCTGGGGGCCCTGGGGGGTCCTTGGCTTCCAAACTGGAGCTGAATGAATTAGCTGAGCTGTTCTCCCAGATCCCCAAACATCTTACAGGACACCTTTTATCAAAAACAGCTTTTTTAATCAGGACTCAGAGGCAGATCTGGGGTGCACAGGAAGCGGGGAGGTCACCCCTGATTTTTCTCTGAGGCTTCTGGGACAAGTAGGGGTTCAGGTGGGAACATTGGGGAAGCAGCCTTAGCGAGGGCTAGGGCTCAAGGATGCAGAGGGAACCTACGGGGGGCAGCTCCAGGATGACAGGCGGTCCCTTTGCAAAGAGACAAAGGCCCTGTGTGGTATGCTCCCTACCCCCCACCCAGCAAGGACAGCTCCCCAGCACAAAGGCAGCACTGTGAGGCCAGGCCTTCCAGCCACTGGGGGCAGGGCTAAAGGAATGGCCACAGGGTCCAGAGTGGCAGCAGGGGGAGGCAGGTCAGCCTGGTAGGGCTCTCCAGAACACCCAGGTCCCAAAACGAGCCTGGCCTCCCTCCCATGTCTGTCCTGCAGAGGCGCGGAAGGGTTTGGGGGCAACTTGGGTCCTCCCATCTGTCGTTGCCAGCACCTAGCTGTCAGGCGAGGGGCTGGCTCTGTATCTGGGCTCTTGGAAAGTGGCCCGAGGCCTGGCAGCTTCCCGAGCCCGTGCTCGGCCACTCACACCTTGACCTCGTCGTCCTCCTCAGCGTCAGCAAACTCGAAGGTGTTTGTCTGCACCGAGCTGGGCACGGGGGCCCTGCTGCCTGCCTGGGGTGCCCCCCACTCTTCATCCAGGCTCTCCCAAGAGGCCCGAGCCTGGGGTGGCACCTTCACCAGCTCTCGCTGAGCATCTATCTCGGTGTAGTGGCAGTTGTCCCAGCTGCCTCCGCAGCCTGCTCCCCAGTGCCTTCCAGGGGCCACGGCAGCAGGTGCACGAGGACACTCTCCCACTGGGTTGACCCTCACCTCAGCCACTGGGCCCAACCCAGCGGTCACCCCATTAGGGTAGCGTCCACGGGGTAGAGGGCTTGGGGCAGGGGCTGGGGGGTTTGCTGCAGGGGCTGAGGCTGGGGGCGTTGCAGCAGAGGCTGGGGCTGGGGTCTCAGCTGCAGGGGCTTCTGAGAGACTCATGACCCCCAGCAGCTCGCTCAGGAGAGAGGGCCCAAGGTCGAGGTCCAGGCGGAAGGACAGGAGGGAGTCAGAGCGTCGGAGCTCAGGCTCAGAGGGGAAGGAACTATCACGGTCTGGGTCTCGGTCACGAGGCTTTTCTGGGCGAGGCAGGCGAGAGATGGTGCAAAACCCGGAGTCTGGGCCTAGGAGAGAAATGGGGATCAGGGTCAGAGCTGGGGTCTCTTATCAGGAATTGAGGAGGGGAGAGCCAGAACCCACCCCACGTTGCGATCTGGCCTCAGTTTCTCCCATCTTTCTAGAACAGTGAACCCCGTAGTCTCTCGTGTGATGCCCCCCATCAACCCAGGAAGCTGAAAATTGACATACTCCTCATTTGCATTTTGCAGCTGAAGAAAGTGAGGCTTAGTTTGGGATGAGGCGAAGGGCCACCGTTTGATGGGGTGGAGCCACGCCGGGTGCTTAAATATCCCAGCTCTCCGTCCCAGCTGTGAACTTGGCTATGGCCCCTGGTTTCCTGCCATGACAGTGGCCCATCATTGAAGGTGAACCCATAGCATGTGTATTGGTCACAGGGAGGAACTAGCAGCTAGGGTCTGACTGCACAGAAGTCAAAGACTCAAAGAACAGGCAGATGCCCTCCACAGGTCCAGCCCCTGGCTCCAGGACTACCAGGCCTGAAACATAGTGCGGTTACTGTGGGCCAGACCTCAGTGGGGTTCTGAGCAGTGACCTGCACGGGGAGCACTAGAGACAGGCAGCCACTGGTGCTGTGGCAAGGCTTCCGGGCAGTAAATGGCCACCAGGTGGCAGCAGGAGCTATGTTCCCAGGTGAGCTGTCCAGCAGAGTGAAGTGGGCACCTGCTTCTCCCCACTAGGACAGGAAGGCCTCTGGCTTCTGTCCATGTGAGTGGTTTTCCAAATTTGTCAGTGTCTTCTGGAGAGTGAGCTGGTTCCCACTCCTTGACCCCTTCCCTGTCCATGGTCTGAGGTTTGGGGCTGACCTCCACGGTTAATATCTTACTACTGTGGGGAAAAAAGCTCACTTGGAGGCTTGGTTGAACCATCAAACCCTCTGGGCCTCAGCACCTGAAAGATGGGAAATAACCCGGGCCCTCACCGTAAGTGGAGTGGCCGTCCGTGGAGCCAGCATGGCTGCTGTCGAAGCTGATCTTGCTCACCACAAGGCTGTCGTAGGTGGCCTGGTTGAGCTGGGGCAGGGAGATGGCGTTCTTGATGATGGGGGAGATGGCAGGTGGAGCAGGTGAGGATGCCTGTGGGGAAGCTATCCGCCTGGGTGGCACCCCTACTCTGCGCACCTGCTGTAGCTTCTTGGCCAAGAAGCTGCGGGGCGAGCGGTGGGTGCTCCCGGAGTTGCCACCATGGTTGCTGAGGAAGGAGGTGTCGCCAAAGACGTCCCCGCCACGGCCCACATGCATAGTGTGGCGGAAGTCCCCGAGTGGGGGGCTGATCATGTCTGCAGTCAGCCGCCTCTTCCCCTGTGAGCTGGACACCCAGCCCACCGGTGCGAGCTTGCCCAGGCTCATGGCAGGGGCTCTTCTGGCCTCCTGGGGGCCTGGCATCGGCTCCGGCTGTTCACAGCTGCTGGTCCATGCCTACCTGGGGCCTGGGGTGGGCGGTGGGCTGGGATCAGGGTTTATGTCTCAGCTCCTTTCTTCTCAGTGTAAGGGGGTGGACGGAGGCTGTCCCTCTGTTCTCCTAAGGTGCTGCCCCCAAATGCTGAGACCGTGAGGGGTCCATGGCTTGTCCGTCCCTGAGGCCTGGCTCCTGGACCTGTGGAAGCAGCAGTAGATGTTCTATTGAAGAACAAAGGAGGCATAAGATGGGCCTCGAACGCGACAGGGTGTAGACCTGAAAGACAGACAGAGAAAAGAGTGATGGCAGGCCTGGGGGATCCTAGGTTCAACTAAAAATAGCTACAGAGGACACACGGTGACAGCCAACAGCAGGGGTGGGGATCACCGACAAAACGCTGAGCGGATGCACAAAGGAGGACACACTGTGTGACTCCATGTATAGGACATTTAAGAACGGGCAAAACTAAACAATGGTGATAGAAATCAGAATAGGGGTTGCCTTTGAGTGGGTATTGACTGGGCACAAAAAATTCATCAAGCTGTACACTTAAGATGTGGATGGTTATTGTACAGGGCCCTTTATGAAACTCCAAAGTGCCAATGACTTATGCTCATCACTCAGTTAACCCACACGACAGCCCTGAGGGAGGAACTATATTAGAAGGGAGACACAGAGGTAACAAAGAACTGAAGTGACTTGCCTGAGGCTACACAGGAGAAAATGGCGAAACAGGGCCGCTCAAATCCAGATCCCTTGAGTCCCAACCTACATGGCCTCCTGCAAGTCACCTCCCTTCTCCATGGGTTAAATTGTCTCGACTCAGTGGCTAGGAGGGAGGCGGTGCCCAGGAAAGGCTTTGTGAAAGCCTGTGTAAACAGCCCAACAGAGGTTCCTCAGAGCCCTCGGCCTTCAAGGTGCTTCCTGGAAAAAGGATCCTGTGGTCAAAAGTGGCTTTTTCCAGATGCCTCCTTATGCCTGAGCATATTCCCCATAGTTCGTCCCAGTACATAGGAGCCTTGTCGTCAGGGAACAAGTTTTGGAAAAAGCTCAGCTGGTGCCAAAAGCTATTTCTTGCCCACTCCCGCCCCTCCCGATTTCCCCACGGCCCTGATCTTCTTTAGGCTTCTCTTGGTCTGACCCTATCTCTTCTAGTACCTTAGAAAGTGTAGGCTGAAGGACACCTATGGGCTTATGGTCTAACCTCTGGTTTTCCTGTGGCCCAGAGAAGGTCCAAGCTTGCTCAAGGTCACATCAAGAGAACTAGTCGAGACTTGAACTCAGAGCCTCTGACTCACACAGCTCTTGACTGGCTCCTGGAGCCCAGTCTTGTTTCCCCAGATCGGCGAAACACTCCGAGGGTGGGGCCGCCACCTGGATTTTCTTGCCTTCCTCCTTCCCAGCACCCAGCCTGGGCTTTGCACTCGGCGCGGCAAGTGCCAAATCAATACCGGTTTAATCAGGAGATCCGCATGCCACAGGATAACTTCATGCTAAAGGATCACCCTTTGCCACCTTCCGAGTGGGGGATTTGGTGGCCTCACCACGTGACCTTGGGCAAGTCACTCACCTCCACAGGCCTGGGACCTCAGCTGATAATAATCATTAAGAGAACACCTAGATCTGAGTCTCGACTTAAAAAAAAAAAAAAAATCGCTGCCACCTCCAAGCGTAAAAATCTCAATACTTCCCTTTGACTGTTATTTGAAATTCAAAATAGGTTAGATAACAAGATAAAAACAAAGAAGGCAATAAAACAAAGCTTGCTTTGTTTTCCGACTACATTCTCTTCCCTTCCCACCGTCCGATCCTCCCCCAACCCTAACTCCTCCTCCTCGGGGCGGGTGTGTGCGTGTGTTCTGAATCACCCTTTTCCCTGGCACCCCCGGCACCAAGAAGTCCTCGTGGAATGTTTGTTGTAGTTATGAAGCGCTCTGCAGTTGGCCAACCACGACATGATGTCATCCGACTCTCCATCAGCCCTGCAGAGCTGCAGGGTTAGCCTACTTCGCAGGGAGAGCCCTTCGGAGGGATGGGAATTGGCCAGGGTCACATGGCAGGCACATGGTACAGGCCAGGTTTCCCTGCTCCGAAGATGAGGGAGGAATTTCTGGGGGAAGGAAGTGGGAGGGGTCTCATTCTGAAATATCACGTGGAGGGCGTCACTCCGTCTGCCATGTGGCCATACTCGCCTCTCTCCTAGCCCCTAACTGCCCTGGCTTCTTGAAGCGCAGTCCCTCCTTTCTCATCAAAAAAGAGGTCCAGCTCCCACCCAACTCCCATGGCCACTGTGACCTGAGAGACCAGCTTCTGCCCCAGCCTTGTGATGATCTCACCTCCCAAATGCCTCTGGGCATCTTCAAAAGGTCTCCACCTGCCCGTGTTGTGGGGCCCTGACACTGGAGACCTGTTTTTCCCACATGGAAAATAAGAAGGGCATCAAAGGCTGGTCCCCTCCCGGGAGAGTCGGAAGAGCGGAAGGCGCTGTAATTGATGCCCCGTTGCTGGAGCGGGTAGCTCTAGGTCCAAATCCAACATCCTCGCACTAGCATCTCTTATTCCGGGGACTCTATTTGGCACTTGATGCTGACCACAGGGTATTGCTGGTGATCAAGTGTGCCCCACCTTGTGCCCCATCTGGCCCTGGAGTAAGCAGAGCTCTGGGTGTCCTGGTGCAAGGCCTGTCTCCCCTCGCTAGCCCTGGAATACTACCTGCTAATGCTCAGAACACCCATCTTACAGATGAAAAAAAACAAGGCAAAGAAAGGGAATTAACTTGCTCCAGGTCATAGAGCAGAAAAAGTGATTGGCTGGGGCTCTCCCAACATCAGCACCAATTGTGGGGGAGGGGTGAAGACTCCAGGGGTTTAGGGGAGAGTTATTGGAGGAAGCCACGGCCAGCCAGCCAGCCACTGAGCATGGGAAGGGCAGGCCTGGGAGGCAGGGAAGACTCAGCTCTGCAGATGCATTGTGCTGTGACCTGGACAAGAGGAGTCAGTCACCATGCAGCCTCGGTGTCTCAGGAATCCTTATATGTACCCTACAGAGCAGCGGTCCCCAACCTTTTTGGCACCAGAGTCGGGTCCTCCTATGAGAATCTAATGCTTGATAAGGTGGAGCTGAGGCGGTGACGCTAGCACTGGGGAGAGGCTCGGTGGCCGCTCACCTCCGCCTGTGCCGCCAGGCTCCTAACAGGCCACCTCCCGGGACTGGTCCGATCCCGAGGTTGGGAACCCCTGCTATACAGTTAGGCCTGGACGCGTGGTAGCAGTTTACTCGATTGGTGGTGATGACGAAAAGACGTTGGAGGCCCCAGGCAGGGACCGTGCATAAGGCGAGACCAACAGGGGCCGCTGTGGGGGCACTTGTGGCTGGGGGCAGGCAAGGAGCCCGTCTGACTGCGGGGGAGGCAGAGGCGCAGGCGAGGGCGGCCGCACCCTGGCTCTCGCCTGGTGGTCACCTGCAGGCCGTGGTGTCCGCCAGCGGCGCCACCTCTCATCCTGGAGGCCGCTCGCGTGCACACAGCCCCCTCTCCCCGAGAGCGTCCGCTGGGTAACACCACCCCTACCAATGGACAGCAGGACCCTATCTTGGTTAGGGCTGCTCCGGTCCCTGGAATAGGGGTTAACTCCCTGGGGGGTGGTTTCGCACGCCCCTCAAAGGGAAGCCGCGTCAAGGTGGAGAGACTGAGAAACTAGGAGCGGGTTAAGAGGGGGCACTACGGGCCATAGGTGTGGTAGGTGGACCCGGCAGGGAGACAGGCTTCTGGCCCCGCCGTCCCAAGGTAGAGCCAAGTGAGCCTCCAACGCGGCGAGGCGGAGGGTCTGCCGGCCAAGTCGGCCGTAGCCCTGGGTTATGGTGCCCGCGCCGTGTTTCGTGCGGCGGTGACCTCCAGGTCAGTCCCTTTCCCTCTCCGAGCCTCAGTTTCCCATCTAGAAAATGGGCTTCAAACTTCGCGGGTCTTGCGTGGTTGTGGCAAATATAGATACAGAACATGTAGAGAGGGCAGTGGGGATTGGAAATCCGAGAAAGAATTTAGCCATAAAACATTTCCTCGGCGGGGCAGGGGGTTAGAATGTGGAAGGTCGCTGGGCGCGGGAAGGGGAGAGCCGGCTGCCTTGGCCCGAGGGGAACCGGACAGAATGACCTCATCCGCTGCTCTGTCCTGGAATGCAGCGGTCAGGGAGGAGGCAGGGCTCCCGGTCCATCTCCCCAGCGGGACCCCCACCACCACCACCGCTTCCCGCTCTCCGCGCCGACATTTCGACACATCGCCCCCTCCACGTCCCTTCCCTTCCCACCCCAGGGCGGGAAGGAGCGTAGACGGCCCTCTGCTCCCCGCTTCCTCCTGCCACTCGTTCTGCCTCTCCCCACCTCCAGTTCTCTGCCCCCCTCCGTCCACCAGGAACATGGAAAAGCCACCCGAAAAGTTGGAGCGTCCCCGC
>NW_011888797.1:10692613-10705223 GCF_000151845.1 Pteropus vampyrus | reverse complement strand
ACTGGGGTGTAGGCCGTGGCAGGTCACTGGTAGAGTGGTGTGGCGTGGACGTCAACAACGTGGGACCCTGGAACCCAACAGCCTGGCTTCCTGTTTTGTCCCCGCGGCTACTTAACTTTTCTGTGCCTTGGGTTTTCCTACCTGTAGAATGAAATGATAAAAACGGGCATCCGATGTTATGTTATTAAGCGCTCTCTGCTCTGTCAGCACCTAGGAGGCTTGTTGTACAGGTAGGTGAGATCACACCTCAGATGGATGAGTTCAAAGAGCACCTTTCAACCCTGCCCATGAGGGTCAGGGAATCAGCTGTGCACAGGACCCTGTGCCATCCTCAAGGCCGGGAGATAGATCTGATTCCTGCCTCATGTTTTGTCCTCCTCCGATACTCACCCGGGACTGTGAGCTTCAGTCTGACTGGCAGGAGTCCCGGGGTCTGTCCTTGCATGGAGAGACCTCCTAACACAGCTTGCAGGGGAGGGATCGGTGGGAGCTCACCAAAGTTTCCTCTGGGAGGTGATACCTGAGTTAAGTTGTAAAGGACACCTAGGCAAAGGGAAGTTCAGCGGAAGTACACATCTGGCAGGAGACAATACAGCAATGGCTCAGAGGCAAGGATCTGCGTGGAGGAGGCTGGTGTGGTTGGAGGAAAAGATCTGACCCCTGACCTGGCTGGGGATGAGGAGACATGTTTACACACAGGTAGAGGAGACAAGGTTTTGCTCACAGAGAGCTACGCCTTTTTCATTGGCTTCCTGAATCCTCATGCCGGTCACCAAGGGAGGCAGTTATTTGCACAGCTGGAAAAATGGGGAAACCGAGGCACAGGGCATTCCAGCGCTTGCTGCAGTGGCATAGCGGTGGGATTGGACCGCAGTCAGTCTGAACTCTTTCCTGGGGTCAGGCTCCATGCCAGGGAGAGTTGGGAAGAGTCTCAGAGGCACAGCAGAGCATGGGCGAGGGGTAGGGGAGGCTGACCCTGAGAGGCAAGAACCGGTGGGTAGGGGGCACAGTCAAGGGCTGGGAGAGAACCAGGCCAGATCTTGTAGGCTTAACCTTGGGCCAGGTGTCCAGCCTCACTGAAGCAGGGATGGGGAGCCAGCCGGCAGGGTAATCAGGTGTGTATTTGGAAGCTCTTGCATGAGCACAGAACAGACTGGAAGGACAGGGACGAAGGCAGGGTCTACTAAAGGCCGCAGTAATAACCGGCATTTATTGAACATCTAACGCATACCTGTCTCTACAGCCTCTTAACGTGCATCATTACATTTAATCCTCGTGAGAGCCCCGTAGGGACTGACTGCCCTCATGTCCCTTTGCGGGAGAAGTGGAGTGACTTGCTCAAAGCCGCCCACTGAGGCAGGATGTCCATACTTCCTGGTTTGTCCAGGACAGTCCCAGATAAGGCCTGCTGTCCCAGTGTAATTATTAATAGCACTTCCTTTCACTCTCAAAGGTGACCTGGTTAGACAAATGACTCTAGGTTGCCCTAGTCAAAAGGGTCCACAGAGCAGCTTGGAAAGGAGCAGTTTGGTGCAGTGTCAGAGGCCCTGAACCCAAATCCTGGCCATCAGCTTCCCAGCCATTGTGTGACTTGAGGGAAAGGCACTTGGCCTCTCTGAGCTGCAAGTTTCTTGTCTATCAACGGGTATAACTCCGGTGTAGATATTGGTACTTACGGGTATTTACTACTTGTTGTGAGTCCCAGAGAGTGGCTAAGAAAGTGGTCTAAATGAAAATGGTTACAACCTGTCATACACTTGTTCCATCCTCTGGCTCCAGGCCAGGGGTGGGCAGGGGACTTTGCTACTATGTGCCAGTCACTTTGTTTCTGGTAGCTCACTGTGAGGCAACCTGTGAGTCAGGAATCCTTTGTCTCATTTTACAGATGGGTAAACTGAGGCTGGAAGGGGCTCTCTCCCCTCGTTCAAAGCTTTTCTCCAGCTAGAAGTTCCTCTCTGTGTAGGCTGCATTCTTGTTCTGGGCTCCATCCTGATTTAAGAATCCAACTCGGTTTTTCCCTCTGGAAAATGGGAGAGAGGGACGGGTCTAGGGAATCCCTGTGAAGGATGCAAGGATGGGCAGTACCCATTTCCCATGGTTTCCTCCTCCCCCAGTTGTCTGTGGTCCCCTTCCTTCCCCTGTCAAGGGGCTGTGCACAGGAGCGCAGGGGTTAACCCTGGCAAAGCTGTAATCACCGTGCAGAATGCAGAACAAATGCCTGCCAGCTGGGGACTGGGGGCTGAGAGGTGGGACAGGCTGCCTGGAGCTCGGAAATCCCCATCTCTCCCCTGTCCTGGAGGAACCAGGCCCCTTGGGCCACATCACAGAGCTCAACTGCCCCCTCAACTCACCCCTGCAGATTGGGTGGGCTGAAGCATGGGGCTTACGGGAAGGAGTCAGTTCTGGGCAGGGAATCCTTGGTGGAGCTAGGGCAGAGGGGGCAGGGCACAACTAGAGAGGGGCGCTTCCCTCTTAGGGACCCAGGAATGCCACTGGCTGCCCACCAGGCTCCAGTGAGGTTTGGAGTGGGAGCCTCGAGCCGAGAGAGTTGGTTTGGCCACATCTACCAGCCCCCAGCCCAGCCCCTCCCTAGGGAGCATGCGCACTTTCCATCCCAAAGTCTGACTGGGCTTTTGGTCAGTTTATGCATCTGCTCATTTTTAATTTTAATTTTTCAATTAGAATTGAAATTCAATATTATTTTATATTAGTTTAAGGTGTACAGCATAGTGGTTAGACATTTATATAATTTATAAAGTGATCCCCTTGATTAGTCTAGTACTCACTCACCTGGCACTATACATAATTATTACAATGTTATTAACTGTATTCCCTATGCTGTAATTTACATCCCTGTGACTATTCTGTAACTACCAATTTGCATTTCTTAATCCCCTCACCTTTTTCACCCAGTCCCCAAACCACCCCTCCCATCTGGCAATCACCAATTTTCTCTCTGTATTTATGAGTCTGTTTTGTTTTGTTTGTTCATTTATTTTGTTCTTTAAATTAAGTGAAATCATATGGTATTTGCCTTTGTCTGACTTATTTCACTTAGCTAATACCCTCTAGGCCCATCCATGTTGTTGTAAGTGGTAAGATTTCATTTTTTATGGCTGAGTAATATTCCATTGTATATATGTACCACAACTTCTTTATCCAATCCTCAATTGATGGGCACTTGGGTTGCTTCCATATCTTGGCTATTATAAATAGCACTGCAGTGAACATAACGTTATACATCTGTTCATTGGCCCATCGATGGGTCTGTCCAGTCCTCTCTCTCTTGAATGTCCATCCACCCCCAGATGTAATTGTCAATCCATCCATCTACCCACTGCCCATACACCTGTCTATACTCTTTACGCATTCCTCCATCAATTTACCCACCTCCTTACCCATCCATCTACTGACCTACCTCCCACCACCCATCCATCCATCACACCCATGCATCCCTCCACCTCCATCCATTTATCTACCTATATATCCACCCACCTACTCCATCTACCCCCCACCCATCCATCCATCCATCACACCCATGCATCCCTCCACCTCCATCCATTTATCTACCTATATATCCACCCACCTACTCCATCTACCCCCCACCCATCCATCCATCCATCACACCCATGCATCCCTCCACCTCCATCCATTTATCTACCTATATATCCACCCACCTACTCCATCCAGCATCCCTTGACCTAATGCCCACCCCTGTACTTGCCTACCCACCCACTTGACCCTCCATGATTCACCCACTCAGTTCCTTGTCCATCCTGTGATGCGCGTACATCGACTCACACCTGGCCTCTGCTGACCAGCATGGGTCATTGAGCATATCCTCATCTTTCTCACATGCAGAAACCTTGCTTACTTTCATCAGTGGTTCACCCTTGGGCAAAACATCCTTGAAGGTTGCTTTAGAATGTCACCTCCCCCTGGAGGTCCTCCTTCAGAGTGAGCCTCTCCCCTGTACCTAGTCCATCCTCCATATTGGCATCTGTTGCCATGTGAGATCTTGAACAAGACAGTGGTGTCTGTGCTCCTGGCATGTTTGGAGAAACGGTCATGGCCAGCATAGGAAGGGGGGTCCTTAACCCCTAACTGGACTACAACCAACATTAGGGCAGGTGTCCTCCTCCTGGGACCACTCCAGGGACATTTTCCATGGGCTGGGCTCCTGGCAGGGGCTCAGACATGTCTGGGCGTTGCAGGGGGAGGGGGCAGTGTTGGATTCTCCAAGAGGTTTGTGCTAGAGGAGACTGGCAGTGGGCCAAGGGGGCTACCTCCATGCTCCCACCTCTATGACCCAGCATACATTTTCAATCAGACAAACCAGAATTCAAAGCCTGCCTTTGCCTCTCACTAGCAGAGTGAACTTGGACAAGCCACTTCCTTGCCTGGGGCCTCATTTGCATCATCTGTGATGAGCCATGAAGTTCACTGCCTGACCTATGGTCGGTGGTCAAGGAAGAGTAGCTATTGTTATCATTTTCCTTTTCCCAGGAGGTGATTTCATCTAACACACGTTAAGTAAGTGCCTGCTATGGGCCAGGGCTCAGCTGGGTAACTTGTGAGGAAGCAGTGATGAGTAAGAAAAGCAGCGCCTGCTCTCAAGAGTCATAGTCTGGAGGGGAAGACAGAGGCCAGGATATCGGTGGGGATGAAGGACCAAAACAACGGTAGAAGGGGCCAGGGAGGCAGAGGACTGACTGAGGAGGTCCAGGAAGGCTTCCTGGAGGAGGGGGCATTTGAGGTGGGCCTTGTGTTTTGGGATAAGATTGCCCATTGGTAGAGCTGGGGAGAGAGCAGCCCTAAGGAGGGTAGAAGGTGAGCCGGGAATGTTCTACCGTGGAGGAGGGGAGAGAGGCCTTGAACACAGTGCTGAGGGAGGAGGGGTGTGGGAGGGCCCTCTGTGGCATGGGCTAGGCCGGGCCACTGTCCTGCCCCCAGTGAGAGCTGCCCTTAGGGGTCACAGACCCTGGGGTGCCTTGGAATCCTTGTTGGGGGTTTCCTCATTAAAGGAAGCCAGGCAGTAACCTCGCCCAGCATTTTTTCCCCCTGGCTGACTTTGAGAACAGAAATGTGCTCTGAGGGAGCCGGGGACGGAGACCCTCCTGGAAGGAACCTCAACCTTCTGGTTCCCTCCTCCTGCCCCAGAGTCCCTAGAGTCAATACTTGGTGGGGAGTTTCAGGGCCTCAGAGGGCGTCCGGGGACACCGAGGCCCAGAGAGGGTAGGGCTTGCCAGGGCTGCACAGCAAGTCTGCAGTGGAGCTGGGAGTCCTCATGGCTGTCTTGAGTGTGTGCGAGCACCTGCTGAGTGCCTACGGTGTGCCAGCTTCCAGCCTAGCAGGCTATAACAGACAGGCTCACAGACAGTTAAGGCTCAGACAGAGCACAGACTTGGCAGGGCTTCCAGGAAGGCTGCCTGAAGGAGGTGGGACAAAGCTTTACACAGACTGTGCAAATCAGAAGGCATGAGAGCCAGGCGGGGTACACCAAGTGTGTGTGTCTGGCAGGAGTGTGTGCACATGAGGAACCATCAGCCAGAGTGATGACTGAGATGCTGGGAGTCAGGGCCCTGCCCGGGGCTGGCGGGTGGCCTGGGGGCCGGGTGATGGCAGATTAGTCCCTGGCTGTACCGATGGCTGTTTCTAGTGGTGCTGCCTGGGTGTGAGTGGGTTCTTGGGAGCAGCAGGGTCAGTATGGGAGTTAATCCCATGGGTATTTTGGAGGGCGTGGCCTCGAGGCCCACAGGGAGAGCCTGGCTCTGGAGGGAGGCAGCTGTCAGGGCCGGAAACGCCTCTGGAATTCCAGCTCTGGGAAAAGGGCTGGCTGTGTGGAAGCGTTTTCTCAGCTGGAGCCTTCCAGGCCGACTCAGCTTTCGTTCCCCCACTGCTCCACAGGGAAATGGGGGCGGGGCAGGGCCCCCACCCCGCCAGGCTCCCTTTCTCCTGGAGAACAGGACAAGAAGTTGGCCAGGAGCTGAGGAAGGATGTGGGGTCAGTTCCTCAGGCTCCACCCTTGAGGAGGATAGTCAGATGGATGGATGGAGGGGGAAGTCGGGGTCTGAGGCTCCTGTAGCTGCAGGGGGTGGGGACGGACAGCAGAAGGGTCAGGGCTAGGTAACCCTGCCATCCCAAGGGTGATGGGGCTGAGTTCTCCAGAGCTGGGGGGCCTGGCACCCAGGAGCCTAGAGGTGAGGGGCAGTGGGGAGGGTCCTCCAGATCTTTGCTCTCAGCGTGAGGGGGGTGGGGCTGTGAGGGGAGGGGCAAGGAAGGGGCAGGAAAAGTGTTTGAGGAGCAGAAACAATGGTCTATTCTCTGCTGTCCAGCCTGGGTTGACAGATAGGCCAGTGGGCTGGGGGCCAGCCCTGCCTTGCCCTGACCATCTCCAGCATCACCTCCTCCTGCCAACCCAGCCCATAGGGTTTCACGTGGCTCTGTCTGGGTAGGGTGGGGGCTCCCTACTCACCTCCATGACCACGGGCTCATTCCTGGAAGCTTGGGTCCGTCTGTTTTCTTCTCACAAAAGCTGGTCCACTTGGGTTGATGAAAGTTTTCACGTACATGATCTCTTTGTGGCCACAGAAACAGAAGACGGAAAGCAGCTTGCTCGTGGCACCTGCCTGTTTCCCATAGAGCTGGAAATCCACCAGGCACTCCTGGCCTAGTCCCGGGTTCATCCACTGATCCTTCACCTCCACCACTTCTTAGCTCCTGGTTTGCTCCTCCCTTTCTCAGACTGATGATGAGAGGAAGCTTATCAGAAGTGAGGGGAGCTAATGCTTAATTAATATTCAGCATCTCTTAAGTGCCAGACAAGTGCTCGAGCTCTGGGCTGGGTGCTTTACTTGCATTTGCTCTAATCCTCACAACACCAGATGAGGAAACCGAGGCCGAGGAGGTAAAGTTATCTCCTCAACCTCTCACAGTTTGGAGGTGGTTCCTCTGGACTCTAGCCCAGTCTGTGGCATCCACAGGGTCCTGCTGCTTTGAGCGCAAAGGCTTGGAGACCACTACGGGGCCATGATCTCAGTCTCAGGATGTGGGAACGACCTCGTGTGTTGCACACACATCCTCCTGGGGCCAGAATTGCTCAGAAGCATCCCTAACTGATGAGTGTTGCCTCTGCTTACACCTCTTCGGTGATGAGGAACTCACCCCAAGAGGACAGCCCTGTTAGTCAAGAATTTCTCCCTGAAATGGAGCAGAAATCAACTCCTCATAACCTCTGCCCACTGCTCCTCTTTCCTCTTGCCAGGGCTGCACACAGATGCCCCTGGCTGTCCCCTCTTTCCAAGTGTCTCCCCAGGAGTCAGAAGAGATACAATGGCTCGTATCGTTTTATGTGTAACCTTTACCGATTTGTAAAGACTTCAACCACACCCTTATGGGTCAGGAGAGGATCTCACAGGTGCGGAAACCGGCCTAGAGAGGTGAAGTGACCTATATGAGGTCTCACAGCGTCTTTCCACAGGGTGATTGGTCAACTGATGCTCTCTAGAGCACCCCCCTGTCACACCTGCAGGGGTTAACTGGGTCGGCTGGTGCCCAGACAAGCAAGGGGGAGGGGCTCATGGAGAGTGAGCGGTGGGGAGTGGGCAGGCTCCTCTAGATCTCTGATTCTACCCCGGTGGGCAGCTTGCGCCCCTGCCAGCCTCTTGTTGACTCAGCCGGCTTCTCTTCTGCCAAGGCCTGCTGGCCAGAGCTCCCATGGGGAGGGTCAGGCCACATTCTTCTCTGGCTAAAGCCTAGCGGGTGGCTGGTACCTCCTGGCAGAGTCTGTGCTGGTTTATGGGTGCTGGGACAGATGCTAGGGTGAGGCAGGGAAATGTTTTTTTTGGGGGATCAAGGCTAGGGAACCAAGAGGCCACTGCAGGGAAAATGGATTAGTCTGGGAACCGGGCTGCTTGGGCACGTGGCTCAGCTTTCCCATTAAGGAGCTAGGTGATCTCAGCCAGCTGCCACCACATCCCGTGCCCATCCAACCCCCACCTCAGTCTCCTGGTCCATCAAATGGATACAGTGATAATAAGCCCAGTCTACCCCACCTCAGAGCTGTTGCTGGGAGGATCAAAGGAGAAAACGAGTCGGGCCAGAGTGAACAACCTTTGTAGTTCAAGGGCCCACACGCACCCACGGGGTTGGCCAGCCAGTCTGGCATTCTCCAGCTGGGGTAAGTGTTGAGGAAAAAGGATGCAGAGGCTACGCTCAGCTGGGGCATGAGTCTGCTCGACATCTCTGCCTCCTCTCCAGGTCTGGCACAGCGACACTAACAATAATACCACCTTCCAGGTGCAGGTCCTTGCGAGGACACAAAGTCCTTCCATACCCCTTAGCTCAGGTCACCCTGCCACCTCCTGCCTTGAGGCCTTTACACCCCTGTTCCTTCCGCCCAGTGCATTTTCGCCCCAGATGAGTGAAAGGCCGTCTTCTTCTCAGCTCAAGTGTCGCCTGCTCAGAAGCCTCCAGACCAGTCACCTAAATGAACTGTCCCCTACCCTTGGCCCCAGAGCACTCTTCTTTCGAGGTCTACTGCCACGCCTATTGTTTACATAGGTCTTTAAGCGCCACGAGGGAGGAATTGGACTGCCTTCTTCATTGCTGTCTGGAGATGGACTCCAGCCTTCCTCGGTAGCTATTATTACCCCATCTTACAGGGAGGAGCCACCCCATCTTACAGGGAGGAGCCCGAGATTCACAGGGACCAAATGACCTGCCCTAGGCCACGTGACCAGGGAGGAATGGAGTCCGTTGGAGGCTCTTTCCAGAACTGCCCCACAGCTTCACTGTCTGCACCCTCTGCAGGGCCCACCTGTCCCCCTCACAAGGTCAGGCCCGTGCCTCCTTCCTTACGCATACTATGTGCTGTGCACATATCTGCTTGGTGGAATGTGGGGAGACGAAGATTTGATTTATAGGAGAATAAGCTCCTGGATTTAACAAAATTGGGTTGCTACCCTAGCAGGCCTCTGGGCTAACACCTCGTGCCAGTGTGGGGGGCATCCCAGGGGCCCCCTCTCCCTGCTCAGGCGGGCTGGCCGGCCCAGTAGCCCTCCCAGAATTGCATCGGCAGCTGCCGGGTGGCCGGATGCCCCACCCCCCGGGGGCCTCTGGGCCTCAAGCCCAGGCCGAAGGCGGATCTGTGGCTGGCACTGCTCCTTCGGTTTGGGGTGGGAACACCACAGGGATTTTAAAAATAAAGGGCCTTGAGACAGTGGCCTGGCCCAGCCTGCCATGGGGCGGGGTGGGGGCCAGACAGGGACAATAGGATGTTGAGGTTTGGGGGCTGTCCACCCACAGGGAGCAGCCAGACCGGGGGAGCCCCATTCTCCCCGCCCCCCCCAACAGTGTTGCTCTCCCAAGAACACTCCCTCTCCACTTATCCTAAACAATAGGTCTCGGGTATTTACTGAGCACCTACTATGTGCTAGGCCTTAGTGACTGCAGGATGGGAACCTCCAGTCTCTCCTCCCCACAGCTGTGCTGCTCTCCCCAGAGCAGCAGCCCCTCTTCTCCTTACCCAACCTCGGACCAGATTATTTATCGAGTGCCTACTACGCTCCAGGCTTGCTCTGGCCTTTCTCCTCTCTGCCTCTCTACTCTTTTCTCCTCTGCGCTCACACTCCCTCAGGCCTCTCCCCATCTCAGGTCGTTCCTGTCTTTCTCTCTCCTCTGGCCCAGCCAACAGGAAGCAGCCGGAGAGGTCAAGGGCCGCTGGGCCTCCAGAGCCAGCATCTGCACACACAGGGGCCTGTCTGGGGTGGGGGGGGGGCGGGTGGACGACTTCCTGTTTATGAGAATCACAAGGACCCCCAGGGCGGTGCCTCCCAGCAGCCCCTTTAGTCTAGACCTCAGTCACTCCTAGAGAGGCCCCCACATATCCCTATAGGCCGCAAGCAGCTAGCTCAGACCCAGGCCACCACCCTCCCCCTACCAAGGGGAGGGCGAGAAGGGAGGAGGAGAGGAGGAGTCTTTAGAAAGGCCAGGAATGTGGGAGTCGAATGTCCGAATGTCCGCAGGAAGCATCCATGGCTCCAGGGCCCAGCCCCCAAAAGTCTGGGAGCCCTGCCCTGCTTTGATGGGGGAGGGGCTGAGGGCGCTGAGAAGGAGGAGGCCAGACCCCATCCTGCCCCACTGGGGCCACAGGGCTCCAGCTCTGGCTTGACCAGGCTCTGGCAGCCTCAGTCTCTCATCTCTGGGGAGGAGGGTAGGCCAGCAACTAACTCTGTCAGCCTTGTTTCTGTACTGTTTGGCTTAGGCCTCCATGCCTCACTCAGACCAAGATGTCACTTCACACTTCAAAAAATCCCTTCATGTTCAAAGCCCCAGCTCCAAGGGTGGTGGTGGGGGAGCAGCCAGAGGGGTGGGGCTGGCCAAAGGTGCCCAAACAGCCATGTCCTCCTCCCCCTCCAGGAAGCCCTGGCCAATCTGGTGATTGGGTTGCCCAACAGGTATTGACCAAGGGCCTGAGGGTCAAGGCCGGCTGAAAGAGGCCAGGAAGAGGGAGACCCTCCCTGTCTCTCTTCTCTTACTGAACCCAGAAGGTGAGTGACAACTGTCTTCTGCCTCTCTTCCATACCCCACACCCCTCAGCTCAGAGTACCTGCAGACAAGCCCTTAGGCTGGGGCTTAAGTGCTGGGGTCGTTAGTGCTGGGGTCAGTCATCCCCCAGCGGGCAGTGGTGGTGAGGAACCAGCTAACACAGATGAGGCAGTCAGGGGGGGCTTCTTGGAGGAGGTCCACCTTCTCAACATGGAAGCCTAAAATTAGTAAAGACGTGTGGGCTCCAGGAAACAGCCTGGTTGGAGGCACAGCTTTTCCAGAGAAATGCTGGAGACATGATGGGGCTGGAGAAAGGCTCAGGCAAGGGAGTGCTAGGAGATTTGTGGGCGTGGAGGATGGGGTGGGGGTGGGATGAAATCATTCACAGCCTGTGGGGCTCCGGAGCGCCCTCTTTTGCCCAGGGCCAGGAGGTGGAGGGGACTCGGGTAAAGGAATTGCTGCGATTCGATGTGGCTGTGTGGACACGGTGAGGGGAAGGGCCTGGAGACCGACCGGGATCCTGGCCTGTAGCTCTGTGAAGCTGCCTCAGGCTTTCTAGCTCCTGAGAGGCCTGCTCCAGGCTGGGGCACCTAAGCACCTCCCCCAAGACTCTGGGGCTGCTTGCACAGGCTACACCATGGTGGTGAATAGAGTCCTTCCTGGCTCTGTCAAGTTCCAGCTTTGTGACCTTGGACAAGTTATTAACTTCCCTAGACTGTTTCCACCTATAAAATGGGCTAAAGACAGGAGCTGCCTCAGCGGGCTGTTGGTGGATGGCATTCATTTAGCAAACACCAAACCCTAGTCAGTGCTTATTCCAGTTAACAAGTATTATTACTAATTGGGAAAAAGAAAAAGCTGGTTTTCCCCCAAGGACATGCTGACAGGTGGGTGAGGTGTGTCACCAGAAGAGGTTTCAAAAAAGATTTCATGCTCAGCCCCTGGGATTCCCAGACTTACCTAATTCAGTGGACCCTCTGGACTCTAAGTTAAAAATATCAGCTTCCTACCCCTACACTCTGTTCTGGCAGGTCCGGGTGGGACAGGCCTGGGACTTATAAGGAAGCCCCAGGACTGAGCCTTCTAGAGACAGGTGTGGGGAACATTCCTCTCTGATGAGAACAGGGATTCGCTCCAAATGCTTCCTTCTCAGAAACCAATTGCTTCAAAATACCCTTTTAAAAAGCTGCTCTTTATTGGGCATGCACCACCTGCTCTAAGCCCTTCTGTGTTAACTCCTAGGATACTTAACGACAATCTTAAGATGTGTAGGTACTTAGAGTCTCTCCCATCTTACTGATGGGGTAACTGAAGCCTACAGAAGCTAAGAAACTTGCCTGAGATTGCAAGAACCCTGTGATTTGTCGGGAGTCAGCCTGAGATTTGAACCTGACTGTACCCTAAACCATTGGGTTATAATTTCCCCACCTGCCTTGAGCTCCTGGGACTGCCTCTAGGTGGCTTGGTGTCACTCCTTTGTCCTCTAAGGTTGTGACCCTTGAATCAAGAAATGGCCTATAGCTAATTCTGCTTGAAACGCCCCTGGGAGGCAGAAAACTAAGATTCAGCTTCCTGTGTCCTGCTTACTTCCTGCGGGTGGTCTCAGGTAGTTCCTGCTCCCCGAGCTGGTTTCCCGGCCTCTGAAAACGGGATGCAGCACTTCCCTGGGGTCACCAATGAGTCGTTGAGACCAGGGTTTGGGAACTGTTCTTCGGGCTGTGGGTTCTCTGGGACCTGGGAGTGGCAGGCGCTGGAGAAAGGGGAAGGGGGGGCATTCTAGGGGCTCCTCAACACCACCTGCACCAAAAACTAGTATCACAGAGGCTGGGGAGGTCACACGGTGATGACAAAGTTGAGGGTGGCAGGAGTAGGGGGAGGCTGACGAGTAGCTGGCTTCTCCCTCCTGCCTGACACCCTAACACGTCCTGGCTGGTGGCTGCTAGTGATTCACCAGCTTTAAGCCCTAGTTTCAGCTGCAATCAGGAAACGGGCCACTAGAGTGCCTGGGGCATTTTCCAGAAAGCCCGGTGCCCTCCCAGAAACCTGGGGAAGAGGCTCGGAA
>NW_011888797.1:10686851-10690965 GCF_000151845.1 Pteropus vampyrus | reverse complement strand
ATGACGTTTTTGCATTGAATTCATATGATTACATATAATTTGCTTTGGGTGGGTACAATTTTCTACTGACATACAATGCACACACACATACACATACATACACACATAAATTCTAAGCGTATGCAGAGTGAACACAACACGTAGCTAGAACCCAGACAAAGATACGGAACACAACCAGCCCCCCGTGAGCTCCCTGTGTCCCCTTCTAACTCTCTCCGCAAAGGGAACTACTGTCCCAACCTCTCCGACCTGGATCTGTTTTCCTCTCTCCATGGAATCATGTCCTCTTCTCTGTGCAGCTTCTTTCACTCAACAGTATGTCTGTGGGATCCGTCTGTGCTGCTCCCTGTAGTTGTACGGTATTTATTAGCATTGCTGTATAGTACTCCAGTGTGTGAATACACGGTATTTATTAGCATTGCTGTATAGTACTCCAGTGTGTGAATATATGGTATTTATTAGCATTGCTGTATAGTACTCCAGTGTGTGAATATACCAGACTTTGTTCTATCCATGCTACTATTAATGTACATTTGGGTAGTTTCCAGGTTCTGCCTATTACAAATAGTGTCACTACAAACATTCTAGTGTGGTATGTGTCTTTTGGAGAACATGTATGCACATTCCTGTTGGGTATATACCTAGAAATAGGAGTGCTGGGTCAAAGGTCTGCATATATTCTCTTTCCGCAGAAGCTGCCAAAAAGTCTTCCAAAGTGATAGTAACACTTGACATTGTCACCAGTGAGTTCTGACTACTCCACATACCACCCGCCTGTGGTACTGTCTGCCTTTTTCATTTTAGCCATTCTAGCTGGTGAATAGTACAATTGCATTGTGGTTTTAATTTGCATTTCCCTGATTACTAATGAAGCTGAGCATCTTTTCATGTGTTTATTGGCCATTTTGGCTATTCTCTTTTATCTGCAAGTCTTTTGCCCATTTTTCTATTGGGATGTTTGCCTTTTTCATGTCGATTTGTGGTTCTTTATTTATTCTGAGTAGTTTTTTTTTGCTGTATATTTGTGTTACAAATATCCTTCCCACTTTGTGGGTTGTCTTTGAACTTTTCCAAATGTATTTTTTTCTTGTTGTTGAACATAGTTCTTAGTTTTAATAGAGTCCAATGTAACTTTTTTAAATGGTTAGTGCTTTCGTTTTTGGTTTAAGAAAACTGCCTGTTCCAAGGTCGTGAAGATGTTCCGTTGTGATTTCTTCTGAGGCTTTATCATTTTAGTCTTTCATATTTAGGTCTGGAATTTATTTTTGTTTATAGGGTGAGGTAGGGGCTGTGGTAGGCTGAAAAACGGCTCTCGAAAGATGGGCGCATCCTAATCCCTGGGTTTGTGAACGTTACTTTTACAGGTTTGATTAATTTAAGGATCATGAGATGGGGAGATTAGCCTGGATTTTCTAGTTGAGACTTAAATGCAACATATATATATACTTATAAATGGGAGGCAGAAGGAGATTTTACACACACGTACACAGAAGCCATATGAAGATAGAGCAGAAAGAGATGGAGAGATTTGAAGTTGCTGGCCTTGCGATTGGATTGGTACAGCCATTAAGGGAGGAATGCCGGCAGCTCCAGAAGCTGGAAGAGGTAAGCGGCAGGTCCCCTCCCAGAGCCTCCAGAGGGAGCTTGGCCTTGCTGACACCTTGATTTTGGCCCAGCGATACTGGTTTGGGACTTCTGGCCTCCAGAACTGTAAAGGAATAAAGTTTTATTGTTTTCAGCCACACATTGGTGGTAATTTTTTTTTTTTCCAGCAGCCTAGGAACCTATGACAGGGCTTGAGATACATTCCACCCCCCCTCTCCCATATTCTATCCAGTTGACCCAACACTGTTTCCTGAAAAGATCATCCTTCTCTCCCTGCACTGAAGCGTCACTCTGTCACAGATCAGGTTTCTTTCTGGACTCTATTCCCTGCCATTAGTCTGTTTGTCTGTTATCGTACCAACACCATCGTCGAACTTTCCATACTTACAATAGTTCTCGGCATCTGGTATAGTAAGTTCTCTAGTTTTGTTCTTTGTATTTGTATTTTATATAAATGGCTTTTCCTTTGCATCTCCATAAACATTTTAGAATCAGCTTATTAATTTCGGGGAAAAAACTTCTAGGATTTTGATTGAGACCACATTAAATTTGCAGAGTAATTTGAGAATTGGTATGCTTATAATATTGTCTTTGAGCCCATAAAAATGATATGTCCCTTGATTTATTTAGATTTTATTTAATTTCACACAAGAATGCTATTTAAAAATTTTTAATTGAGATAAAAGTCACATATCATAAAATTCACTCATTTTTTTGATTTTTTTATAATTAAGACTATTTTCCCTAGCTTTATTGAAATATAATAGACAATTAGTTCCTCATATTTACATTGTGCAATTCAATTAGTTTTTTCAATTATAGTTGGCAAACAATAATATATTAGTTTCAATGATAGTTGGCATACAATAATACATATTGTATAGCATAGTGATTAGAGATCTATATAACTCACAAAGTGATCGCCCCACTAAATCTAGTAGCCCCTTCCCCCTTACATATTTTTTACAACATTGTTGACTATTTTTCTTATGTTACACTTTATATCTCCATGACTATTTTGTATCTATCCATTTGTACTTAATCCCTTTGCCCTTATTCACCATCCCCCCAACCCTACTCCCATCTAGTAGCCCTCAAAATAGTCTCTGTATCTATGAGTTTGTTTCCATTTTTGCTGTTGTTGTCGATTTTATTCTTTAGATTCCACACGTATGTGAAATCATGTGGCATTTGTCTTTCTCTAGCTGACTCACTTCATTCAGCCCAGTACCCTCTGGGTCCATCAAGGCAACATCTTTCTCCATCCTCTTCCTTTTAGTCCATGTGTGTCTTTTAATCTGAAGTGAGTCTCTTGTAGGCAGCATATGTAGGGGTCTTGTTTTCTTATCCATTCAGCCACTCTATCTTTTGGATGGAGCACTTAATTCTTTTCCATTTGAAGTACTTGTTGATAGGAATGTAGTTATTACCATTCTTTTTTCATGTTTTTGATATATGTTTTTTTCTTCTTAAATAAGTCCCTTCGACGATTCCTGTTATGCTGGCTTGGTGTTGATAAATTCCTTTAGCTTATTTTTGTCTGGGAAGCTCTTTATCTGTCCTTCAACTCTAAATAAAGTATTTAAAGAATACTGGATAAAGTATTCTTGGTGGTAGATCCCGCGTTTTCATCACTTTGAATATTTTGTGCCAAGCCCTCCTGTCCTGCATAGTTTCTTTTGAGAAATCGGCTGCCAGTTTTCTGGGTGCTCCCTTGTAGGTAACTGGTTTTCTCTTGCTGCTTTTAAGATTCTCTCTTTGTAGTTAACCTTTGGCATTTTAATTATGTGTCTTTGTGTGGGCCTCTTTGAGTTTATCTTTTTTGGGACACTCTGAGCTTCCTGGGGTTGTATGTCTGTTTCCTTCACCAGGTGAGGGAAGTTTTCCATCATTATTTCTTCAAATGTATTTTCAACTTCTTGTTCTCTCTCTTCAGGTACCCCTTAATTTTGTTCCATAGGGTCCTTAAATTATTATATTCTTGGTTACTTTTTTCTTGCCGTTCTGATTGTGTGTCCTTGGCTTCCCCATCCTCTACATTGGTGGCTCGATCCTCTTCTTCATCCGTTCTGTTGATTTCCTCTAATATACTCTTCATGTCAGATAATGTATTCTTTATTTCTGACTGGTTCCCTTTTATAATTTCCATTTCTATTTTTATGTTTTATCTCTTTGTTAAAGTTCTCACTTCCCATAATTTCACTGAGCATCTTTATAACCAGTGTTTTGAACTCTGCATCTGGTAGATGGCTTGACTCCATTATTCCTGGATCTCTGTTCTGTTCTTTGTCTTCCCGTTTTGGCTGCCTTTCTGTGTCTATTTCCATGTACTAATCAAAGCTCCTAAGTCTCCCGGTCATATTAGCATGGATTTGTGTAGTAGGTATCCAGCGGTACAGTCCTGAGAGGGGTTCAGCTGCAGGCCAAGTGTAGCCCCAGCTTGTGCCCCTCCAGGGCCACCTGTTAAGATTCAGCAAGCAATCCCCAGATGCTGTGCTTATAGTTACCT
>NW_011888797.1:10681466-10682581 GCF_000151845.1 Pteropus vampyrus | reverse complement strand
TTTTGGATTTTGGCTATTTTAATAGGTACAAGTATTATCTCATTGTTTCCCGCCCCCCTTCAATCCCCCCACACAACATCCATGACCTATGGATGTTGCCATTTCCCTTTTAAGAACTGGCTCTCTGAATGCAGGGTGTCTCCCCCGATAGGGTGTCTCCCCCGACATGGGGCCTGGCACATCTGGGGTATGGTCCGTGGCTTCACCTGGGGTGCGAACCCAGGACCTTCTGTGTGTAAAGCAGACGTGCTAACCACTACACTATGGAGCCACCCCATCTCCTTGTGGTTTTAATTTGCAATTCTCTAATGACATATGACATTGAACATCTTTTCATATGTTTATTTGCCATCTGTACGTTTTCTTTGGAGGTGTCTATTCAGATCTTTTGCTCCTTTTTTTTAGGTGGGTTGTTCGTTTTCTTATAGTTGAGTTTTAAAGTTTTGCATGTTTTGGATAATAGTCCTTTATTGGATATGACTTTTGGAATATTTTTTCCCAGTCTGTGGCTTGTCCTCCCATTTTCTTGACAGCATCTTTTGCAGAGCACAGGTTTTAAATTTTAATGAAGTCCAGCTTATCGATTATTTCTCTCCCGGATTGTCCCTTTGGTATTGTATCTAAAAAGTCATCACCAAACCTAAGGCCGTCTCGATTCTCTCCTATGTTATCTTCTAGGAGCTTAATGGTTTTAGTTTTAAAATGTTGTTTAATATTTGTGGCCAGTGGATAGAAATATAGTTGATTTTGTATATTGATCCCATCTCTAGTGACTTTGCTAAATTCAGGTAAATTTGTTGAGAGATGTGGGTTAAAGTCTCCTGCGATGACTACAGATTTGCCTGTCCCTTCTTTTAGTTTTATTAAGTTTTGCTTGTGTTTTGAAGCTCTTCTGTTGATGCATACACAGTTGGGATTATGATATCTTCCTTTTTGAAACGTCCCTTTTATTTCTAGATTGTTTCTTACCTTAAAGTCTACTCGGTAACATTGGGACAGTTACGGTAGAGGTTTTCAGTTCTTGTTTGTGTGGGATATTTCTTTCTATCCTTTTGTCTTCAACCTTTCTGTGTTCTTATATTTAAAACATGTCTCTTGTAAATAGCTTATAGTTA
>NW_011888797.1:10678714-10680136 GCF_000151845.1 Pteropus vampyrus | reverse complement strand
CTTGTTTGTGTGGGATATTTCTTTCTATCCTTTTGTCTTCAACCTTTCTGTGTTCTTATATTTAAAACATGTCTCTTGTAAATAGCTTATAGTTAGGTTTGTAATCGTTATCTGGCTCGATAATCTTTTACTTAGAATATTTGGAGTAATTAAAAAAAACCCCACGTTTCAATTTAATCAGCATGAATTGGGTCTTTGAAAGATAAATTAGTTGGTTTACACTTTCCCCACTTCCCTTCCGACCCACTTCCCAGTCACTATTGTTCCTACTATTTTTGCTTCGGTCGAGTTTATAACATTTAAATTGTTTTTTTTTTTTTTTAACCATCATTTCTTCACTTGCTTAGTTTTACTTCTCCATCTCAGTGGACTCGTTACTCACCTCAGTCTTTTTCCCTCAGCTCCTCCCCTTCTGAGTTTGTTTTGTTTAGAGGCGTCTCTTAGTTGGTTGCTTGTCATTATCAAGTTGCTTTTCAAGAAGGGCTCACATACGCTTTAGGTTATTACTTTGAACTTAACAGTATGAAATCACCTTCATAAAGATATAAACCCACAAAATAAAGCAAAACCAAATAAAATGACAGCAAGATGCTCCTGCGGACTCCCCATCGTATCTAGTGTTTGCTTTCGTTCCATTTCTCCCTGGATCCGTCTTAGAAACGGTGGCTTTTATTTAGTGAGATTTCATTCAAAACACTGGTTTCCACTTCACTTCCAATAGATCGGCTAAGATTCGACTGGCCCCGTGAGGTGTTGGCGAGGGAGGGGCGCCGGTGGGAGGGTAACATGGCACATGCATACCGCAAGTCTACGTGGCCGATACGCTGAGGCTGAACGTACGCCGACTCTATGACCGAGCAAGCCCACTCTTGAGGATGAGTCCAACACATATGCTTATCAGACGACGTGTATGTGACTGTTCGTAGCCTCCAAACAGGAACTAGCCAAATGCCCACTAGACAGTATAGCCATACGATGGAATATTATTCAGTAATGAGAACGGACAATCCACAAGAACACGTGGAGGAATCTCACCGACATGCGGTGAATGAAAGTCTCCAGAGACGAAAGAGCACGCACTGTATGATTCTATTTATGTGAAAAACAAAAACAGGTGAAACCAACCCGCGATGATGGCAGACAGAAGAACAGCTGCCTGCAGGAGGTGCTGGCTGGGTGCTGGAAGCATGCCGCGTCTTGACCTGGGCGGCGGTCTCCGAATGTTCCATAGGTGAAAATGCATGAGCTCCCGCTGAGGGTCTGTGCATCTAACATGTTTTACACTTAAGTAAAACGTTTTTTAAAAAGTTTGAGGCATAAGTCACCTTCACCCAGGATTTGGAGACTGAATCTGCCATGCACAGGCAGAGCAGGCTCTGATCTAGCTCCGGTCACCCACTGTGACAGAAAGAATTTTCTAAA
>NW_011888797.1:10668312-10677694 GCF_000151845.1 Pteropus vampyrus | reverse complement strand
CTGTGCATCTAACATGTTTTACACTTAAGTAAAACGTTTTTTAAAAAGTTTGAGGCATAAGTCACCTTCACCCAGGATTTGGAGACTGAATCTGCTATGCACAGGCAGAGCAGGCTCTGATCTAGCTCCGGTCACCCACTGTGACAGAAAGAATTTTCTAAAAATGTCCTGCATGGTATTTTACACTCCCTGCATGCTCTCCCAGAACTTTGCCAGTCCTCCATCAAGAGGTACCATCTATGCCCTGTCATCTTCTCCTCAAACTGGGTGAGATCGTACCTGCTTTGACCGCAGGGTATGACAGAGGTGACACTGGCTGACCGCCAAGGCCAGGTTGTAAAGGGCGATGGCTTCCTCTGGTTTTCTTTTGACATACGTCTTTGAAACCACCATGTAGGAAGCTGGCTGTCCTGGTGCCATCATGCAGTGAGACCACAGAAAGATAGGTGCCTGAGGAGCCTCAGTTGTCCAGCCTCTCGCGCCCCTTTGAGCTGTGCCTACGATACCATGCGAGCAGAGAAGAGCTACCTAACTGCACATTCACAAGCTACACTGATGGTGGTGGTTGTTTTACGCCACTGTGTCCTGGGGTGGATCGACATGCACCGATAGGTAACTGGAGCACCTGGTAACTATTCCCACTCACCTCAGTCTTTTTCCCTCAGCTCCTCCCCTTCTGAGTTTGTTTTGTTTAGAGGCGTCTCTTAGTTGGTTGCTTGTCATTATCAAGTTGCTTTTCAAGAAGGGCTCACATACGCTTTAGGTGATTACTTTGAACTTAACAGTATGAAATCACCTTCATAAAGATATAAACCCACAAAATAAAGCAAAACCAAATAAAACGACAGCAAGATGCTCCTGCGGACTCCCCATCGTATCTAGTGTTTGCTTTCGTTCCATTTCTCCCTGGATCTGTCTTAGAAACGGTGGCTTTTATTTAGTGAGATTTCATTCAAAACACTGGTTTCCACTTCACTTCCAATAGATCGGCTAAGATTCGACTGGCCCCTGAGGTGTTGGCGAGGGAGGGGCGCCGGTAGGAGGGTAACATGGCACATGCATACGGCAAGTCTACGTGGCCGATACGCTGAGGCTGAACGTACGCCCACCCTACGACCGAGCAAGCCCACTCTTGAGGATGAGTCCAACACATATGCTTATCAGACGACGTGTATGTGACTGTTCGTAGCCTCCAAACAGGAACTAGCCAAATGCCCACTAGAGAGTATAGCCATACGATGGAATATTATTCAGTAATGAGAACGGACAATCCACAAGAACACGTGGAGGAATCTCACCGACATGCGGTGAATGAAAGTCTCCAGAGACGAAAGAGCACGCACTGTATGATTCCATTTATGTGAAAAACAAAAACAGGTGAAACCAACCCGCGATGATGGCAGACAGAAGAACAGCTGCCTGCAGGAGGTGCTGGCTGGGTGCTGGAAGCATTCCGCGTCTTGACCTGGGCGGCGGTCTCCGAATGTTCCATAGGTGAAAATCCATGAGCTCCCGCTGAGGATCTGTGCATCTAACATGTTTTACACTTAAGTAAAACGTTTTTTAAAAAGTTTGAGGCATAAGTCACCTTCACCCAGGATTTGGAGACTGAATCTGCCATGCACAGGCAGAGCAGGCTCTGATCTAGCTCCGGTCACCCACTGTGACAGAAAGAATTTTCTAAAAATGTCCTGCATGGTATTTTCCACTCCCTGCATGCTCTCCCAGAACTTTGCCAGTCCTCCATCAAGAGGTACCGTCTATGCCCTGTCATCTTCTCCTCAAACTGGGTGAGATCGTACCTGCTTTGACCGCAGGGTATGACAGAGGTGACACTGGCTGACCGCCAAGGCCAGGTTGTAAAGTGCGATGGCTTCCTCTGGTTTTCTTTTGACATATGTCTTTGAAACCACCATGTAGGAAGCTGGCTGTCCTGGTGCCACCATGCAGTGAGACCACAGAAAGATAGGTGCCTGAGGAGCCTCAGTTGTCCAGCCTCTAGCGCCCCTTTGAGCTGTGCCTACAATACCATGCGAGCAGAGAAGAGCTACCTAACTGTACATTCACAAGCTACACTGATGGTGGTGGTTGTTTTACACCACTGTGTCCTGGGGTGGATCGACATGCACCAATAGGTAACTGGAGCACCTGGTAACTATTCCCCAGGGCTTCCTCCAGGCTCTCTCTACCTCAGCCAGGCTGGCTGCACCCGGGTCCACTCTGTTCCCTAAGGCAGGAATGGGCTCCCCTGTCTGTGGTGCAGGAATCCATCCCCTTCCTCCAGGAAGGCTTTCTGTTTACAGAGTTGGGCAGTGTTTAAAAGCAAGCTGATGATGGGGGAGGCCCTGCAGGTACAGCGGTGGGAGGTATACGAGAAATCTCTGTATCTTTCCTTCAATTTAATTGTGATCCTAAAACTGCTCTAAAATAAAAGGTCTATTAAAAAACAACAAAAAAAAGCAAGCTGACTCCAAAACCAGACTGAGTCTGGGTCCGAATTCCACATCTCTTACTTCCCAACTGGATGCCCATGGGCAAGCTACTTAACCCAGAGCCTCAGTTTCCCCATCCATAAAATGGGGTCATAATAGTGGCTACTTCCCAAGGTCTGGTGTGAGGATTAAAGGGATTCGTCTATGGAAAACACTGAGAATGACCCCAGCACACAACAAGCATTCTGCAATGTTGGCAATTATTATTATTGCCCCAGACCCTGAGATCCTGTCATCTCTGAGCTCTGGGAGTTACTCAGTGTGTGAGACACATTGGAAACTTAAATATGTATTATCATTCATTTGTTCTACCCATATCTCTGGAGTACCAGCTGTGTGCCAGGCACTGGGCTAGTCTCTAGAGGTATGGCAATAAAGGAGGTGGGCGCCATCTTTGCCCTTGGGGGCTTACATTCTGTTGGGGATGGAAGTAGACAAATGCATCAAAGATTTGACAGGTTGTCATGAGAGCCTCAAAGGGCAAAAATAAGGTGGAGACAGAAAAGTAGTTGGAGGACAGGGGAACTTCTCTGGGGAGGAGACATCTCAGCAGAAACTCGAAGAGGACGGGGGAGCCAGTCTCAAGGAAAGGGGAGGGGAAAGCATTTCAGACGGAGGAGGAGAGACTAGTGCTGAGGTTCCTGTGGGGTCCAGGGGTGTCGGGACTTAGGCAGGATGAGGGGGAGGTGGCGCAGGCTGCGAAGCGGGCAGAATCAAGCAGTCTTCCCAGTAGATAGAGCCCTGGTGGATTGCAACAGCCAACGCTATGCTGGACACCTATCATGTGCAGGGCACTTTATGTGAAAGACCTCGTTCCATCCTTGCAACAGCCCAATCCCATAGGGACTAGTATCCCTTGCATTTTACAGGTAAGGAGACCGAGGCACTGAGAGAGGGGTTCGAATGCAGACAGTCTGGCTCCAGAGCCTGTGCCAGGCTGCAGGTTCATTTCATTTAGGCCACCCCCACTGCGCGGGTGGGGACGACGAGGCCCAGGAAGGAGGTTCCAGCTCCATGAAGCCCAGTCACAAATCAGGGATTTGGACCTGGTTTCCTTTTCTTCCTGGAGGCTGCTCATTCTCTCAAGAGCGAGCTGAAGTCACCAGGTTCCTGGTTGGCACAGAGCAGCTTTGCCTGTGGCCTTGGCTTCCTCACTTGAACCTGGGACAGTAACAGGCCTGCCCCTGGGGTTGCGTGCGATGGAATGAGCTCAGCACTCAGCATGAAGTTGGAGTTCCTTCGGTGACTGCCAGTGGGGTGATTATTCACTGGCCTGTGGGCAGGACCCGCCCACTGCCCTGGTCTCCTCCCCTGGTGGGAGGGTCTGAGTCATGGGGACTACGGTGAGACGGACTGATGGCTGGGAACGGTGCAAGTTCCAGCAAGTGAGAGGAATGAGGGGCCCTTTGGGAGCATAACATGAGATTTCCCACCCCTGGGCTTTTGCACTGGCAGCTCCTGCTGCCTGGACCGCCCTTCCCTCTCTTGCCTCTCCCTCAGCTTTAGTTTTTGATATCCCTGGGCAAGGTTGGGGCTCTTCTTACCGCTTTCGGCCCAGGGCAGGTGTGTGTGGGGGACCTGGTTTCATCTTCCCCCTGCCTAGCTCAGCTCATACGGGGCTGGGCAGGCCCCCGTCTCCCATGCTTAGCCCAGCACCGATGGTCTCGGCCCTATGGCTGCACACGTTCTAGCTGTTTTCTTACCTGAAAAATGAGGCGGCGAGAAAACAGCTAGAACATGTCACAGGAGGACCTACCTTGGGGGGTCGGTTAGAAGATTTAAGGAGCTAATTCTGGGAAATGCTTGTACACAGTATGTCCTGAATATGATGCGCTCTTAAAACTGTTTGCTATTGTTGTCATCGAATGCCAGCTCTGTGCCAAGCACTTTGCATAAAGTCATTCATTTAACCACATACAACAGCTATTGTCTCCGCTTCTCCCTCCCACTCGGGGTCACGATTTCATTGAAGGAACAGGACTGGGATTTGAACCATGGTCTACGTGATCCCACGGTTGGTCCCAGCAGGCAACAGAGGAAGGCAAGCAAGCCAGCAAGCCAGTGGGGCCCCAGTGACTCAGAGCAGGCAGGTCCCCCAGCCCGCCCTGTCCTACTGACTCAGCCAGGATGATTCCTCAGGCCTTCTTCTGGAATGCGGGGCTCTAGGCAGCATTCTCAGGTGGTCACCTCCACCGGGATGCCCTCCCTAGAGAGCTGGCAGGCAGCTCGAGCTCCCACAGAGGCCTTTGGCAGTGTCCTGTGTCCCTTGAGGGTTTCCATCTTCTCTCGGGAGGAGGGTCGGTGGCTTGCCCAGATGGACATCTCCTCTGATGATGGAGTGGTGTAGAGGGGGAAACCGAGGCACAGAGAGGACCAGTGATATGGCCAGGTGGCACAGCCACAGTGAGAAGGGCCGGGCAGAGAAGTCCAGCTTCAACCCCAGCCCTTTACCCGTCTTCTCCTGGCTCTTCTCAACGCTCATCCCAGCCTGGAACCCCTAGCCAGGGATCCGCCTGCCTCGCTCAGCTCCCAGCCCCATGCTGAGCCCAAAGACAGGCAGGCACAACTCTCTCTGTAACTGATCCCAACAGGGATGAGGATGAGTCACTATTTCTACTCCCGGCCCCGCCTTCCCCATACCAAGGCTGTTGGGGGTAGCCGTGGGGGAAAAGGAAGGTAAGAACAGAGCCATCCCCACTTCCTCTGGCCACTGCAGAGTTCCCAGCATCATGTGATCCTGGAGGACCGCTCCTGCAGGCCATTCCCAGGGCTCACTCAGGCCACTGCAGCCTTGGGTCTTAGTTTCTCCAATTTCTGTCAAATGGTAGTATTTTTTTCCAGTTTTATGGAGATATATTGACATATAACATTATATTAGTTTAAGGTATACAACATCATGATTTATGTATATATTGTGAAATGATGACCACAATAAGTTTAGTTGACATCTATCGCTTCACATTGTTACAAACTGTTTTTATTTATTTATTTATATTTTTTAGATGAGGCGACCCTTGGTTGACCTCACAGATTGCAAGGACCTTGTCAGCTTACAATCCCTTATTTGTTATGCCTACAGCACCTGGTCTTTCTAGGGGGTCTCCCATCCAAGTACTAACCAGGCCCGCCCCTGCTTAACTTCCAAGATCAGACAGGATCAGGCTTGTTCAGGGTGGCATGGCCGTAGACACAAACTGTTTTTTTTCTTGTAAGGAGAACTCTTCGGATCTACTCTCTTAGAAACTTTCAAATATATGATGCAGTATTGTTACCTACAGTCACCATGCTGTACATCACAGCCCCAGAACTCAGTAATCTTGCAACTGGAAGTTTGTGTCTTTTGACCCCCTTTGCCCATTTTCCACACCCTTGGCAGCCACCAATCTGTTCTCTGTTTCTGAGTCTTTTTTTTTTTTTTTTTAAGATTCCACACATAAGTGGGATCATACAGTATTTGTCTTTCTGTCTGACTTATTTCACTTAGCATAATGCCCTCCAGTCTCATCCGTGTTATCACAAACGGCAGGATTTCCTTCTTCTTTTTTTTTTTTTTTTTTATGACTGATGTAAAATAGTAGTCACAAAGACCCTTCCAGCCCAGACTCCTGGGACTGGTTACAACAGTCTCCCCAGGCTCCTTCCATCCCCAGCCTCATAGAATAGGTCTCAGGGAGGGGACCTACTCCATTGAGGTACCCTAAGGAGACATTGAGCAGTGGGGAGGGAGACAAAGTGCCATCAGTCTGCAGGCCGGGATGGGGGGCCCAGATTCCCCACATACCCACATTTACAGTCTGGCAGAAGAGGTAAAAAGCTCCAATTCCTGGGATGTGATCAGAGGCTGCTAAAGAAGAAGAGAGAGGGTGCTGGAGCCTGGGGCATCCTTGAAGCATGAATGAAAAAGTCGATCCCTGCCTCTGTGGGCTTTGTGGCTGGTGTAAGGAAGACGATAATAATACAGTATTATGAATGATACGTGGGAAAACCAAAGCCTTGACAATGACCTGCATGGCCTTCCGCTTTGTACCCCGTTTCCTTCTCCGACCTCCTCTTCTTTCCTATGCCATTCCTCATGCTCACTGTTCTTGGTACATTCTGGCCCACTCCTGCTGACCAGGGACATTTCTGTGCTTGGAGTGGAAGCAGCAATGAAGAGGTAAAGAAAGCAAGAAATGGGAAATGTCTGCTGGAGTCAAGTGCCGAGAAGAAAATAGCACAGAGGGGTTTGAGCAGGTGCATGGGAACCGTGCAGGGGGGCTCTCCCTGTGTGGATGCTCACGTCGCAAAGGAGGTGCCATCTGATGTGAGACCCGAAGAGCTAGGAGGAGCCTCAATGCTAAGAACTGAGGGACAAGAATTTTAGGCAGAGGGAACAGACTGGACGAAGGCCCTGAGGTAGAAAAGCTGACCAGTTTCAGGAAGAGATTGAGGCCAGTGAATGGGACCATGGGAGAAGAGTGTGGAGCAGCCGGCGTTTGTATTTTATTCCACTTACGTGGGAAACCTTTGGAGGGTTTTAAACAGGAGAGGAAACTGTGCTGTTTTTAAAGTGATCCCACTGGCTACAGAGGGGACTGTAACCCAGAGCCCTGTGGGTGAGCGAGGGTGAGGCCTGGACCATTGGGGTCAGAGGTGGTGGGTCGTGGACTGGTTTGGGACCTGGGGATGTGTTTTGCTATGAAGCAGAAAGAGGACTGGTGTCCCTATGCCCATGTCACAGCTCAGAGGCCGTCTCTGCATAGGGAGACTAGTATGCCTATTTTACAGATGCAGAAATTGTGATGGGAAGGCATTTATCCAAAGGAGACATAACTGAAGTTAAATGTAGATCCCTAGGGCACTTTCTCTGCTTCTAGACAGTCTCCCTCTCAAGGTGTGGCTGAGATTACTCAGCACCTGGTGTTTGCAGACAAGGAAATTGAGGCTCCAAAGAATAGCACTCCTGGCAGTGAGCCTGGGACAGAACCCGGGGCTCCTGGCACAGGGTCTAGACCTCCCGTCTCCCCGCCGTGGTCCCTGCCTTCCTGGTGTGGCTGTAGAGAGAAGATAAACAGGGCAGAACTCACAAGAGAACAATAATAGAGGTGATGCTTAATTGCACATTTCCACCCTCAGTGCTGTGGATGCCCAGGGACTGCAGGCGGATGAGGAGGCTCTGCTTTGAGGGGAAGCGGGTCCATCCCCACCTGCCTCCCACCTGGCTTGATGCCCACTGTGGGCGAGTGTGAATGTGTGTAACTGGGCATGGGAACAAACGTGAGCATGGTGCCCGCGGGAACTGCGGCTTCTCCAGGAGTGTCAGGCACCCAGGGGGACTCAACAACTCCTGCTTGGATCCAATGACCGCTTGCTTCTCTGTCCACTTATCTACAGGTCCCTCGGTGTCTTCTCTCAGAGCCTTGCTTAGGCTTCTTGATGAGAAAATAATTAACCACAGACTCATTTTGCAAGACTTGCATCTCGTTCTCCTGGCCAAGTTAAAATATTCACAATGTGCAGGGCTGCTGGTGGGAGGAGTGCAAGAGGCCAAGGGCACCCTGGGTCACGGAGAGGAAGAGGTGTGTTTGGAGGGAGCCTGGGCACAGAGCTTGGGAGAGGAGAAAGGGGGGGGGCGGGGCTCTGGCCTTGTCCCACTGTGGCCTCACCATGTGAATCTGGGCAATTTCCTTGCCCTGTTGGGTCTCTGCCTCTTCCTCTGTGAATTGAAGAATTTGCACTAGAATTCAGCACTTCTAAAGCATTTCCCCCGGATGTAAACAGGTGATCCTCGAAACGAAAACAAAGTGAAAATAATTAATTATTATTAATGGTTAATTAAGTTTGGGAAATGACACCAGAATATAGAAAGTCAAAACAGTTTCCTTAATGCAGGAGTTTTCAGAGCCTTTAGTCTTTGAAAACTTATTTTTTGGGGACAAATAACACATGCACATGGCATTTAATCCTGATGGTATGGAAGGCATTTGGGGAGCTCACGGCTCTTTCCCCTGCCCGTTCTGCCCTTTCCATATCTGCTCTCAGCAGGCACCATTAGCAATTTCCAGTGCACAGAGAGATAGTAACACACCAGCAGATGTGGGTATAGACTTCCTCATAGTAAGTGACCGTGAGTTTCCCAAGGGGGGGAGTACCCACGCAGCATTTTTCAGACTTACTCGACTTTGACCATGGACCCACTCCTAAGCATTTCTGAGTCCAGCCTCTGGAGGAATATTCTTTGGGAAATGTGGGGTCCCTGGTCCCCATGTTCTCTGATGAGACTTTATGTAGGTGAGGAGTTAGAGGTCTGAGAGTTCAGACTCCCTTCTCTGAGGTAGCCTTTGCTGTCCACAGGCGGTTGGCGGGAAGCTTGAGGGAAGATGCCAGAGCTGGCAGTCTATTTGGGAACACTGAGGCCCAAGAGGGCAAGCATTTGCCCAGGTCAGGAGCGGGTCAGAGGGCCAGGCAGGATCGGGATCTACTGCTCCCACGCAGTGCTCCCACGCAGAGTGCCCCAGTGGCCTCACAGCTGAGCAGGGCCATAGAAGTGCTTTGGACATGGGAGAGCCCTGGAGGAGAGACCTGTGGGTGTTCTCCGAAGCGTGGGAGTCTTCACCTCACACTTCAAGGTCATTTCCTGGGAAATGGAGCAGGCAGGGTTGTGACCGGGTGTGTGACATATGCACAGGGTGAGTGTGATGTGTAGGTTGTGTGGGATCACTGTGCTGTGGGAGCTCTAGGTGTGATGCCGTGTGCTGGTGGGACATTGTGTGCTGGAGTGACCTGAGCGTCCTGCCGAGGTTCGCGCCAGGTAGGAGCCGGAGCCTCGCGGGGTGGGTGGGGGGCGTGCTGTGGGCGTGGGGAGCGGCGCCGGGAGACCGGGAAGGTGTGTCGCGGCGTGCGGGAGAGTG
>NW_011888797.1:10666521-10667821 GCF_000151845.1 Pteropus vampyrus | reverse complement strand
GGGGGCCGCGGGGACACCCGGTGGCCAGTCGGGAGGGCGGCGCCCCGAGGTGGGCTCAGCCGGCGCCCCGTACCCTGGGTCACCCCGCTGATTCCCGGTGCTCCTGGTCCGCAGACCCCGAGGACGCAGTCATGCCGGGCGGGGCCGAGGCGGCGGAGGCCGAGGAGGAGGCTGGGGCCGGCTCCGGGTCCGAGGCGGAGGAGGACGCGCTGTGGGAGCGGATCGAGGGCGTCCGGCACCGGCTGACGCGCGCCCTCAATCCGGCCAAGCTCACGCCGTATCTGCGCCAGTGCCGGGTCATCGACGAGCAGGACGAGGAGGAGGTGCTGAGCACCTACCGCTTCCCGTGCCGCGTCAACCGCACCGGTGAGCCACGGGGGCTCGGGGGGTCGGGCCTGAGCCGGCGGTGACCCCTAGTGCTGCGCACAGGACCCTGGGGCGCGAGGCCAAGGGCTCTGGTCCCCACATCCGTAGAGGGAGATGGCTGGTGTGCCCACCATCCTGCCTCCTCCCAAACCATCATTACGACCCAGCGAGTCTGCGGCGCCCACACCGGCGTCAGGGTTTTATCTGTCTTGGGGTTTCCTCCCACTTCCTGGGCCCACAGTAGGGTAGGGGGTTGGATGTGGTCTCCAGGGCAGGCTAGGCCTGTGACCTCCGGGTCACAGCTGCTGGACTTGGCGTCCTCTGTTCTCTTTGATCTCCTCCGTCTCTCTGCCTCCTCCCTCTGGGAACCATACACTCTTTGGAGAGTCACTTTCCCTCAAGTGCTTAAGACCCATCTCAGCTGAATGAGGGTCTCCTCTCCCACAGGGTGTGTCTTTGAACCAGGGCTGGCAAAGGGTTGAGGGTCTAATGGACTTCCAGGCATTGACCAATGGAAGAAATATTTTACTTTCGGTCTGGGGATAGACGGGGCTTCTCCGTGTCCTTGAAAAGGCAGGCAGTGTTTGCTGGCCCTGCATCTGTTCGTGTGTGGGGAACAGGCAGGGGTTTGGGGCCCTGTTGAAGCACAGGTGCCATGGGGGTGGGGTGGGGTCCTGGCCTTCCTGGCTGTGGCCGACGGGCTTTGCCCCTGATGTGTTGAGACAGGTCCCTGTGTGTGTTAATGGCTTAAAAATCTGGGGAACTTGAACCCTGGAACATTGGCGGGAGAGGAAGTGGCCAGGTGCTCCGGGAAGCCCCCAGCTTGAATCCTGGGCACGCTCTCACCACTCCCAGGGCGTCTGATGGACATCTTGCGCTGCCGTGGCAAGAGGGGCTACGAGGCCTTCCTGGAATCCCTGGAGTTCTACTACCC
>NW_011888797.1:10663478-10665466 GCF_000151845.1 Pteropus vampyrus | reverse complement strand
ATGACTTGACTTTTTTGTGCCTCAGTTTTCCTGTCATTAAGATGGATACAATAATAATACTTATCTTAAGTGTTATCATGAAGATTAAATAAATTAATATATATATATCTAGCCCAAGAATAAAGTTAAATGTTAGTGACTATTACTATTATTATTGCTAGTGAGTTAGAGCATATTTTCCTATGTTTGTTAGCCATTTTAGGGGGAGACTTACCTGCTGATGGTTTTTACCCATATTATTATTTAGTTGTTTATCTTTTTTATTGATTTGTAAAAGCTCTTTATATATCGTGGCTCTGAATCCTTTGTCATATTTTCCTCCCACTCAGTTGCTTGTCTTTTAACTTTGTTACACCTTTCATCATTCAGAAATTTTAACCTTTTTTTATGGCTTTGTCCATCTTTCCTTTTATAGCGCCTGGATTTTATGCCTCGTTTAGGAAGGCCTTCCTCACTCCCAGATTATCAAAATATATTCCAGAATTTCTTTCTCGTGTTTTTACAGTTTGGCTTTTTCTGTGCAGTTTGCCATTCCCCCGGATTTTATTTGCCTGACTTGACTTTTCTCTCCCATGTCCCTGGCAGATGAGGAGGGGCCCGAGGGCCTGACCCAGTTCCTGATGACGGAGGTGCGGCGGCTTCGGGAGGCTCGCAAGAGCCAGCTGCAGCGGGAGCAGCAGCTGCAGGCCCGGGGCCGGGTGTTAGAGGAGGAGCGGGCAGGGCTGGAGCAGAGGCTGCGGGAGCAGCAGCAGGCTCAGGAGCGCTGCCAGCGGCTGCGGGAGGACTGGGAGGCAGGCAGCCTGGAGCTGTTGCGGCTCAAGGATGAGAACTACATGATCGCCATGCGTCTGGCACAGCTCAGCGAGGAGAAGAACTCGGCCGTGCTGCGCAGCCGTGACTTGCAGCTGGCGGTAGGCCCTGGGAGACCGGCGGGGTAGAGTGGGGAAAGGGATGACCTTTGCAGAAACCGACAGTGATGTGGTAGCCGGCTTGTGTTCCAGAGCTACCACCTGCCAGCTATTGGACCATGGGCGAGTCCCTTCATGGATCTGTGCCTCAGCGTTTTCATCTGCAGTGTGGGGGTGTTGATGGTACTTATTTCATCGAGTTATGACCATGGTTCTCAACCCGGGGTGGCGGTGGGTGGTTTTGCCCCCCAGAAGCATTCATCCATTTCCAGAAATATTTTTGGTTGGTATAACTAGGAGTGGGATATTGGCATCTAGTAGGTAGAGGTCACAGGGAAGCTGGTAAACATCCTGCTAAACAGTGCACAGGACAGCCCCACAACCAAGGGTTAGTGAGCCCAAAACAGCAGTAAGTACCAAGGTGAAGAAGCCTTGGGTTACGAGGGGTCCACGAGTTTAAGGCAGGTACAGTTCCTGGCACAGAGTTAGTGCTCAAAATCTGTATCATCGTTAGCCATCGTTGTTAGTATTTTTAAGTGCTGCTGTGTGCCACGCAGGTGACATGTATCATGCCATATGATCCCAAGAAGACACCATGCACTAGGTTCTCGTTTTGAAACACAGCCACTGAGGCTTCGATTGTAAAGGGACTTGCTCATCACAAAGCCAGGAAATGGAGCAGCCTGGATTTGACCCAGTTCTGCCTGGCACCAGTGCTGGCCCCCGCCCCATGATGTTTTTCTGCCCGCTCCCGTCCAGGTGAAATCTCACCCAATCCTCTCCAGCAGCGGGTGAGGCTGCTTCTCTTACAGGCCTGGAAACCGAGCCTCACTTTCTTGGTTTCTTATTGGCACTTAGCATGAGGATGAAGCTGGTATTTTACTGCCCCAGGGAATTGTTTCAAGGATTTAATAAGCTAATGTTTGGCAAGGATTTAACAGCGCTGGTGGCACACAGTAGGCTCTCTCCAGCAATACTGTGCCAGGTTCCACGGGGGTGGGGGTAGTCTAACTATGGGATTTGAAGCCCCCTGATCCCATGAGCCTGGCCGAGAGTGTGGCATTGCAGGCTGTGACAGGC
>NW_011888797.1:10631078-10662252 GCF_000151845.1 Pteropus vampyrus | reverse complement strand
TACTATAAATTTGCCTAAATTTTTAGAGATTTTGCCACAAAATTAACAAAGGCATTGCAGATGGAAATGAACAGAACAGCTGATGGCACCTGTCTTGGCAGCTTGGGTCCCCTTCCCCCATGGACAGGTGTGTGGTGGCTGTGATTTAATACTGTGTTTTATGAGGTGCGAATTTAATGAGCTGTTATTTCTAAGCAACATAAACTTAAGGAACCAATGCTATAATTTTGTGCTAAGCGAGTTTGTACAGCAGGATTAAATGCATCCGTATTTCCTGGCATTCAGAGAAGACTCCCAGATGTCCTATCCCGAGTTCATCGTGGGGAGCTTGCTGGCCAAGGGTCGGGCAGGAGGCCATGGTGCGTGGCTGTGGTTTGCTAGAGAGGGTGTGACCACGTTTGCCCTTGGAACTAGCTGACTTTCTTTGGCGGTTCACAAAGCATGTTTTGTGAGGGGAAAGGAATGTGAGAGTCATGAATTTCTGAGTCCTTTGCGGAGGAGTAGTATTGTGGAACTGCCTGACCTAGCCTCCAGACCCGTGTGTGTGTGTGTGTGTGTGTGTGTGTGTGTATGCGTGTGTGCACTGCCATCCTAGGCTCTGAAAGGTGGGGGGCTGCAAGTCATTTTGCAGAAGAGGCCAAGGCACCAGATGTTGGCATGCCTGTGTGTAGCACCAGAGGTCATTGTGCCCTTTTTCCAACAATGACTTCATTTTATAGCCTGCCACCTATTGCTACTCTTGTCACTGTCTAGCTACTTCAGACCCCACATGAATTTGGAACATAACTCTGGCTGAGTGCCCTCATAATCCAGCACACTGCTCATGCGTATCCGCTCTCAGCCAGGTGGCTACCAGCTGCCCGTCCACCACCCTGGCCAGCTTCTGGCTGCACACACTGAGTGAGTTATAGGTTGGGGTTCTAGGATTTTATTTAAAGCTATGAAGACAGCCACTGTCACACCTCTGGCTGTAGAAATGCCAGAGGTGTGACAGTGGCTGTCTTCATAGCTTTAAATAAAATCCTAGACAGTGTAAAGGTCTCTGTCCGTGCTCTGTCTTATTTGATTCTTGCAATGACTTTGGGAGGCTGGTGGTGGAGCTGGGGATTGGATGGGCCCATTTTACTGATGAGCAAACTCAGGCCCAGAGGAGGTAAGCGACTTGTTCAGGATGACGGGGGCAAAAGTAGCACAATCGAAACCTGGACCCTATGTTTGGAGTTCTCGCTGGGGATGAACCAACAGCACTGTCTTCCTGAGGGGAAGCCTGAGGAGGGATGTCTTTACAGGAGGATCAGACTCACCTCTGTTCCGTGTGTATGTAGTGCTGGGAGGCTGGGTGGCAAGGGAACCTCCTGGCTTTCAGGCTGGGTGAGACCCTCACAACCATCCTCCTCCGCCTCTCCCCCTGGAGATGAGGAGTCTGAGGCACAGAAAGGGGCCATGACTCGCCCAAAGCCACACTGAACTAGAGGCAGAACTGGGCCCAGACCCTGGTTCCCCCTGTTCTCGGTGTCGCCCTCCTCCTCCATCGTGCTGGCACTGGGCTCCATCGCCTGTGCTTCACGTCAGGCGTGTGGGATGGACAGGTGTGCTGTGATGCAGCACCTCTGCCCACGGCTCCTCGAAGCAGAGTTCCTGGGAGGGTGGCTTGGCCTTGCTGCCCGCTTCCTTCCTCATCTTATATGCCCAGCCTGTACTTTCTTTAGAGACGAGTCCGGGAGGATGCCTGCGGGATCCGGGAGGCACCCCGGCATGAGGAGCAGGACCTCTCGCCATTGACCTTGTTGGGGCCCCTACCCGGGCTGACCCATGTCTCGGTGCCCAGGTGGATCAGCTCAAGCTCAAGGTGAGCCAGCTGGAGGAAGAGTGCACACTGCTGCGCAGGGCCAGGGGCCCGCTCCCCGGGGCCGAGGAGAAGGAGAAGGAGCTGGACAGCGCGGACCTGGTCTCTGAGCTGCGTGCCGAGAACCAGCGGCTGACAGCGTCTCTGCAGGAGCTGCAAGACGGCCGGCAGCAGGTGAGAGGGATGGCACTGGGGGGCAGAAGCAGGGGCAGACGCTCCTGCCGCCCTCTCATCCTCCTGAGGCCAGAGAATGAGGACTCTGTCCCCGGGATCTGAGGACTGGGTGGAACCCTGGCTGGCCTCTTGTCTAGCCCTGAGCGGAGGGTGCTTAGTGCTTGGCTCTCCCTGGGGTTTAGTCTAGAGTCTCTGAACTCCCTGAAACTGTGCACCTGATTTTGTACATGAGCATTTTTGGGGGAGAGGGCCCCCATTTTTCCTCGCATTTGTAGAGGGGTCTATGACCCTGGAAAGGTTGAGACCCCGAGGTCTGAGTTGCCCCAGGCTTGCTGAGTGTCCTGTGGCAAGTCAGTGGTAGTGTGGGTGGGCTGCCTGGTCCTTGCTCCACATAGGAAGTGGGGGATGGGAGCCAGGGCTCTGGTGTATTTCATAGGGTTGGGGGTGCCTGGCTGGGGTATAGGTCTGGATCTTGGACTTGTGGTCTACCTCCCTGGGCCAGGCTCAGCTGCTGGGATGACCCCTTGTCAGGAGGGTGGGGATAGGCTTTGGAAATAGCCACCCGTCTGCTGTCCTGGTTGACGGGTGGGGACCAGAGCAAGGGAGAGTGGGCCTGGTTTTTGTTTAGGACCAAGATCTTGGCTGAACTGTCCCAGCATGCCCTCATCCACTTACCTCATTTACACCCCAGATGCTCCCTGGAGGGTGGGCAGGGCTGATGGGGCTACACCCACGCTACGTACAGGAAACCGAGGTCTAGAGAGGCAAAGGCCCTTGGCCAACATGGAAGAGCTAGTGGGGTGGGTCCGAGGGCCAAAGGCTCCGTGTCCCCCTTCCCTCTAATACTTGAGGTGGGCCCTGGGCCAGAGGTTGAGGCAGCCCTGAACTCTGGCCCCCAGGAAGCAAGCAGGCCGGGGGCCCCAGGCTCAGAGCGCATCCTTCTGGATATCCTGGAGCATGACTGGCGGGAGGCACAGGACAGCAGGCAGGAGCTGTGCCAGAAGCTGCACGCTGTGCAGGGGGAGCTGCAGTGGGCTGAGGAGCTGCGGGACAAGGTAGTGTCCACTGTGCACCATCCCCTACCTTGCCTTGCCCCCACCTTCCTTCTCACTAATAGCCTGGTGAGGCTCCTGGCGAGGGGAGGGTCGTGGGCATCACCAGTTTACTTGAGCCAACCTTTTGTGCAGGTGTGGCAGGCACTGTGCTAGGACCTGTGCATTCATTCATTCTCAAGTATTTATTGAGATACATCAGTAAGCAAATTCTACTCCTGTGGAGAGTAAATTCCAGCAGGGGAGACAAACCATATGCCATACACGCAATCCTTGTCAACCACTTCATGTAGCGGAGGGTGATGAGGGCTGTGGAAGAAGCACAGCAGGGGTGGGGGGCAGATGACAGCTAAAACGGGGAGGCCAAGGTTGGCTTTGAGGGTGTCGTTATTATTGTTAGTCCCATTTTACAGATTAGGTAGCTGAGGCCTAGTGAGGTAAAGTCAGGCCCAGCTGGGGAGGTGGGCACTTGTTATTGGGGCTCAGGCCTCTTTCTCTGGACCTGCTCGGCACCTGCTGGTTAGCTTCCCCTGGTCCCCAGCCCTGTGGTCTGTCTGACCTGGGCGGGTTCTACCCTGCACCACTCTGCCTGCCCACCCGACCATAGTACCTGCAGGAGATGGAGGACCTGCGGCTGAAGCACCGCACACTGCAGAAGGACTGCGACCTCTACAAGCACCGCATGGCCACCGTGCTGGCCCAGCTGGAAGAGATTGAGAAGGAGCGAGACCAGGTGAGCCCAGCCTGCTGCGTGCGAGGCCCTGGCCTGGCCACTGGTTCTTGTACGGCAGACTTGAGAAGCGGGCAGGACTAAAATTGGAGAAAAAAGACTTTCGCAGTGTACCGATTGGTTTAGGAGAGGGCGAGTAGGCCGGGAGAGACACAGACATGGGACCTCGAGTGCTCGAGATAGGCCATCCTTGCCCCTTGAACACGCCTATCTCCCCTGAGCTTCCGGGACTGTTCGGAAAGCTGGTCCTGGCACTCTTCATTTCCGAATCCCTGTTGTCTCCACGTCGAGGACAAGGCCTACACAGGGGAGCTGCTCGCAAATATTTGCTGATGAAGAAATTCTCAAAAGTTCTGGCTCCCAGGCCTTAGGCATCATGGCCCTCATCACTTGAGGTTAAGGGGTGGGCTGAGGACCTGGGCCAGCTTCTCCAGGCCCCCACCCCTCCTGCGTGAGGTTCCCGTGCAGGGGGAAGGCAGAGGGTTTTGTCCTTGGACCAAGTTTGAATTCTACTAGAGGAGTTAAAGTCTACACATTAGAACGGGCTTCGGGATCCCCTGATGGGCTTGACGAAAAGACACATTGGAGGTTTCATCCCCAGACATTCTGATTTTGTGGTCTGGGTGGGCCCAGGGATCTGTACTTCACCCAGTTGCTCTCAGCCCTTGGGCCTCTGGCTCCAGCTCCCTCTGAAGCAGTGGGTGGCAGGCCTGGGCCACAGGCCCAGGTTTCAGACACCCTGTGGGGAAATGTGCTTTGGACGCAGAGGAGTGGGTTTGTACCCAGACTCCTCTACTAGCGGGGATGTGGTGAATAAAGCCAGCAACACACAGTAGGTCTTATAGTTTTAAATTGTTCTTGGGAATTGGGAAGAGCCTAGACTCTGTAACTAGACCGCCTGGATTTGAGTCTCAGCCCTGCCCCTGCTGCCTTGTTTCCTTATCTATAAAATGAGAATAATGGGAATCTCTAACTTGAAGAGTTAGTATGCAGATTCAACGAGCTGGTGCTTAGCACAGGGTCTGGCACACAAGAAGTGCCATTCCTGCCGCCGCCCCCATTTGTGCGGTCAGAGGCCAAGACAGCCTTCACCCTCCCTGCCTGCTCTTCCCAGGCCATCCAGAGCCGTGATCGGATCCAGCTGCAGTACTCACAGAGCCTCATCGAGAAGGACCAGTACCGCAAGCAGGTGCGGGGCCTGGAGGCCGAGCGGGACGAGCTGCTGACCACGCTCACCAACCTGGAGGGTGCCAAGGCCCTGCTGGAGGCACAGCTGCAGCGAGCCCAGGGTGGCCCCTGCCTCAAGGTGACAGGGGCAAGGGAACAGGGGTCCTGGCGGGTATGCTGGGGTCTTGGCAGGAGCTCTTAGCCAAGGCTGGGAACACGCAGGACCCTGTGGGAAACCTCAGCCAGGGGCGGAAACATGGGGGAACTGGCAGGAGTCCTCAGCTTGGAGTGGGAATTGCAGGACTGGATGGGAACCTTTACTGGGGTGGGACCACATGGGACCCATTAGGACCCCTCATCTGGGCTTGAGAAAATGCAGGCTCTGGGAGGGAATACATGGGTCCTGGCCAGAGCCCACACCTTAGGTCAAGAACATGCTGGTCTTGGAGGGAGCTCTTGGCCAGGACAGAGAATATGCCGGTCTGGTGGGGGGCCCCAGCTGGGGTGGGTGTGGGTTGGTGCATCAGGGAACAGGATGGAGGCATGTGGGTCTCTGAGTTTCTGGGGTTCCTGGGGCACCAAGACTGCCTTTGCATACACTTGGAGAACCCTAGCTGCCCGAGGGCCTGTGAGCATCTTAGAATGTAAAACGTGGGCTCTCGAGCCCCTCAGAGACCAGTTAGTCCTAGTCCCTCATTGCAAAAGGCCCAGAGAGAGTCAGGGCCTTGCCTAAGGTCACAGAGCCAGCCAGTACTGGAGCCCGGGGTCGGGGAGGTGGGGGGTGGGGTGCTCAGGACCTCTGCCAGGAACTCTGACTTTTCCCATCTTGGGTTTGCTTGGAGATGATTAACTGGCCAGATGTTTAATACTTGGAAGAATAGAACAAAGGAAGTGTGAATCCGTGACTTCTCACTTTTTAACACCCTCAGTGGTTTTTTGCTTAGGTAAAGACAAAGCCCCTTACCCTGTCCTAGAGGCCCTGCAGGTGAGCCCCTCCCTCCCTCTAGCCTGCTCCTCTGGGTCTCAGCCTTTTAATTCCTGAAATGAGTCACAGTCCTGTCTCAGGGCCTTTGCACGTACCGTTCTAGCTGCCTAGACTATCCTCCCCAGCTTTACCGACTTAGCACCTACGTATCCTCTAGTTCTCAGCTCAAACCACACTTTCTCTGGGACTACTCTGATGTCACCAGGCTGGGCGGGCCTCTGAGCACTTGGCTTCCTGCCCTCCCGGCTGCGTGGGGCTGTTTCCTTCATCTGTTTGCTTGTTTACAGTTTGCGTCCTTCTCTAGGCTGAGAGCTCCACGAGGGGAGAGACCCGGCTCCCTTATTCCCACTGTGTCCCTGTTCCTGGCACACAGCAGGCATTCAGTAAGTGCCCATGGATGTCCCTGGCCCAGCACCGCTGACCTGCTTGCTCCCCTTTCTTCTCCCAGGCCTGTGCCTCCTCCCATTCCTTGTGCTCCAACCTCAGCAGCACCTGGAGCCTCAGCGAGTTCCCCTCCCCACTGGGAGGCCCAGAAGCAGCTGGGGAGGCAGCTGTCGTGGGGGGACCTGAGCCCCACACTTCGGTAAGAAACCTGCCCCACCCCACATATGGGGAGGACACTGCCGATGTTCACATAATTACTAACACGTAGAATGCTTTCCAGTTTACTGTCAGGTCATTTCACATATGAGGAAACTGAGGCTCACGAAGGCCAAGCGCCTTGTTTCAGTCACCAGGAGCCAGCTCCATGCTGGGCCTGGGTGCCAGGAGACCCGGGGGGGCCACTCACACACTGTAATCCTGCAGAGCCCACTTCTCCACTCTGGGCCTTGTTCTCATCTGTGGAATGGGCGCAAACAGGTGTGTTGAGCTGTGGGGACGTGCAGTGGAGGTGACCCTGGCCCTGTCGTGTGACCTTGCAGGAGGAGGCCACAGACAGCGAGAAGGAGATCAACCGGCTTTCCATCCTGCCCTTCCCTCCCAGCGCCGGCTCCATCCTCCGCCGGCAGCGGGAGGAGGACCCCGCACCTGCTAAGAGGTAAACAGGCTGGGAGAGAACCACAGGGGCCCGGAGAGGTGGGGCTGCTCGTTCCTGAAACTGCCACCTCCCAGCATCCCTAATGCCGGAGGCAACTTTAGACAGTCACCTCCCTTTAAGGCCCGTAAGTGGCTGGAGCTCTGGAAACCCAGGTCCTGAGCGTCACAGGCATGACTGGGGTCCGAGGTTAAGACAAGGCCCAAGGGCAGAGGGGGCTCCGCCCCAGCCAAGCGCCCTGGTGGGAGGAGAGTCACTAGATATCGAGCCTCAAAGTTCCTAAACTCAGGGGGAACCCTGGATGGTTCAGGACTAGGGCACGCAGAGAATGTTTCGAGGGGTCAGGGACCTCAGGCAAGAAAGCCGGCCTCAGTAGCCAATGGGGGCCTGAAAAACCAAGCCATCTCCACTGCTGGCAGGGCCAAGGGTGAGGATGTCCTGTCTCCCAGTGTATGTCTGTCACAGGCTTGATCAGATGAGTGAATCTGCCACAAATGGGGTGTGCGATGAGGGGGTCATGGTCTAGTGCGGGAGGCAGGCCCAGGAGCCACAAATGACAACGTAGGAAGTGAGGGCGAGATGAGGGGTGAGAGGTCAGGGGAGGCTTCCTGGAAGCAGCGGCATTGAAGGACAGGCCAGGGAATCATTCTAGGTAGAGGCCGTGGTGCTGAGGTCAGGATGTTAACTTCTTGCCGTGTGAGTTTAGGGGCGCTGGGTGGTATGAGTACCCTGTGCCTGGGACCTCACCCTTGAGTCTTAGCCTGTATTTGCTTGGGGGCTGAAGGACCTTTTAGTTGCATGGGGGCGGAAGGAGGGCGTGGGGCAGATGCCCACTGAGCCTCAGCTCCTGCCCCTCCCCGTCCTCTCTGCCCAGGTCCTTTAGCAGCATGTCAGACATCACAGGTAAGAGCCCTCGGGGACTGTGGGGCGGGCTCATCTTGGGGGTAGCTTTTTAGCTCACCTAGGCCCATGCTGCCCGCTCTGCCCTTGGCCCGTGTTCACCTCCCTGAGGCCCTGCTGTGCCCTGGCCAGGCAGGAAGGCTATGCCTCGGAGGCCTCTGGGGGAGTTGGTTCACCCTGAGCCCAGTCGTGGTCCTGGCTGTGCTGTGCTGGGCTCCTCCTCAGTTCCGGCCCACCCTCCACCCTCTTCCAGGAAACCGAAGGGTCATCCTGGCCCAGTGGGTCCAAGGTGTTTCTGGGGTCTCGAACCTGCCAAGTCCCCCGGGGCCATCCCTGGGCCCTCCCCTCGTTTCTTAGTCCCTCCGCCTGGCACCCCTGAATTTCACTCCTCCTTCCCAGGGAGTGTAACGCTTAAGCCCTGGTCCCCTGGGCTCTCCTCGTCCTCATCCTCCGACAGCGTGTGGCCTTTGGGAAAGCCGGATGGCCTCCTGGCCAGAGGCTGTGGCCTGGATCTCCTCAACAGGTACGGAAACAGGGAAACTGCCTGAGGCGGGTGGCGGTTGGAGGGCCGGGTCTCCGATTCCTGGAGAAGGGTGTGCGGGGGCGAGGGGGGAGGGAGCAGCAGCTAAGCCTTCGCTTTATGCACCTGTCAGAATAGTAAGGTCTTTAGACACAGGCTGAGGGGTTCAAATCCTGTCACCACTGCTTATCGTCTGTGTGACTGGTCACTTCACCTCTCTGGGCCTCAGTTTCCTCATCAGCTAAAGGTGATAGTAATCTCTTCTGCATATGGGTATCTTGAGGTTTAGGACTCGTCAGTAAAGCACCCAGCTTCGCCAGGTGCACAGTAGGTGCTTAGTAAATGGTAGGAGTTAACTTGTACTGACACGAATACCAGGCTCGCCCATCCTCCCCAGCTCTGAGCTCCCGTAGGACTGAGCCATCCAGCGAAGCTTTGTGCCAGGGGTCGGGTGGGGCCACCGAGGGAGCCCCAGCACCTGGACTGGCTGCAAACCCATGACAGGAGTCATGAAACACATTGGCTCAGAGTGTGCTGCAGGCAATGAGCTCTGCGTGTTGGGCGATGAGTGGCCTCCCTGGTAAGATAGTGAGTGGACCTCAGGACGGGTGATGGAGAAGGCCATGCTGAGAACGTGGCCTTTGAGCTCAGCCATGGAGAGAGCAGGTAGGGAGGGCAGCTGGGTGACTGTAGGAGGAGAGAGCAGAGGTTGTCTGGGGATGGGCTTGGAGTTTGGTGTTGACTGGAGCACGCCAGGGGGAGGAGGGAAGGCCGAGCCACAGCAAGCTTGGTGAGTCAGGCTGGAAAAGCGTGGACTTTGGCTGGTGCACTCTGGGGAAGCTGCGAGGGTTTAGCTATTACTAAATGCAGGCCAGCTGCTGGCTGCCTTGCCTCATCCCCTCTATCCTGGTAGGTAGACATCATTAGGATTATTCCTGTTTTATAGAGGAGGAAACAGGCTCAGAGAGGTTAAGTGACTTGCCCCAGGTCACACAGCTGGGAAGTGCCCCGGCTGAGGTCTACAGTGACCTGAGCAGACTTGGGTTTTGGAAAGGGCATAGGAAGCACTGATGTCAGAGCTGGAATATGGGGATGCTGGATGCAGAGGACAGGTCGCATGAGAAATCAGGGCATAGCAGGAGCAGGGGCCTCCTGCCTCCTGGAAGCAGCTTGGCCAGGCCCATGTCCAGGGCCCCGCCCCCACCCTCACCCCCGGCAGCAGGCCCAGTGTGACATTGTTTCTCTCTGTGCAGGACATGCTTCTGGGGGAAGGGGTGGAGGCACCTCCCTTCCTGCCTGTCTCGGCCCTTCCTCCCTTCCTCTAGCTCAGGCCTGTAGCAGGGGTCTTGGCTGCTGTCCAGGGGGTGCTGGGATGAGGCAGAGGGAGCGGGAGCCATGTGGTTGTGGGGCCACCTCTGCCCACACTGTTCCTGGGGAGGAGGGGGACAGAGAAAGAACACAGATTGTGGTAGAGGTAGGGGTGGTGGACGGCGATAGAAAGAAGTGGAGGGACGAGTAGAGAGGGAGGTGAGGGGTGGAGGAGAGGGAGGCGAGGTGCCAGCGCATGTGTCCCGGAGCAATGTGACAGCCCGCGGGGAAAGAACAGATTTTGTTAGCCAACTGAAACCCCAGCTCTGTCACTTGCTCCCGTGGGATCTTGGGCATGTCACTTAATTTCTCAGTGCCCCCGTTTCCTGCTCTGTAATAGTGCCTGGCCCCTAGGGTCATTGTGGGGGTTCCAGTATTCTTATTTGAGTGCTTAGAGCTGCGCTGGGCTCAGAGAGAGTGGTCATGTTGGCTCTTAGCTGACGTATTGTTGCCCTTGCTTAATTGTCAGAGTAACCTGCAGGGCTGGCATCTTTAGCCCTGTTATCCAGATAAGGAAAACAAGGCTCAGAGTGTCAGAACTTTGTCACAAGGCCACTTGGTGGTGGAGTTGGGGACTCCACGGTGCCTTCCTTCCGTCTACGCTGCTTTTAATCTCACGCTCGTGTTCAGTACTCACTACGTGCTGGGTGTTTTCCGCCCTTGTCTCTGCTGCCCCTCTGGGCTCCTCGGCCTTGGGGCAGGGCAGTGGGGTGCTGGGGCAGGCCGATGCACGGACCGGTGGACAGGCTGGGAGGCATTGCGGAGGAGCTGAGAGTGTACATGAGGTGCTGAGGAGGAAGGGGCAGTGGGGAGAGCGCAGGTGCTGTGTCCTCGGCCAGGGCCTGGCCCTGCGCACACGTGCTCACATGGACTCAGCATCTCTGGCACCGTCTGTCTGTGTACAAGGGTGCGAATCGGTCATTTCCGGATTTCCATCAGTTGTGGAACCCTCGTCAAGTTATGCTTCCCTGTGCCTCAGTTTCCCTCTTCTCTAAAACGAGAGGAATAACATATTTCCCGTAGGGCTGATTCCCGTCTTCACAGACCCCTGACCTGGAACAAAGCAGTCGTGCACACTGCCCAGAGATCTTCTCACTGTGCCCTGGGTTAGGGGTGGTGGTGGGGGACACTCACTGAGGCCACTTGGTCCATCACAGCTCAGAGCTGGCAGAGTGATGGACTGGCCCTGTTTCCACCCTGTTCCTATGTGACCTGACCTGCTGACCTGACACTGGGGGAGGGGCTGGTAGATGGGGAACCCCATCCCTCACGCTGCCCACAGGCAGGACTGGGGTCGGATTGTGTTGCTGGAGATCCGGGAGTCCCTGGAGGTTGTAGCAGGCAGCCCAGCCCCCCCACCCCCCACACTGTGTTCCTCTCTCTCCGCTTCCTGCTCGTTTGCACAGAGGGACTGATCAGAACCCTGCCCCCAGCCAGGCCCCAGGTGGACTCTGAAAAGTGCCGAGAGTTGGTAGCCCGGGGCTGTGGAGGCTCAGAGAAGTCACGTGGTCCCTCAGGGATGTGGGCAGGAGTGTCCTAAAGGAGGGGATGCCCGAGCTGGGTCTTCAGGAATCAGCAGGAGTTGGCAACAGGAGCCTGAAAACTTGGGGCGGAGGGTCAGATGCTGAAATTGCAGGATGGGGAGGGGCGGGCCCAGGCATGGAGTCCAAGGCCTGGTGCAGGCTGCTAGCTGGGTTCTCGTCCGGGAAAGCTGCGATGGGGAGTGGACCATGGACTTGAAACGGGGGGAAACTGTGGGCCACAGAGGGGTGACTTGTCTCGACTCACCCCTGATGACAGTAAATGTCTAGTTTTCACTGAGCACTCAGTTCTTACCGGGCACTGTTTTAAGAGCGTTCCATGTTTTAGCTCCTTGGGTTAATGAAACAGGTAGACGCAGGTGGGGCTGCTGAGGACTGGCGGTTCAGCAGCCAGGTTTTCTGGCCCCGAGTTCCTGTTGTTCGTGCCACATTTCTCAAACTTTTCTGTCTGCAGCCCACAGTGGGAGAAACCTATGCATATGCCTGAAACACAGGCCTGGATTTACTCGAAGGGAGACAGGCTTCTGTCTTCTGTTTCATTCCATTAAAACAGAATTTCCCTTCCCACCTAGGAACAGGCCTGCAGTCGGAAGGCCCCCAGAGCCTCTGGTCTCCTCTCTTCCTGCATTAACTTTAAGTTCCTTTCCCAGTGAGAGACAGATGCCATCGCCCTCCTTGCCTTATGGATGCGGTGGCCTAGAATCAAGCAGCCAGCTCACTCGCCCAAGTCCAGGGCACAGTTAACACTGGGGTTTGGCGCTGGACTGTGCTTTTCCAGTCATAAGGCCAATGGGCGGTGTAGCCGGGCCCGGCCCCAGGCCTCCCAGCTCTGCCCAGGCCTTTCCACGCCACCTGGATACAGCCAGGACAGTCCCGGGACTGGAGGAGCCTGTGAAGGCAGCCCTGATGCCTCCAGCTCCCATGTCTGGCCCCTGGCCCTTGGGCTTGTCTCTTCGTTTCCACTGAGAGGGCAGGAGCCAAGACAGGCTCCCCGGGGCCAAAGTTCCCCCCTCTGCAAGGGCGCTGACTGAGTTGAGGTCCTTGCAGCCTTGCCCACCCCAGGCTGGCAGCAGGGGGCAGTGTGGCCATGTGTGCTGCCCCTGCGAGGGTGGGTGAGGAGGTGATAGGCTACCTGGACTCTGCCTGGGCTCCCTCTTCAGCTGGGGCACACCCTCCAACCCTGGCTTCTCCCCTTCCCAGCACCAGGGCCAGGAGGTCATGGAGGAGACTTCCGGTCAGTTTCTCTGACCCTGGCCATAGAGCCTCACCAAGTCTCATCCAGGGACAGGCAGAGACCTGCCGCGATGGGGTTCTTGGTGACTCTTTGTCTTAACCATCAGTGGCTCCCACTGACTGTGAGAGGTAGGCCAGAGGCTAAGCCCTCCATAGGCTGGCTACACCTTGCCTTTTCTGAGAGCTGTTCCTCGTGATGTTAAATTAGTTAATTAGGGCACGGAGCTTCGCATGGCGTCTGGCACAGGGGAAGCACCCAGTAAGCGTCGGCCGCTATTATTGTTATTATTAAATTTTTCCGCACATCCTGTTTTCTGTCCTCCGCACCTTTGCTTGTACCTGTCCTCGAGCCTGGAATACGGTCTCCTCTCTGCCTACGACTGAAGCGCTTCTCCTCTTTACTATGGTGTAGCCCAGCTACTTCTTCCTCTGGGAAGCCACGCCCCTTTGTACTCCCGCTGCCAGCTGTGACCATCTCTGATCTGTGCTGTGTTCTAATTGTGACCTTCCTTCCTAGACTGTGAGCATAACAAGCTTTTTATTAGTCATCTGCTGTATGCCAGATACTGTGTTTGGTGCTAGGGATCCAGAGCTGAACACGACAACGGGCTGGTTCTGAGGGATGAAACAAAGGGGAACACGCGAGGTGCAGATGGTCCGCTCGTGCAGGGAGCTCCACCCCTCCGTGTGCAGGAGTCTGGGAGAGAAAGGTTGCTTTTGACCTGAGCCCTGAAGGATGAGCAGAATTCGCCAGGCAGCGAAGAGGGGCCAGGGCAGTCCAGGCAGTGGCACAGCAGGTGCAGTGGACTGTGGGGTGCGAGTTGTGCTATATTTTGGGAATCGCTGTGGTTTTCCAAGGATGTTGAATCGAATTAAAATACTGACTGAGCTCCAATCCCCATCCTTCTCTCCTCTCAGGTCTCTGGCCATCCAAATGTCTGGCCGGAGCCCCCCGGGGGGACCTGAGACCCAGGACAGAGGCTCAGACGGCCTGCCGTTTCTTGGGGACAGCTGGTCTGGGGCCACTGTGGTTCGGCGAGTGCTCTCTGGGCCGGGGTCTGCCAGGGTGGAACCAAGAGAGGTGAGGCCCCCAACTCTGGGCTGGGGCAGAGTTAGTGCTTTAGCCAGGCCTGGATGCCTTCTGATTGGTGGATCTAGGTCACTGGGTAGCGTTTCTAGGGATTGGCCAGAAGGAGGCAGGCTCAGTGATTAGCTGCCGGTTGGCCTGCCTCAGCCAGCATTAAATGAAACCTGACTGGGCAGGAGCTGGGACGTGGGGCAGACCCACAGCACAGTGACCGATCTCCCCTTTTAAATATGGGAAGGGCCTGGAAGAACCTGCTGGGTGGGGAGTCCTGTTGATGGGAGCAGGGTCTGACTGCCCTCTGAGGTGGAGGCATCTGAATTGTGAGATGTCGTCAGTCCCATACCCAGTCTTCCTCCAGAGCCAGAGCTGTCCTGCCCTTGGAAGCTCACTTCTTTCCCTCCCCACCTTGGTTTTCTCCCAGCCAAGGGCAGAGGCCGCTGGCCTGGAGGGGACAGGCCTGGAAGGCGAGGCCCAGCAGAGAACCTTGCCCTGGAACCAGGTGTCCACACTTCCCTTCCTGATGGACTCCAAGGGTACGTCTGGCCTGTCTGTTATTGTGCCCTCCCTCTGTCCTCAGTAAGCAGCTGATACAGGACAGGAGTCCCGACACCTGGGTTCAAGTTCTGGTTCTGTCCCTAGCGGGCTCGGTGGCCTTGGGCAAGTCCCGCTCTCTCTGGACCTCAGGCTCTCGCTTTGAGAAGGGGATGTTGAGAGGGCCATGTCTCTGGCCTCTGCAAGGCTGATCCCTGACTTCCTCCTCCTCTTGTCCCCCTTGCTGCCCCCTGCCCTGTTCACGTCCAGCTTGTCAGTCCTTCCACAAGGCCCTGGATGCCTGGGCGAAGGGGCTTGGTGCCGAGCCCTTCTACATTCGAGCCAACCTCACTTTGCCTGAACGGGCAGACCCCCACGCCCTGTGTGTGAAAGCTCAAGAGATCCTGCGGCTGGTGGACCCGTCATACAAGCGGCGGCAGGAGTGGTTCTGCACACGGGTCGACCCCCTCACGCTGCGGGACCTGGACCGGGGCACGGTGCCCAATTATCAGAGGTGACGCAGAGCCAGGCGCCTGGCGACAGGGTCCCACTGGGAACCGGCTCGGGCTGGGGGCCCGTTTCTCCCTCTGCAGGCTGTCACCACCCTCTGGGCAGGATGGAGGGCTAGAGGAGAGGAAGTGAGGGGCTCCCCATCTCCCTACAAACACGTGACATGACCCCTTCTCCCCAGTGCCCAGCAGCTCCTAGAAGTTCAGGAGAAATGCCTGCCCTCCAGCCGGCACCGAGGGCCCCGTGGTAATGTAAGCAGGGCTGGGCCAGTTGGGCGAGGGGCTGGGGAGAGGGGCTGCCAGGGGTGGGGTCCGAAAGGGAGGGGCGAGGCTTCATTCTCAGCAGCCCTCGGGGAGGAGAGGAGGGAGGCCCCACCTTGTTCCTTCTCCTGGACTTGGTTGATCGTTTACTATGTGCCAGCAAATGGAAGAACAGGGTTCACGTCCAAGGTATTTAGGACCGTAAATGAGGTGGAGTGTGCCCAGTGCTCAGGAGCATGCCTGGCATGTGGTCAGCGCTTGACAAAACAAGTCACATCCCTTTTCCAATCCCTGGGTAAGGGCCGGGCTGGGCAAGCCTCCCCCTGTACACCGGGGCAGAGCGAGGCTCAGAGAGGTTAAGTAACTCGAGGCCACACTGCACAGGGGGTTGAGAGTGTGGGTTCTCGAGCCAGACTGCCTGGACTCGAATCTCAGCTCTGCCACTATCAGCCGTGTGGCCTTGGACAACCACCTGACGCTCCCTGGAGGCTCCGTGTCCTTATCTGTAAAATGGGGAATTACGCTGCCTGCCCGGCTCCTTGGCAGAGAAGTCTCAATTGTTCATGCACGTGTGGGGCCTAGTGAGTGAGTGTCACATTGGAGGAATTTGACACTTGTCAGCTATTGGTCTAATTAATGCTGTCGTTATTGGTTTCGTTAATCTTCCCTCCCAAGGCCACATTGCTAATTCATTGGAAGAGACCCCAGAGTTTGTCTCTTCGGTGACATTAGGTTCCTCTGGTCTCTGGTTCTCGAATTGCCCATCTATAAAATGGGAGGTAGACCCAAGGCTCCTCCAGCTCTAACTGGCTCTGACAGGCTCCCTTTCCTGGGCCCATAGGGTTAGTTGCCTTTGCCTGTCCGGGGGCTATGCCGGGCCAGGTGGGGACTAAAGAAGGCCTGCTGGGAAAGGGCTCTTCCTCAGGGCCTGGACAGCGGTGGCACAGGGCCCCCTCTGCTTGGCATCGCGTGTGCTCGCTCCTCTCCCCGAGGGTGGGATGGCGCTGAGCCCCTCTTTCCCTGTGCTTTCCCCAGCTGAAGAAGCGAGCTCTAGACCAGCTGCGGCTGGTGAAGCCCAAGCATGCCGGGAGCCCTACAGCGGACCCCCCAGAGCAGCTGCTGCTGGAGCCCAGCTCAGGTGCGTGCCCAGGTGTGAAGGTGCAGCCTGGGCTGCCCTTGGAGTCCAGGAGTGTGCACCGTTGGCCTGGAAGGGCCAGTTGTGAGGGTTCCAGGGGGGCGAGGCCCATGCCTGGGGGAGGGTCTGAGAGACAAGGCTCCCCTTGCCGGGAGCTGGGCCGACGGGTTTGATGGAGCTGGCTAGTGAGGGTGCATGTGTCCTAGTGTGTTTGTGGGTCTGTGTGAGTGTGGGGCACACAGCAGCATGGGCCTGTTCTTGTCTGGAAGACCGTGTGTAGCTGTACTTCTCACACGTGTGTGGTGGGAGTTACCACGAGGACCCCAGAGTGGGTTCTAGGAGGCAGTAGGGTGAGGCTTTGGGCCGGATCAGGGAGGAGGAAGTGGGGGGGCCTAGATGAGGAAGTAGCAATCCTGAGGGGCAAGGAGGAGAGGGTGGCAAGGGAAGAATTCCTGGAAGAGACATTGTTTGAACTGCGGCCTTCGAGGATGAGGAGTTTGTTCCTGGAGGAAGGCACAGCCCGTGCAAGTGGGTCTCGAGTGCTGGCTGTGTCATACTTTGTGCTTGGTCCAGAGGACACAGTGGTCCCCCACTCCTCACCGCCTACTGGGAATGCGGGGAGGCAGATGCTCGTCGGCCAGATAATCCCACCCATGAACGTAACTGCAAAGTGCGACGCTTGTCGCAGAGGGGAGCTGGTGCTGTGGCGCTCATGCTGGAGGCCCTGCGCGTCTGGGAGCCAGGGAAGCTGTGACCCGGGCTCTGAAGAGAGCGTGAGGGTTAACTGGGCCAGGAGGGGCCAGGGTGGGCCCGAGGCTTCCCCAGGGCGCAAGAAGGCCCCATGATTGGAGACAGCTGAAGGGCGGTCTGGGTGGCGGGGGTAGAGTCTGTGATGGGGCGCGTGGCTCTGGCAGGGCTGAGTAACCCACGTGGAGGATGTGGCCTCTTTGCTGAGAGAGTCATGGGAGTCACTGGCACCTCGGGAGCAGGCGAGTTACAGGATCTGACTTTAGTTTTACCACCTCTCTATGGCTGCTGAGTGGAGAATGGCCTGTAGGGGGTGAGAGCGAGGCAGAGGATCAGGGAGCATTCTATAGCAATAGTCCCAGCGAGGGAAGGGGCAGCTCTGGCGTGCGTGCGTGCGTGCGTGAGTGTGTGTGTGTGTGCGTGAGTGTGTGTGTGTGTGTGTGTAGCAGCAGCAGCAGCACTTAAGAAGGGAGAAAAGGTGGGCGGCTTGAGAGGGGGCGATGGGATTTCGAGGCCGCCCTAGGAAGGAGGAGCTTGGGGCCTGTCCGCTGCTCATCTCTTCTGCATGCCTCCCCCACACAGAGCCGGAGCGGAGTCTCAAACCCTACAGCCTGGTGCAGCCGCTGCTGGTGCCCGCCCTGCGGCCTGTGGTGCTCTTGCCCGAGTGCCTGGCACCCCGGCTCATCCGCAACCTGTTAGACCTGCCCAATTCTCGGCTGGACTTCCAAGTGTGCCCAGCCGGTGAGTCTTTGAGCTGGGAGATGGGAGGGTGGAGTGGTGTTTTGGGGCAGCCGGGCCCACTGGCCCTTCATTCCTGCCTCTCCCTGCCTTCCAGAAAGCCTGTCTGGGGAGGAACAGTGCATACCCTCAGCGCCTGGAGCCCCCAAGGCCCAGTCTGCCACCCCTGGACTGGGCAGCAGGATCCGAGCCATCCAGGAGTCTGTTGGGAAGGTAGGTGCTGGGGTGGGGGCCGCCCTTCTGGGTCTAAGAGCCCGACTGGAGTGCAAGCCTGTGCTGTTCCCTTGCGGAGTGACTCTGGGCAAGTCCCCTGCTTTCTGTGGGTCCCGTTTCCTCACTGAATGGGGAGGCTGGGGCAGTTGACCTCTCACCCGTTCGGCTCCTTTTCCTCCTGGGAGTTGGCCCTGGCTGTGGGGAGTGGGGTTAGCTCCGTCCTACAGACGGGGAGGCTGAGGTCTAGAGGGGCAAAGTGACTTATTTCCCAGGTCTCCCATCTTCTCTGACGGTTCTTCCCTCACTGCCAAGGTCCCTTCGGATGGGGAAGCAGGACCTCTAGGGCCCAGTGTGTGTGTGTGTGTGTCGGGGGGACAAGGAGGTTAGTGTCTCCGGGCTGGGAGTAAAATGTAGTTTTGACCCCCGAGAAGAAACACTGCCTGTTGGAACTGGGTGTGCGGGGCGTGCGGGAACTGGTCCAGAATGAGATCTACCCCATCGTCATCCATGTGGAGGTGACCGAGAAGAATGTCCGGGAAGTCAGGTGAGGCAGGTGGGGAGATGGGCAGGACCCCAGATCTGTCCGTCTGTCTATCTCTCCCCACCTCCCCCACACCCCATCTCTTCTCCATCTCTTTCTCTGCCATCTGTCTCTTTGTCTTCCTCCACCTGTCCGTCCTCTCTCTCTGACGCTCCACATCCTTGTCTGTCTGATGTCTCTCTCACTCTGCCTACCGCCCACTCTCCTCTCTCGGCAGGGGTCTGCTGGGCCGGCCAGGCTGGCGGGACTCGGAGCTGCTGCGGCAGTGCCGCGGCTCGGAGCAGATGCTCTGGGGGCTGCCCTGCTCCTGGGTGCAGGTGCCTGCCCACACGTGGGGCCACTCGGAGGAGCTGGCCAAGGTGGTGCGCGGCCGCATCCTGCAGGAGCAGGCCCGCCTCGTGTGGGTGGAGCGTGGCAGTGGCAGAGGCTGCAGCAGCAGCAGCGAGGCCTGAGGGCCCCTTCTGATGCCTGCGGCTTCCTCAAGCACTGCAGAAGCCACCAGCGGAGACCCTGGTGCCTGCGGCGGAAACTGGTCCTCCCTGTCCTGAGCCTTCCCAGGCCTTTCGGCCTCGGCTCTGGGCTGTCACGGGAGGGATCTCAGCCCTCGGGCAGAGTTTCCACCCACCCTGTACATGCTGCTCTGGGCCTTTCTGTGTGCCCCTGTGTCTCTGTCCCCACGCGAGGGTCTGTGTCCCTCCATCATTGCTTACCCTGAAGCACCTGAATTCTCACTCCTGTGTACAGGTTTACACACCCAAGTTCTCACAGGGTAGGCTCCTGTCTGTCCCTACCCCCTGGGCACATGAGGTCTCCTAGGCGCTCAGCCTGTTCTGATCCCAGGAGCCTCGGGCCTGCCTTTGTGACTCCCACCTGTTGAGCTCACATTTCTTACACATGGGCATTGTGGCTTCCCTGGTCTACTGTCACCTGTGCCCCTTGTGTCTTCTAGTCACACACATGTCTGTGGTTCTCTCCTGTGTGAATGTTGTGCCCCACACCCCTGTGACACTTGGGCACTAACACACGTGTTCCTGGTGAGCACACCTAGGACCATGTTCTCACAGTGCCCGCTCCCTGCCCTGTCCCTTCTCAGGGAGACAGGTGGAGAGGGGGCTGGCTGCTCCATCACCAGAATGTATGGCTCGTGAATTTTTAATGGGCCTTTTTTACTCAGAAGCTGCACATTATGGAACATTAAACAATTTGTCATAGAAGTTGGTGGCCTTTTGATTGCTTGTATCCCTGGCCTGGGGACCCTCCTCTCTTCCCCTCCCCCACCGTCCCTACCCCCCAGCTCAGGCCGATACCACCTTTCAGGTCCCCGCTTGCCCGTGGGGAGGGTCAGATTTCACTCCTGACTCATCCCTGAGCCGCCCGCCATCTGTGCCGGCATCACCTTACCTGGCCTGGAATGACCGGAGGAGGGCCCCACAGATGGGCCACCCCCACGCCCAGCCCTGTGTCTGATCATCAAAAGAGTGTCCCCTGGAGTGGGGACACTGAGGTCAGCAGGATGTGGTCCTAAGTTTAAGGGGCCTGGCTACTGAGTCCAGGAGACCAAGAACAAACCTTCAGTGTGCAGTCAGGTCCCTAAGTCAGCTCCTCCAGAGAGAGGAAGGTCACCTGCAGTGGGAGAAATCCAGGTGGGCTTACTGGAGGAGGTGCCACTTGAGCTTGGGGTTTGGGATTCCTTTCTTCAAGAAGCATTTATTGGATCAATGTGCCTATGTGCTGTCCTAGGTCATACTGTAACTGTCCTCAGTAACAGTAATGAACTTGGGCCTGCCCCTAGGAGGTTTTGGGGAAGTGGGTTACTAGGTAGAGAAAACTTCAAGAGCAAAGGCCCAGAGGCAGAAAATGGGTTGAGTTTGGCCACTGGGAAGCGGAAAGAAGTGAGGCTGGGAAGTCCAGGGATGGGGGCTGCCTAAATCTTAGTGTCCTTTGAGGTCTGGCTCGGACACCATCCCCATGAAGCTGGCTCAGTTCTCTCAGCCCTCGGGACTTCTCCTTGGCCATGCCATGCCCTGCCTAGTGGCTGGATAATGGGTCTCTGGATGTCTGTGGGCTCCCCGGATGAGGAGATGGGGCCATGCTCATTGGGTAAATGACCGTCTCCCCTCTGTGCTGTGTGCCTCGCCCAGTCCTTGGTCTAAGGATCTATGAGTCTGGGTGAAGATGCGGGAACCCAGTGACTCAGCTGTCTGCCTGGTCCCATGTTAGGTGACCTTTCCATGGGGGTAGAGAAGCCCACTAATCCTTTAATTCTCACCAAGCCTTATTTTTGTCCCCATTTTACAAATGATAGGAAAGCAAAGTTCAGAGAGGTGAAGTTACTTGCCCAGAGTCACACAGCTAGTGAGTGGTGCAGTCAGGATTTGAACTGTGGTCTGTGTGGCACGAAGCCAGGGGTCACTTGGTGATGCTATTCCGAGAAGATGGGCTGTGAAGGGGCCTGGTGTGGGGCTGACCCATGGGAAGGTGAGTCATAAGGGCTGGTTTTCCTAATGCAGGGTTGGGCCACAGCAGGCCCAGTTCAATTCGCCAGCCATCTGGTACTTTCTTGTGTCTAATTAACAAATATTTATTGAGCTCCAACTATGTGCCAGGCACTGTTCTAGGCACTGGGGAAATTCAGTGAATAAAAAAAAAAATCCCTGCCCTGATATTCTCATGAGGAAGATAGACTATACATAAGTAAAATAGGGTGTTGGAAGATGAAAAATGCTATGGAAACGACCCAGCAAAAAAAGGGGACCTGGGAAGGACAGGTTTGGGGGCCTGTGAACTAGGGGGTGGGGAGCAGGGATCGTAATTTAGATAAAGTGGTCCAGGAAGGCCTCATTGGGAATATGCATTTGTGTGAAGACCTGAGGGAGATGTGTGTCTCTCTGGGGAGAGGCCCAGGCAGGAATAGCATGTGCAAAGGTCCTGAGGGGGGTGAGTGCCTGGAGTGGCCAGGAGCCCAGTGGGTCTGGAGTGGAGGGGGCCAGGGGAAAGTAGTAGGAAGCGGGGTTGGAGTTAAGTAGGGGCCAGGTCCTGCAGGGCCTGTGGGCTGGTGTACGATCTTTGGCTTTTGATCACAAAGGAGGATAGAAGCTAGTGCAGGGTTCTAGCAGGGGAAGGATGCAGTACGAGTGACCTCGTGCGAAACTAGGTGGAGGGGGTGGCTGGAGAAGGCCCTCTGTGTGTCCAATGTTTTGGCTGAGAGAGAGGCAGCAATACAGATGGCTGAGAGAGATGGGTACTGAGGGCCACAGCAGGACAGGCTCCCTCAGGGGCCCTTCTGTGGGCCAGAGACCTGGCTCTGTGGCTGAGCTGCTGGATCATTTTAGATCATTCGGTGGTGTGTGCTCAGCTATAAACTGGGATTAAAAATGCTAGTGCCGTTATGAAGACCAAAGGAACTCCCCGAACTGCTGGGGGCGCTCCAGAGGTTGGAAGGGGGCATCCCAGAAGGCCCCGTGGAGAAGGGACTCTTTGAGCTGAGCCTTAAAGTCCAAATAGAATTAAGCCTGGTGGAGGGTACGTGGATGACCATGGCTGAGGGAAAGCAACCAGGAGGAGGAACAGTGTGAGCCAAAGCTGGGAGGCTGGATCCCAGGTCACCATAAAATAAAGGGTGTTGAAAGAGCTACGCTGCCCATCTCAGGGGAGTAGGGAGTGGGAAGGCTGGAGGGCCCCTTCCTTCCATCCGGGCATAGAGAGTTTGTTTGTTGCTCCCACCCCCACTGCAGCAGCTGTCAGGGTCGGGGCTGTCCCTTCAGCTGCCTCTTTTCCAGCCACCTCTGGGACTCTCATGGGGGCAGCCCCGCCCCTCAGGCTGCGCTGGAGGCAGGGGCGGGGCCAGGCGCCCCAGCGCCCGCGGCGGGAGCGCAGCCAGAGCAGGTGGAGGGCTGGCGGCAGTGGTGGAGGGGCTGCCATGGCTCGGCCTCTGGGGCCAGAGCACTAACTCCCACCTCTTCCCTCCTTGCCTGTCTCCGATGCCTGCCAGACCTTTGCCTTTGCCGGGCACCCCGCCTGACTAGCCTCCCCTCCCCGTCCAGTTGGGATTGGGGGGCTGAGCCGTCTGGGGTCCGAGGGCCAATGCAGTGCCGGCTCCTCCGGGGCCTGGCCGGAGCCCTCCTCACCCTTCTGTGCACGGGGCTCCTCTCCCTTCGGTACCACTTGAGCCTGTCTCCGAAGGGCGTTCAGGAGACTCCGGGGCTGAGCCCGCCAAGCCATCCGCCCCCAGAGCTGCAGCTGCGGGATGTCTTCATCGCAGTCAAGACGACCCGGACCTTCCACCGCTCCCGCCTGGAGCTGCTGCTTGACACGTGGGTCTCCAGGATCAGGGAACAGGTGACCAGCTGCCTGCTGTGGGCCCCAGGAGTGGCCCCTGGCCTGAGGGACTCAAAGAGGCCTTTGTACTGGGCCGGGGTCCTTGGAGGCCTCACAGGAGAAGCTTCCTGTCCACCTCCCCACTCCCCCAGACTCCCGGGGTCCGGGCACTCCAGCAGCCCTGGCCGTGCCTGCTGGCTGTAGAGCCCACTGCTCCTCAGGCTCGCTGCTCTGTCTCCTTCCGAGGCTAAGCGCCTGCCCCAGGCTTCTGGGTCCCTCCGGGGGTGCCTTTATTCCCTGGCTGTTTCAGTGCAGGCTTCACTCCTGCTCATCCTGGCCCAGCCTGGCTCTGGGGGCAATGGTGGGTTTTGGGCGGCTGCGGCAGAGGCCTTGGAGGTCCTGGCTGACACGCACCCAGGCCGATGCCTCCAGTCCAGGCCCTGGGTGATGTCCTTCTGGCTGTGAGAACAGGGGCTGAGCTGCTGAGGAGGGGACCATAGGTGGTGCCCGTTGGGGAAGGGGCCGGTGTGGGGGGCATCCTTTTGGAATTCCTGACAGCCCCTGCCCCCATGCCTCTGATGCCAAGGGTGTGCCAAGGGGAGCAGCATCTTGCCTCCTGTGCTCATTTCCTGTAGGGCAGTTTCCGAGGCAGGAAGGGAGGGTACGTGCTATGACGGTGGTGGCTGAGGCAGTGGTGGGCACGAGGTCGGGGTAGGGGCCTACCCAGCACGTGGGATTGTGTGTGTGTGTGTGTGTGTGCGCGCGCACGCACACAAGCATGCACGCTCACGTGCATGCACGCTCACATGCATGGAACCAAGGTGTGTGTTAGACACGCTATGGCAAGGGGCATGTGGGTGACGGCTCCTGGCTTATGTCTGTCCCTGGAGGCAGCTCTGACAAGCGGAGTCCCTCCTGGCTCTCTCCCTCCCCACACCCAGTGCCCACCTCAAGCGAAGTCAGTGATTTGGGGGTGTTAGGAACCATCTGTGTGTGCGTGTGTGTGTGTGCGTGTGTGTGTATAAATCTACCATCTGAGGGGTAGGTTTACACACACGCATACGCACACACACACACGCACTGTCCCCACTTTGGCAGCTGGCTCAGTGGGAGGAAGTGACTGAGCCTTCAGAGGGGGTTGGGGACTCCTGGGAGACTAAGGAGGGGGGAGGTGATGCCTGATAAGAGGTCAGAGCCTCCCGGGGAGAGGGCACCCCCTGCCCCATGTCCTAGCACCCTGGATTAACACTTTCTCTGCCAGGCCCCCGGCACTCCAGGCTCTTTCTTGAAGCCCCCGCATAACTTCTCATCTTGGGGAGATTCTGGTTCTACTTGCGGAAGCAGCTGAGCCTGGCCCTCCCCAAAGACCTTCCTGTTTATGGTGCTGTGTCTGTGTGTACCCGGGACCGAGGCCTCACGTGGTCTGAGGCCCTTTCCTGTCTTGTCTTGATTACTATGGTGGTGCCCTTGCCTCGAATGAGGAAACTGAGGCCAGAGAGGAGGAAGTGCTGGCCAGCGTTGTCCCGAAGGCCCGAGGGGGCAGAGCCCAGTGGCACCCAGCCCCCACCTCCTGGCTGGGGCCCTACCTTCTCTGCTGAGACCCGGGATCCCGGAACTGCCTGATCACTGGGCTACAAGAAAGGGTCTTTAGGCCTCCAGCCTAGGTGGCAGGACCAGGCCAGCAGAAGAGAGGCAAGCAGCCAACTCCTCTGGGTCCTGAGCTCAATCCCAGATGCCAGCCAGGCAGCCAGAGGAGTACCTGCCAGCTGCTCAGCATCTAAGGGGCTGCGTGTCAGATGCATCACCCTATTTACCCCTCATAATGATCCCGAGTGGTAGCTATTGTGGGGGTTGGGAGGAGTTCCTTCAAAATGTGCCTCCCTGGCACGCAGATTATTTCAAGCCGAAAACGATTAAAGCCCAACAAACTCAAGAAGAGGTTTTTACTCCTGCCTTTCTTGCCTAAGGAGATTCAGCTAGAAAAAGCTGCTTCAGGGAGGGAACTTTAGCTTTGTTACCTTAGCATATTTGAATCAAGTGTGGCAGACAGAGGATTCAAGCAAAAATCTGTTCGTTAGATTCTCCTTTGTGTCCCATTATTTCTAGCCCTGTAAGAATTTGTTTACCAAATGTTTGCTCTTTCTCATCTACCTCTGAATTGCCTGCCTCTCCCTTCTTAGTCCAGAATCCTCACTGTCTTTGGAATTTTCATACGTCTGTGAATTCCCCATGCACACCCATAAAAATTTGACTTTCTCCTGTTAATCTGCTGTAAATCATTTGAATTATTCAACCAGCCAGAAGAACTAAAGGGGTAAGGGGAAGGTTTCCCCAGCTGACACTATTGATATTCCCATTTCACAAGCGAGGAAACTGAGCACAGTTAAGCAGAGGCAGGAGATGAATTCACTCAGACACCTGCCCTCACCCCCAGTGCCAGGGGCAGAGTCTAGAATTTTGTCCTTTAAGACAGAGTTGAGAAAAGGAAAGATGCTCAAACAGAGGAAGAGGAGGGGGCGCGGGGAGACCACGCTCGCCACTGCATCTGGCCCCCTTTGTCTCCACTCCTTGGCTCATCTCTATGACTTTGACCCAGGCCCTCCGTGTTTTAGCCCTCAGTTTCCCCATCTTCACAGGACGGAAGGATCTTGGAGCCTCTCTCAGCTCTGCCATCAGAAGCGGGCCTGAGCTGGTTAACTCCAGGGCTGGGCACCCACCCCAGCTGGTTAAGGGCGGCCTGGTGGCAGGTGGGCCTTTGTGGAAGCAGGCTGGGGCTCGTGCTCTGGCCCTTGTCCCATTCAGAGGGGGCGGGCTGGAGGAGGCATGTTTTGTGATCTGTGAGGAGCCTTTCTCTTCCCCACAATCCCCTTGGGGGCAGGGGTAGGAGGGGTGTGGGGAGCAGTGATGGCCCCACATCTCCCCTCTTCTGTAGCAGATGGCCCCCGGCCAACCCCTCCCTTCCCCCCCCACCCCCGGCTGGCTGCCTGTCCTTTTGTTTTCCTGCAAGGTTTTAACCATTGTCAGGGTCCCCTCTTTAAACACACCAAGTACAACCCTCGCTCAGAGGAAATTGCCTGCTGCTGGTGCCAACCTCAGGCTTGCCATACACCCTGCCCAGCCCCAGGCCCTGCTTCAGGGCCCCTCCCCCTCCCACCCCCCATCACTGATTCACTGGGGCTTGCTTGCCCATCAACAATGTTCCCTGACCCATTTGGCCCATGCTGCAAACTTGAGAGAGTTCCACTATCTCCACTGGCTGTTTGGTGGCAAAAGTTTGCCAAGGAGCAGGGGTAGAAAGGCCTGACTTCTTTTACTGGCTCCCTTGGGAGCTGTGTTGAAAACGGACGTGAGGTTGGGGGTAGGACAGAGCAGGGAGCCCAGGGAAAAGGTGACTGCAGCAAAGCAGGCAGGCGGTGACAAGGGTGGGCTGGGCCATGGGGTGGCCCTGGAGGCTGGTGGGGAGAGGATGTACCCCGGGTGGACAGCATGTGCTGACAGACCAGATAGGGGGTGCGAGAGAAAGAGAGGAGACATGGTGACCCCAAGTATCGGGTCCAAGCAAGATGGGGAGACCAAGAGGAATACAGGTCTTGGGGTGGCGGTGGTCAGTGCTCAGTCTTGAAGCACTGAGTCTGAGGGGCCTGTTAGGTCTCTAGGGACGAATGGGGATAAGTCATGGCTGCAGTGGGGTTTGAGAGCAAGGGAGAGGTCTGAGGCCCGTGGGTTCGAATCCCAGCTTACACTTGCCAACTGTACAGCCTTGGGCTGTCCCTTAGCCTCAGTTGTGCCGTCTGTGAAGGGGACAGAGTACCACACCTGTTTCGATGCTCAGTGAGTTGTGAGGGCCCAGGAGTGTGAAAGGTCCCGGTGGGGTGCCTGTCCGACCTGGGAGAGCTGGATCGGATCTTGATACAAGATTTCCGAGATGTGTCAGGGCCCCTGCACTCGCACAGGGAGTTTGTGCGACTGTGAAAGTTGTGACTATCTCCCTAAGTGGTGTCCCAATGTGTGGGTCTTTTCACATCGGTCTGTCTCCTGACAAAGTGTTGTGTATAAGTGATTGTGGAGGAGCTAAGTGGGACTGTGCGTGTGTCTGTATGTGTGTGTGTGTGTGTGTGTGCGCGCGCGCGCGTGTGTGTGTGTGTTTGGGGGGAGGGTAGCTGAGAAACTCGTGTTGTCTTGAAGGAGTGCGTGGCTATGAGAGGGATTTGTGTCTATCACTGAAGGAGGACAGAGGTCTGCTATGTGTGTGTGTACCTGGATTGGGGTTCGTTGGGGGCTTGGCTGTGGTGGGCTGTGGGCTGACCCCCCAGAGTGCCCTTGGCTGAGCCCAGTCCTGACTTCTCTTTTTCTTTCCCAGACATTCGTCTTTACTGACAGCCCGGATAAAGGCCTCCAGGAGAGACTGGGTAACTCTGCCTGACCTGGGTGGGGTGGCTATCCCCTGGCCTGGGAGCCCCCAGGAAACAAGGCTGCTCAGCCATAGCACGTGGGGATTCTCCTTGGCTCAGGACGGGAGCAGGCTTCTTCCCTGGAAATGAGTGTGGGTGTGGAGAGGGACTGTGCCAGACAAGACCCTGGACATCTGGGCACCAGCCTAATCTGTTTTCCGTCAGCTCTGGGCTTCTGGGCGGGTCAGCCCTCCCTGACCTCAGTTTCCCCATGTGTAAAATGGGAGTGGGTAGACTACTCCAGGCTCTCCGAGACCTTGCTCTACATTGTCGCAGAGTGTGCAGAGCTGTGGGGAGGAACCGGGCAGGGGTTCCTGACTAGTCTTCGCTTCTCCAGGGCCACACCTTGTGGTCACCAACTGTTCTGCGGAGCACAGCCACCCCGCCCTGTCTTGCAAGATGGCTGCTGAGTTTGATGCCTTCTTGGCCAGTGGGCTGAGGTGAGTGCACTTGGGTCTCTGGGGACAGGTGTGACATTTGCTTCACGCCAGTTCCTGAATGGGGTGTTGTGTTGAAAACGTCATTTTCAAAAACATGAAGTCATCTGGGTCCTGTGAATTAAATTCCATCATGCAGGACCTACTGTGGTCTGTCTTTGGGCAGACCGTCTGGATTCAAATCCTGTCATTCACTGGCTGTGTGATCTTGGGCAAGTGTCTTAACCTTTCTGAGTCACAGTCCTCATCTGTTACATGGACACACCTTCTTCAAGATCTTACACAAGATGCTGCCTGGCATAGAATAGGCGCCTTACATATGAGCCGCCCCTGCCCTGTAACTGCTCATTGACTGATTTAGGGGGCACAGGCAGAGTCTGGCTGGCTGGCAGCCTTTAGGAACCCCACTCCAAGCTCATTGGCCACATGTCCATCCCTACAGGTGGTTCTGCCACGTGGATGATGACAACTATGTGAACCCAAGGGCACTGCTGAAGCTGCTAAAGGCCTTCCCACAGGCCCTCGACGCCTACGTAGGTCGGCCTAGCCTGAACCGGCCTATCCACGCTTCTGAGCCGCGGCCCCACAACCGCACGGTCTGTTCCTCCCTGACTCCTTTGTATGCTGGCCACCACAGCCTAGGCCAGGCCAGATTTGGGGTCAGGGTCAGGCTGGGGAGGGGCCAGGCTGGGGCAGGGCTGTGGAGGAGTCGGGAGGGTTTTCTGGGTTTCAGATTTGGCCTTGTCGCTGTGTGTTTGGGCTGGTGGATTTGTCTCTGATGCTCAGCCTTCTCTGTGAAATGGGGAGACAGATGATGCTGGTAAGGCAGAGAGACTGTCACATAGTAAGGCCTTGGTCATTGAGGAGCACTGGCTTCTAATGAAGCGCGTGTGGGGTGAGCTGAGGCTTCCTGACTCCACCGTTGGGCAGCTAGTCACCTGGTGTCATCGTGTAGTCGTGCAGGTTCTTTAGATGCTGAATGCTGCTGGGCCAGGTGGTAAATTGCTGCTGCCTCTGACCCCCGAATTCTCACCTCCCCTGGGTGACCCCACTGCAGACTTCACTGACCAGCAACTGAAGAGTTGACACCTGGCACAATAGGGTCCCCCGCACCAGCTTCAGCTCCAGATCTTGAAGGACACTGATTAAGCTTGCCAGGTTTAGAAAATAAATAAACAAAACCCAGGATACCTGTTAAATCTGACTTTCAGATAAACAAAGAAGAATTTTTTAGTCTAAGTATGTTGCATGGTTTTTCTCTGTCCCCAGGATGCCACCAGGCTTTCGGGACTGGGGAGGCCAAGGTCTCTAGGGCTTCTTTGGCCCCAAGAAAAAGGCAAGTCAGGGGGTCCCTTGCCTGGAGGCGGAGCCTGCAGCAGGAGCTGGGCCCTGCTGTGGGGCTGTCTCCCTCCCTAGGTCACCATCTGCTTCATCAGGGAAACCAAGAGCAGGAAACGCAAAACCTTAATCAGCAGCTAATCAGCCTCTGAGTCTTAATTAAACCCTCCTGAGCTCCAGGGTATGTGCATGTGAGTCATTCTAGGTGGGTCTAGGGGTCTCTCGGGCTCCCATACCACCTTGCCCCCGACCTTCGAGGTTGAGAACTCTGCTCGGCAGCCAGACTGTCTGGGTTCACATGCCAGCCCTGCCATCTCCTGGCTTCGTGACCTTGATTGAAGTCAACTTACCTCTCCGTACCTCAGTTTTCTCATCTGTGAAATGGGTGATAATAGTCCCTTACTTATAGGGTGGTTGTGAGTAAAAAAAAGCTAAGTGTCATCTATTTAAGTGCTTGGGATGGGACCTGGCATGTAATAGACACTGGTGTTAGCAATCAGTACGCGACTCAGCTCAGCCTTCATCTCTGAGCTGTGTTCTTCCTGTGCAGGTTCAGCATCCTGCTGGGCACATCCAAGCCCCGCCCGCTGAACATGCACGAATGGCTTCCTTGGCACACATCCTACCAGGGGGAGGCCAGGACTCTGCCCTCGGCCTGATCAGATCCTGAGGTCCCTTGGGGTGGCTCCGGCTTGAGGTCAGTCCCAGCTAGGACCTCAGGCGAGTGACTTTATTTCTATGAACCTCAGTCCCCTCATCTGTAGCATAATCCTTAGCAAAGAGCTTGGCACAGTTAATGCTCAGGGTTAGGCAGCTCTTTGTTACTGCTGTCGTTACTATAATTATCTGGGAGTGGAAGCCGTGTGCTCATTAATTCATTAAATAAGCATTTATATTTATAAGCTTTTTCTGTGTCAGCTACTCAAGAAGCCATTCATTCTGCTTTATTGAGCTCTGACCTCTCTCTAAGCAAGTGGGATTTCCAAAAGTAAGCTCATAGAGGTTTTTAGGGGAATACCTCTGGGCCAGGAAAACCATCAGGTTTAAGAACTTAGAGCTGATGATGCGCTCACAGGTGACAAATCAGAGGCCCAGAGAGAGGCAATGACTCTCAAAGTTCTGCTTTGAGCTGTGCAGTGGAGGAGGCAGGCTTCCCAACTCCCTGATGAGGGTTCTTTTCACTGCTCATCGTGGGAGCTAACTCAACCCAATGCAACATGCATCAATGAAGCACCAACTGTGTACCTGGGAGAAGGTAACCTTAGAGGACTTGTTTGACCAGGAGATGGTACAGCTGAAAGGGTACAGTGTTTCTCAAAAACCTTAGAGGAATCCATGGGTGAATTCACGGGTCCTCACAGAGGAGGTAGAAAAGGCCTTGGTGATGCTGGGCAGGGGAAGAAAATGGTTTAAATTCTAAAGGGTTGTTATTGGTTCCTGAGATTGCAGTGTCAAGAGTTTGCTGGCCTCAAGGGCTCACAGGACTGTCTATTCTCTCTTACTCTGTGAAAGGCCTCATTCTTTCCTTTCGTGGAAAAGTTTTCTTGGTCCCAGGAGTTGGGAGTAGTGAGGCCAGTGTACATGGCCCAGTATAGGTGGCATCAGGATTACAGCTTCCAGCTGGTGACCCTGTAAAAGCATCTCTTCCTTACAGTTAGCAATATAGAGCTCAGGAGAAGACTCCGATTGGCTGGCCTAAGTCATGTGCCTATTGCTGAGCCAATCAGTGGGTCAAGGGGTGTGGCCCTGCACTCATTCTTGGGGCATCTGCTCACTTCTGTAGCCTAGAGGAGCAAGTTCTGTGTTTGGCAGCTCCTCCCAAGCTCCAGGCTTACTCTGTTCCTTGGCCCTCCTATTCTCTTTCCCCCAGAGGCTGGTGCAGTTCTGGTTCGCCACTGGGGGTGCTGGCTTCTGTATCAACCGCAAACTAGCTTTGAAGATGGCTCCATGGGCCAGGTAAGCAGAGATCCGCAGGTGGGTGAGGGAGGGTGAGCGGCTTTGAGAGGTGGTGGCACCTGTTGTGTGTGTGGGGCCTTTGCAGCAGGAAGGGCTTGAGAGAGAGCATAGGAGCTCACACGGTACGCAGGAGGCAGATGCTAGAGCCGAGCTCTGCTCTGCTAGCTGGTCCCAGTGGAGGGCCTCCTGGGAGGCAGGGAGAAGCTCTAGGTGTTGAGGGCCCAGGCCAGTGGCATTGAATGGCTCTGTTTCTCAGCGGCCCCCGCTTTGTGGAAACATCCGCCCTCATCCGGCTGCCTGATGACTGTACCGTGGGCTACATCATTGAGTGCAAGCTGGGTGGCTACCTGCAGCCCAGTCC
>NW_011888797.1:10628127-10629749 GCF_000151845.1 Pteropus vampyrus | reverse complement strand
GAGTCCCAGGAAATCTCCATCCATGCATGGAACTTCCTGGAAAGGTGCCTTCCCCTCTTGAGCCTCAGTTTCCCAATCTATAGATGAAGGAATCATTCCAACTCCTAGGTAAGCTGGACTGTTGGGGGTGCAAATGAGATTTGGGCCTGAAATTGCTCTATAAGCTTAAAGAACTTGGGGAGTGGGGTGAGCTCCTCTGTGACACACCCACTGCTAATGAGGTTTCAGGCTCAGAGGCAGCCTTTCTGTGCCCTCAAAATGCCCTCTGTGCCTTCCTGCTTCTCCTCAAATTCTGCGCTCCTTGTGGGGTCCCCAGTGGAGCACCCCAATCTTTCTTCTCTTCTTCACTTCTCTGTGCCCAGGTCACCCTCAGTTATGGTGTCTTTGAGGGGAAGCTCAACGTCATTAAGCTCCAGGGCCCCTTCTCGCCTGAGGAGGACCCTTCCAGGTAGGTCTGGGGGCTGAAACTGTAGAATGGGAAGGGTTGGGGCTGAGTTCAGGCACCCAAAGATGGGAGAGCAGGAGGGAGGAAGTGAGAGAGGCCTTGGGGCCAACCGAACCGAGCGCGGAGGGTGTGGATTTCAGTTCCTGCTTTACCGCTGGCTTGCTACGTTATCTTGGGCGTGTGCTTTGCTCTCTCTGGGCCTCAGTCTCCCCATTTGGTAACATGAGGAAGCTGGGTGTTGCAGATCTGAAGGGCTCTTCCAGCCCTGATCCTCTGGGATTCTTCAGGAGACCTTGGAAGTCTGAAAAGTCTTCACCAAGCAAAAGAGACACTAATGGAGGACCTTCGAGCACTGATAGGGAATTTTTATTTGATCTTTTGTAGGCTCTTTGTATCTTTGATACTCTTCAATGTTTTTTTTTTTTTTTCCAGTGGGTACAGGATTGGAATGGGGGCTAAGATGCCAGTTGGGTACCTTCCAGTTCTATCCCCAAAACTGGCCACAGGGAGGTTAGGGCTGTTCAGCTCATCCCTCAGTTGCTGTAGAGCAGCTTATAGCAGCACCACCTGTGACATATTGTGGCAGGAGGGAACAAGGTGCTCTCAAGAAAGTAAAGGAAGCCAGTTTGACTAGAATGAGAGGAGGGTAGGAAGAGAGGAGGGTGGTGTCAAATTCAGTTGCGGAGTTGGCAGGGGGGACCCCTCCAAAAGGCCTTCTGTCTGAACTTTGTATTTATCTGAAGTATGTAACCCTTGGGGGAACCAGGAATCCTGGTTCTGAAGTTCTGCAGAGATGTCTGTTTGGAGGCAGAAGGCTCATAACTATTCCAAGGGCCCTGGGGCCCGGGAGCTGCCTTCCAGTGGGGTGAGCTCCCCATCAGTGGAAGTGTGCAAACTATGGCTGTACTGGCAGGAGATTTAAGACCTGATGTTAAATTCTCTCTAGGCCTGAAGATCCTAGAATCCATAGGTTTCTGCCTAATGGGGCTGGAGTCAACTGGTGACTCAGATATGTGTGGTTAGATGGTCCAGTCTCAACTAAGGTCCCTTTGTGGTTTCTCTGGCCTTTGAAGACTCACATTTGACAATGTCTGGAGACGTTTTTGATTGTTATGACTTGGGGAGATGCTACTGGCATCTAGTGGGTAGAGTCCAGGGATGCTGCCAAACATCCTAC
>NW_011888797.1:10619183-10626182 GCF_000151845.1 Pteropus vampyrus | reverse complement strand
TGCTATTGGCATAGTGAATGGTGACTGCTATTAGTGTGTGTGTCGTGGCATGCCGGGGTGTGTTAGGATGTGCATGGGTATGTGTGTGCGGTGCGTACCCTTCTACACACATCTGGGCATAAGACTTATGTGTGGTGTATGTATGTGTCTGTGCCCTATCACACATGTGTGTATAATGTACACATGTGTGAATACGTGTGTACCATGAGGTGCTGGTATGTGAAAGCTATTCCTTCTTTCCTCTGCCCTCAGGGCCTAGGGTGAGCATAGCCCAAGAATCAGGAAAGGCAAAATGGAGACTTGGAGCTGAGGGATTCAGCCCCTGGTGTCAGATAAAGGGGCGATTTGATAACCAAGGCAGGAGCTGAATGAATGCCAAGTCCCAAAGAGGTTGGATGAATGAATGAAGTGATCATGGTGGTGTATGGTAGGGGGTGGTTAGGGATGGGAAGTCTTTTCTCCCACCCGTATCATGCCCAGTGTGAAGCTAGGTCACAGTGGGGCTTGGGCTGGGGGAGGAGGGAGGAGAGATCTTAAGGGTTGCAGGGGCTCTGACCTATGCATCCAGGGCTGGGGCCTCCTTGGGAGCACATCCTCCTGGCCTTGAAGGACCTTGTCTCTGCTGCAACTCTGTCTGCGATGTCTGGAACGACTGAGCACCAGAGCCTCGGCCCTTGTTTCCCAGGGAGCGGCCTGAGGCCCAGAGAGGCCACGTGCTGTGGTCGCACAGCGGGTCAGGTGCTGAGCCCGTGCTGGGGTTCTTCCAAAGCCTCCTGTCTTTCTGGGCTGTCCTAATGGTAGGCTCGTGGGGTGTGAGTGAGCAGGGGTCACCTCTGGTTCTGCAGCCTGGTGGGGACGGAGTGTGTGCTCCAGAGCCATGGTTCTCTCCACCCTGTATGTGGAGGACGGCTGGCCGGTCTGCTCTGAGAACCAGCAGCAGGCTTTCTGGTTGTTCTCGGATTCTGAGGGTCGGGTGGAGGGAACAGGCCATCTGCTGCCTCCATTGTCCCAGAATAGCTGCGGGAAGGAGGGGGAGCAGAGTCAGCAAGGGCCAGAATTGGGATGGAGGAAGGAGTCTGGGTTTAACCCTCTGTGTGTCTGTATGGGGGAGTATGAAGCTGCCTGCACTCTATGCTAAGGTGACTCGCGTGGGCCCCAAAGGCAGGGCTGGGAGTAGGGGGGCGAGGTTGGACCACCCCATATTGGCCTTGCTGTGCTCCTTGGGCAAATATTATTTCCACTTTACAGATTAGGAAACTGAGGCATGGAGAAGGAGTATGACCTTAGTCCAGGTCACAGGGCTTAGAGGTGCCAGAGCCAAGATTTGAGGCAACCTGGCCCTGCAGTGGTCATCTCAGCGTGGGATGACTCTGGAGAGTCAGAACCCCACCAGACCTGGGTCCACCTTCCTTTCCACCTCTGGTTCTCTACCCTTGAGCAGGTGACTTCACTGTTCACTGGCCTCATCTGTAGAACAGGTACAGGTGACTTCTACATAGCATGCTGTGCGGTCTTGAGAGACTGGTGCAGGTAGCTGTTCAATGAACACCACCTCCCTGCCATTCTGAGCTCAGTGCCTCAGCCATAAAAGGGGGTTGAAGGGGTGCTGGACCAGCCATCGCCCCTTACTCCACCATCCAGGCCTGAGCCACTGTCAGTCCTGGCTCTTTATCACAGCCGTCTCCTCACTGGCCTCCCCACTGCTCACCACTTCAGCATGCTTGTTTCCCCCCTAGTGGATGCCCAAGTTCTCTGCCTACACCAGCTCGTCCCTCTCCCTGCAGTGCACCCCTATTTCTGCATGGCTGGATTGAGCTCCAATGTCCTCTCCTAGGGAGGCTCTCCCTGGTCACTCATCAGAAAGTGTTCACCTGAGAGCAGTAGCTGTTGTCACCTCACTGTATGGTAGCTCTCCGCATAGGTCCAACCTTCAAAGACAGGTCTCTTGTTGGTGCATCTGCTTACTCATGAGTTTGTTTGTCGTCTGCCCCATCTGACTGTAGGCTCCATGATCCCGAGGATCATGTTGGTTCTGTTCACTGCAACTCCCTGCCTGGCACATAGGAGATGCTCAACAGATATTTGTGGGATGAGTAAGAAAACGAGTGGATTTCTCAGATCTCTTCCAGCCCTGTCTGTGCTTTAAAATTCTGTAAAAGGTGCTAAAATCACTGGGGTGGCAAGGTGATGGGGAGCTTTATGATGGGAGGATCACACGGGTGATACCGATTGTCACCCAGAAAAAGAAAATCTGACCTTGGGTGCTTCTGATAAATGCAATAGGAAGGACACAGCAGCACCCAGGAAGTTAGCTTGCTGAAGTAATTGACCCTGCATAGACCAACCATCTGGGTCTAAATACCTGTTTCTGGAAATAGGCGGGGGTCGGGGTGGGGGGAGGAACAGGAGAACATGTTAAATGACACCATGAGGGATCGATCCACCAAATCAACAATGAGGACAAAGGACCTGGTTTCTTCAAGTAAAATGGCATAAAAAAGGAAGGAAGAAAGGACTGTTAGAGATTAAAAGAGATTTAAGAGTCACAGCAACACAATGCAATATATAGACCTTGTTTAGATCCTGGTTCAAATAAATCGGTCCTAAAAAGGCATTTTTGAAAAAAATGAGGAAATTCGAACATGGACTTTGTATTAGATGGTATTAAAAATTGTCAGTTTCATTGAGTGTGATAACAATATTGAGTTTTTCTCGAATGTTCTGATATGTGAGAGACACATTTAAAAATATTTATAGGTGAAATAAAAAACATCTGGAATTTTTTAAAAAAGATGCTCGAGGGGAGGAGGAAATAAGAACGACAAAATGAAGATGGTCGTTGACGCTGGCTGATGCGCGTGCGTGTTTATTGTGCTTTCCCTGTTCTTCGATGTGTGCTTGAAAATTTCCATAACGAAAAATACAATTAAATAAAGAGGGCCTGTGGATATTCCATGTTGCTGGACATGGCCCTCCCCCTTCCCTTTCTCTTTCCCCTGGCCCCTCCTCCATGCCCCACATTCGGGCCCAGAGAACATCTGTTTTCGTCAGACACAGCTGTCCTGACTCCACTTCCTGTTCTCCCCAAACACCCGGAGAAAGGAGAGGCAGACCTTGACTGGATGCTGGCCCCTGCCTGATTTGCGTTTGGCCCGTTGCCTGGCCCCGAGGCCCACTCTGATTTCTTCTGGTTCTGAGCACTTGTCCCAGCTGTTTTGTAACCCGGGACCACTTTCCATTGGACACATTACTGTTCTTCCCAGTCATCTATCCAATAAAAATTTACTGTTCCTCTCCTGGAGTGTGTGTGTACGTGTGTATCCCTGTGTTAGAGGCTACACAGGGGAATCAGGTGTAAGCCCTACTCTCAACAGGGAGTTCAAATCCCAGTCGGGGCAGTATTGAATACATGGCATGTCATGTAACTGATGATTACATGCAACCATGGGGCACGAGGAAGGAGGACTCAAATCTGGGGGGTCTTTGGGGCAGCGAGGTGATGTTAGATCTGGGTCTTGAGCCATGAGGAAGTCAGAAAGAGCAGAATGCATCACACACTGCCTTGCAGAGAAGGGATTAAGACCCTAAGGAAAGGTACAGTGTTGTGGTTGTGAACGCTACTGTTTATACATACCTACTTATCTCATTTTGCATGATAGAGGTAAAGTGTGTGCCTGGCACAGTGTCCACACAAAACAGAGGGAGTATTTTCCCTCCTTCCCTCCCTACATCTCCTCCTGAATGACTTTGTAAATGCCCCCCAGAGCAGAGACCCTATTCAATGCATCCCTGTAACTTGTAGTATCTGGCGTAGTGCTGGGCACAAAGCAAGCACTTCACAAAGACTGACTACTTAGGTGAAGGAGTTGACCTCTTGCCGGTACCCAGAATCACAGGTGCTTGGTAAAAACACATTCCAGGGCCCAAACCTAGATCTTCAGAACACAAGTCTCTAAAGAAGGGGGCAAGTAGTTTGTATTTTTTGCTTAGTTCCCCAAGAGGCTCTAAGTTGCTGCTGGGTTAGAGAACGAAGTGGGATCGAGGGGAGTTCAGCACCACGGACAGAAACCAATTACTGCTTGGACTCTCCCTTCCTAGCACTAGCTGGGGCAAGGGAGTTCTATGTGTGTGTGTGGTGGGGGTTCATGGTCTCGCTTCAATGGCGGCAAGGTGGCACCTGTAGCTTTGGCCCTCATGTGATAAAGCCCTCGTCTGTGCTTCAGGAGAGAGTCTCAGGGTGGCACTGTTCCTGCTGTGGGAGACAGCTCTAACTCTGCACAGGGAGGGGCCATATAATAAATACCCCTCCACTTCTTTTTTAAGTTGTAAGTGACCCCCATACGGTGCGAGCAGCAAGGCATGAAGCCTGAGCCGGCGTGAACAAATTAATCCCCCAAATATGGTGTGAGCACCTACTGTGTTCAAGGACTATGCCGGTAGCCAAGGGGCACATAGGGATGAGAGAGATACAGCTGCCGCCCCAAGGAACGTACAGCTTGTCAAACATGGTTCATTGATTGTTAGGAAGGAGAGCAGCCCTGAAGGTAATGAGACTGGAGCCAGCGAGTGTGTGCACTGGAGAGGCAGCCAGGAGAGTGGAGAGAACAGACATTTTGCGGCAGAGGCTTCCTGCGTTTGAGAGCCGGCTCTGACACAGACTACCTGTGTGGCCTTGTGCATGATGCTTAGGTCTCAGAGCCTCAGTTTCCTAATCTGATAAATAGACATGGCTACATCTTTCCCTCTGCCCCACCCCGTGGCATTCATAAGGGAAGTGCCCACTCAACCCAGTGCCCAAGACCCAGGCCGAGCACCCATTCATTCCCTCATAGACTCTATGTCTGTGCCAGATATGGTGCCAGGCACTGTGAACAAGAAAGACGAGAACTGGCACCCAGGGGTCTTATACTAGGGGAGTCAGCAGAGGTGGCTCTTCCTCTTTCTCCCCATTTTAAGCCTCTCTTGCAGTAAGGGTGGCCATGTGATGAAGTTCTGGCTGATGGGTGTACCCCACATGCAGATCTGGCCCACAAACCCCACATGAGATGATCTCTCTCTGTCCTCATCACTGGCTGGATGGAGAGGACTCTGGGTTAGAGGAGAATGGAGCCTGGAGATGGAAGGGGCCCAGGACCCATAATCTCCTCCCAGCCTCTTCCCTTGGTGGCAGTCTAGGCACCAAACAGCTGCAAGGAACACTTAGAAGACCTAGACCTAGAAGCAAACTTGTGTTCAGTTGAACCCCTGGGTTTTGGGGTGTTTGTTATAGGGCTTAGCCTACTCTGACTCATACAGGGGGACACACGGGGAAACCATCAAGCAGGAGTCCCAGTGAGTGATGGAGTGATGAAGGAAATACACAGGAAAGACAGTGGAGATCTTAGGGGGAGGACACATCGTGGGTTTGTTTTAAAAATCTTCTAAACTTATCTCATAAACCTTCAGCCCCTCAGTGGTTCTGGTCTGAAATTCTCTTGCTTTGGCCACATAACTTTCTTCTCAATCCTCTTGAAACCCTCTCTTGCGTGACATACAAATCTCTCATACCCCTCCTCCACTTTCTGGATTTTATTTCAAGGACCCGCTCACCAGGTTTGTCTTTAATTTGGCCCTGCTGGGTTGTAAGCCATGCTATGCAGCCCTTGTGACCTTTCTCTTTCCCACCCATATCTTTGCCTTCTGGATAAGGGGCCTTCCAGATGGGCATATGTTCCTGTCTCTCCAGCCCACTTATCCCTCAGCTTCATTCACTAATCAGGTGAAAGCATCTTTGTACTTTTAATGATTTTATAGAGGCAGGATATAGACTATGAGAGTGAAAACATCCAATTTACCAGTTGGTTTGCAAGAGACATTTATGTAGTCAAAAGCTGTTTTATTTGTATCTGATTATTCGTAAATTAAATTGCAATAAATTTTAATACATTGCTAATGCGCTTACTGTTCTGTTCACCCATTGCTGCACAGTGAACTACCCTGAAAACTTAGTGGCTTAAAACAGCAACGCCACTTATTTTGCTCACAAATCGGCTCATGGGAGAGCTCAGTTTTGTTCTCCTTGGTGTCAGCTGGGGTGGCTTGAGGCTGGGACTAGGATCATCTCTCTCATGTGTCTGATGTCTTGCTGACCTCGTTCCCTGTCTCCATGAGGTCTCTGTGGCTGACACTGCAGGGTAGCTGAACTACCCTGCAATGTTGGCTCGGGCCTTGCAGCCAGGAGAGCTAGGTAGACACCTCTTAGGACCCAGCCTAAGATTCAGGTAGCATCACTTTGTTGGAAGCTGGTAACCAAGGCTGGCCTATATTCAAAGAGAGGGGATTTAGACTTCCCACAACCCCTCCCTTTAAAAATTGCATTATAAATTTAAAACAATTGTGTTAAAATATATTACATAAAATTTTCCATTTTCACTATTTTAAAGTACAATTCCGTGGCACGAATGACACTCATGATGTTGTGCAAACACCACCAGTCTTCATAATGTTTAAGCATAATGTTTTTAAGGTCCAGCCCTGTTGTAGCATGTATCAGAACTCCATTTCTTCCTATGGCTGCATACTGTTCCATTGTATTGGTGTCACATTTTGTTTATCCGTTTATATACCCATGACCACTTGTGTCGCTTCCATCTCTTGGCTATTGTGCATAATGCTGCTATGAACACAGGTGTATAAATATCCGTTTGCATCCTTCTTTCAATTCTTTTGGGAACATACCCAGGAGTGGAATTGCTGGGTCACATGGTAATTTTCTGTCTAATTTTTTCGATGAGCAGCTATACCATTTTCTACAGCAGCTGCACCATTTTATGTCCCCACCAGTAATGCAAGGATTCCAATTTCTTCACATTCTTGCCAACACTTGTTATTTTCTGTTTTGTTTTGTTTTTTAATAATACTCAGTGAGCGTGGGGTGGTATCTCATTGTGGGTTTGATTCACATTTCCCTAAAGATGAATGATATTGAGCACTTTTTCACATGATTATTGGCCATTTGTA
>NW_011888797.1:10593017-10619133 GCF_000151845.1 Pteropus vampyrus | reverse complement strand
GTTTATCCGTTTATATACCCATGACCACTTGTGTCGCTTCCATCTCTTGGCTATTGTGCATAATGCTGCTATGAACACAGGTGTATAAATATCCGTTTGCATCCTTCTTTCAATTCTTTTGGGAACATACCCAGGAGTGGAATTGCTGGGTCACATGGTAATTTTCTGTCTAATTTTTTCGATGAGCAGCTATACCATTTTCTACAGCAGCTGCACCATTTTATGTCCCCACCAGTAATGCAAGGATTCCAATTTCTTCACATTCTTGCCAACACTTGTTATTTTCTGTTTTGTTTTGTTTTTTAATAATACTCAGTGAGCGTGGGGTGGTATCTCATTGTGGGTTTGATTCACATTTCCCTAAAGATGAATGATATTGAGCACTTTTTCACATGATTATTGGCCATTTGTATATTTCCTTTGGAGAAATGTCTATTCAAGTCCTTTGCCCAGTTTTTAATTGGGTTGTTTTTTGTTATTGATGAACTCTTATTCTTTTTTACAGCCAAGTAATATTTCAAAGAGTAGTTATACAGTTATTTATTAACCAGTCCTCTACCATTCCCAAATATGTGCTGTTCAAACAATGCTACAATGACTTTTTTAATACACATGTCATTATGCTCCTGTGTGAGTATATTGGAGGATAAATCTGTAGCAGTAGGACTGGTGAATTAAAGAGATGGCATATTTATCATTTAGGTAGATACTGTCCAATTGCCCTCGAGAGCAGATGTACCAGTTTATATTCCCTGTAGCCATGTAAGAGAGAAGGGCACTGCTTGAAAACGAATATATGTGCTTTCCACATTATGCCAAAGATTTCTTGTTCCTCGGGGATGCTAATCGGACATTTCCTAACACCGATTAAAATATTGGCCTAACACCACACTCTGTTAAAGGATTTGCAACTTAATTGCATTTGTTCATAAGATGGAATTAATATCGAATAACTTGCCATCAACAGAACTAATTTTGACCCTGTGCTATGAAAAATCTATTCATGTTTTATGTTTTAAAAAATCCGTTTAAAGTTAAAAAAAAATTGCTACTTGAATACCATTAAACTGATAACAAAAATCCGGCTCAATCTCGATTTGAATGTTAATCTTTCCAAATAGTACAAAATTTATTTTTATCAATTCTTTCCCAGAAACAGAGACATGAAAATTCATGATTGGAAATTCTTTTCTCTTATCAATAGTATTAAACAAGACAATGGAACACCTCACATTTTAAATATTAACTCCGCCTGCCCGTTCTAGACTATGTGTGGATTTAGAAGCAGACAGCGCTCCTTACAAATCCCACACCAAACACTCCCTCAACTTTTAATCAAGAAAATAACTGGAAATTGTTATTAGCCAATCGGAATTCAGTGAAAACAGATAAACAGATTATAACCACATTAACAACATTATATTAATAGACGTTCATAATTAACTTGTCATGGTTTTCAAGAAGGGGATTTTTTTTTTTTTAGGGGAGAAAAGTCCCATAAATGAACTTACTTGTAAATAAACGCAAGATAGCAAATTTTATATGTTCTGCAGAAAAAGTAATATTTGTATTAACTGATAATAAAGACATACGCCAAATAAAGCATGATGTGCAGGGTGACTACGTAAGAAATAATCAGTATGTTAAAACCACAGTAAATACACATTAACTTTACACTTGGTGTCAACTTAGAAACTAGTTTACGTAAATATTAGCTCACTTTGCTTTCCTTGTGTACCTTCGAGTTCATCTAGTCCAAACTTTTTCCCAGCACAGGAATCCCAGGCCACCCAAGAACGACTTGCTTCCTCCAATGACAGCAGTTTCACTATCTCAGCTGCATTAATTCCAGTATTGTGCCCAGATTGGGTGCTTGTGGCTTTCCTCTCTGGGAGCTGTCCAGGACACACCAGCTTCCTCCTCAGACACTCCACACTCAGAGACACGTACCTGACCAGAGATATTTTTTAAAACTCCTCAGTTGAGTCCAAAGTACAGCCAAGTTTGACCTACTGCTCTGTATAGATCATCTATAATCAGCTCTTCATGCGTTCATTTATTACAGTCCCATTTATCGAACACTTTCTATGCTAAGTCCTGAGGCACCTGCATGCTATTTACCTAATGTTCTTCTTTACATCGACCCTTTTTACATAAAGATATTTGTTTTAAAAAGAAACTTTATATCATGGATTTGATGGGCCAGATATGTCAAACGCACTTCAAAATAAGTACCGTTGTTAAAATAAATAAGTTCATCACTATTATCTAAATATGACCTTGTATATTACTAGTGATATTTAACATCACCTTTTAGGAAACTATAAATTCATTTCTTCATTCATCCCCTCATTCCTTTATCCATCCATCCACACTTCCTGAGCCCCTCTGATGGGCTATGCTGGATGCCGAGCATCCTCCCCTGCCCTCTTGTTTGGTGTCCACTTGCCACCCAGGAGCCTCTTATACACCTTGCTGCTGGAACAGGAATGGAGCCATGCCTGCCTTTTCCAGGCACTCCTGAAGCTCCTTCTCAGGGCTCCATGTGCCTTTGCTCAGCCAGGCAGTTCTGGAGGTGCGCTGCTACCTAGACCCCTGGTTGGAGTCTCAGTGGGCAGTACAGGCCATCACCACCAGGGGGCAACCCTGCCTCACCACTGCCTTCACACCCAGGCACAGGGCCAGGGCAAGGTGAGCCGGACTGGAAGGTTAGGAGCCCCACTAGGTTTGGGAAGGGCCTTATGGGATAAGGGGGGATGAAAATGGATGCCCCGCACTCGGATTTTGACAAAACCTCCCCTTCTCTCTACTAGGGGTAAAAAGCACACAGTACATCTCTGTATGAGGTTCAGCAAAACATGACCAGCTGGGGACGGCAGCTCTTAGTTAAATAATCCTGCCATTTGGTGAAGGGCGAGGTCACCCACATGCGGATGCTGAGCCCACCATGAGCACCATGAGCATGCCTGTGGCCTGATCCTGGACCCACCCTGTACCTCAACCCTTTGCTGATTCTTTCCAGAGAAAGGAGACGGGCAGGAAACAGGATCAAAGGCCAGTGGGGGCCTCTGCTGGGGACTGGGGCCACTCTTCAGCCAGGAGACCAGTCCAATTGGCTGGGCCTTCTGCATCTGTTCTTCCCCAATTCCCTGGGCCTCAGTTTCCCCTTCTATAAAATGGGACTGAAATAATTTTTGCCCTGTCTGCCCTACCTCTCTTGGGAACACGGATGTGAAAGCTGCTGCAAACAGCAGAGAGCAGGTTTCAACAAAAGCGAGAGAACCTCAGATGGAACCTGGCTACCCTTCTCCCCACCCCTTCCTCCTTTGGACTCTGCAAATTTGTAACCTATGCAAGTGGATCTGTACTTCACCATGCCTTGCTGGAACTGGTAATTAGGTGCGGTGGTGGCTTCTACCTTGCCCTCCAATGACTTTTCTCTAATTGCTCTAATCTGTGTTTTCACACACTTGCTAGAAAACGAGAAGAGCCAACAGCTTCATGGAGGGGAGTGAGCCCCAGCAAGGGGAGGGTTTGGGGCCCAGCACCCGCTGTAGATAGCCCCTGTGATATGGGCTGGGGAGACTGCAGAAAAATGGCAGAAAAATGTTCCTGGGTTCTCCCAGTTCCCAGGGCTAGGAGGGGAGTCAATGGAGGAAGGATGGAGAGCGAGAAGTCTCTGGGGGGAGGGCTGAGTACTGGGAAAGGATGGGGGAGGAAAGGGAACTCTGTGGGGTTTGGCTCCAGGGGCTCCCATGAGGAAGGAAGCTGAGAGCATCTGGGTGCGGAATGCTTAGGCAGGGGCAGGGATGGGCACACGGGGTGAGAGCGCCCCGGCAAGGTGGCCTGTGTGTGCCGTTCCTCTTTGCGGTGTCTCCCTTGTTTCTGGGGGTGGCTTTCTCCATGACAGAATGGCTCTTTGTAGTCTCTCTGGACTCGTCATGCCTTCAGGAGCACAGTTCAGTGTGTGTATGTGTCTAGTGTGTTGTCTCCGTGCACCAGTGAGCGAGTGAGTGTATGTGTGCGCGCACGTGTGTGTGTGAAGGAGAGGGTTGTGTGTTACCCCGGCAGCTCTGTTGGATGCAGCTTCCAGCCCTGCAGGGTTTCCTTGCTGAGCCTCTGGGAACCTCCCCCCACCTTGGGACAGAGGTGGCTGGTGCAGCTGGGGGCGGGGGGCGGGGCTAGCCTAGATAGCGGCTTAAGTCCCTACTGCCGGGGTAAAGCGATTATGGGTTATGTGTGTGTGTGTGTAGGTGAGTGAGACTGAACTCACAGCCTTTAGTGGCTGTGGAATCCTCAACTACCCTGAGAAGGTCCAAAATTTGCCATGGCGCTGCCCTCCCCGTCCTTGTCTTGATTCCCTCCCCCTGGCTGACCTGGATATGTGCATTTGCTCCAAGATGCTGTGCTACTGAGTTGCTTCCTCTCCTAGGGGTTCTCTGGCTCCAAGGGTGGAATTTCAGTCAGTGTCAGAGGGGAGATAGCTTGGGATGCAGGGAGCTTCCTGGTGCTGCCTGATGACATGGGCAAATCGTGATTCTTGACCTTGTGCTTGAGAAATGAATCGCTTATAATCGCCACTTATTTTTACTTGCATCAACCTAAGCGAGAGGAAAAGCTCTGGGTTGCTCCTTCTGGCGCCAGGAGACTCTACACAGGGTTAATTATAATAAGAGCCGTGAGTGTGAAGTCAGCGGATGAAATGTGCCAAAACTGGTGAGTAAATTCAGTTTCCTGTAACAGACAATAAAGAAAGGAAGATCTCACCGTGATCACAAAGGCTGATCCTTAATCACCCCTCCTGAGTACCTGGCACAGCTCTAAGCTCTTCCCAGGTCAGCTCCCATAATCCTTCCAGCCACCCCAGGGTGCCCGTTTTACAGATTAAGAAACTAAGGCTCAAAGAGGATAAAGACTTTGTCCCGAGATGGCACAGTTTGTGGAGCAGCGATTTGGTGCCCTTGTCGAGTTCTCAGCCACTGTGCCATGTGTTGTGGGATAGTCCCGTAGGGTGGTCACGGGTTGCAGGAGAACCACAAACCTTAGTTGTACCTGAGAGCTTCTCGCCAAAGACTCATTTTCATGTCGCAAGGGCAGAGGAGGAGTTTAAAGGAGACTTTCGCCCCGCCCAGCTGGTGTTCCTTTTGCTTGTTTGTTCACTCTTTGTAACCGTTACCTGGCCCCCCCTTTATCTCTCCAGCAGCCATGCCAGCCAGGCCAGTGCTTTGCTGTCTCCACAGCACTTGTGTCTACAGCTCCAGCCGCAGATCCGCATGGACCATTGACATTGGGCTGTGGCCCCACTCCAGGCCAAGCCAAGGCTGACTCACAGTTTGCTGGGAGCTGGGATTTGAATGCTGGTCTGTCTGGCAACTGGATATCGGACAGGGAAGCAGAGAGGCAGGAAGGCTGGGGGTGTATCTGTAAAAGGGGGATGAAAGAGGTGGGGGTTGCACGGTAATACTGCCTCACAGGCCTTTGCGTATCAGTTAGGGATTGCTTCTCATTGCTGAGACTAGAGCGTGATGCAGACGGAGGCTTCTCTCTCTCTTTCTTACATAAAGGAAGTCAGGAGGTAGGCATCCAGAGGAGGTGGGGGGCTCAACGGTGTTACCAGGGACCCAGGCTCCTTCTCTTTAGTCCCACCAACCTTAGCATATGGCTTCCACCCTGAAGGTCACCTCATGCTCCAGTATGGCTGCTGGATTTCCATAATCACTTCTACTTTCTGGGGGTGGGGCTGGGTGGGAACTGACAAGCCAGGTGTTCCCCTCTATCCTACTTAACGGCTGATGCTCACCCCTAATTGGCCTCTCCTAGCTGCAAGGGAGTCTGAGAAATGGAATCTTTCGGCTGGGCACGTCACTACGTGAGTGTTTGTTACTAAGGTATTTAGGAGACAGGATATTTTAAGGGAACCCCGCAGTCTCTGCCAGAGAGTACAGTAGAGTCCCGTGTACCCCAAAGTGAAGCCTGTCTCGTTTTCCATAGTCCTGTGACTATTTCAGACCAAATAGCCAGAGAGGGTGAGGGAGAGAGCCCCAGCAGTGGGCGCCAAGACTCACCCCCTTCAGGGGCTTGTAGTTTGGGATTGAATTTCTCTCTTAGTATCTCGTAGCAGTTCCAGCCCTGGGGAACGGGGTTCTGCCGGACAACCATGGGGAGCTGGGGGGAGAGAGGACAAAGCATGGCCTCTGTGCCTGCAGACATGTTTCAGAAGGAATCGTGGTGATGGCAGCGATGGCGCAGCTTGGCACTGAGTTGGGAGGAGCAAGGCGCTCTCCTGGGAGGGTGGGATACTGGTGGGCTGGAGTCCTGGGGATGCGGGTGGCCAGCAGATGGTGGCCCATCTGGGAAAACTCCCTGACACTCTCCTGCAGGCCCAGTCCCAGGTGCTCCAGGCCCAGCGACCTAGTCCATGCCCCTTCCCCTCCACATCTGTCGGGCCCGAGAGGGGTCCCTCATGTCTCCTCCCAGTCTCTAACTCTCCTCCCCCAAAGGCCGCCATTCTGACCTCCGTCACTAGACACCGGTTTTGCCTTTTCTTGCATTTCATATACCAGAGTTACCAAGTGCTCTCTTGCTTTTGGCCTCTTGAACTTAGCCTGTGAGAGTCATCCAGGTTGTGGCCTGTATATGAGCAGTTGATTTCTTTTTGTTGCTGAATAATATTCCATTGTGGGGCTAGACCGCCATTTGTTTATTCATCCGCCTGTTGGTGACATTTGGCTTGTTTCCTGTCCAAAGCTATCATGAAGAAAGCTGCAGTGAATGCAGTGAGCATTCACGGCCAAGTTTCTGTGTAGACATATGCTTTCACTTCTCTCGGATAAACATCTAGGAAGGGAACGGCTGGGTCATAGAACAGGTAAAAAACTGCCACACTGTTCTTCAAAAAGGTTGAACTGCCGACACTCCCCCTGGCTGTACGGGAGAGCTGATCCTCATCTTTCCAATACTGGATGTTACCAGTACTTTAATTTTTGGCCATTCCTGTGGGTGTGAATGGTAGGTTATAGTGATTTCAATCGGCATATTTCTGATTGTCGCTAATGTTGAATGCCTTTTCATGTGCGTATAAGTAATTTTGATATTCTCTTTTGTGAAGTGCTGCTTCGTATCTTTTGCCTGTTTAAAAAAATTGTGTTCTTTTTTTCTTGTTGATTTCTCGGAGTTCTTTGCATATGCTGGATATATGTCCGATTTATGTATTGGAATATCTTTTTCGCATCTGTAGATTGGCTTCTCTTTCTCTTAACGGTGTCTTTCGCTGGACATAAATTCTTAATTTGAGTCAAACCCAATTTACCATTTTTTCTTCTTTTACGGTTAATGTTTTTTGTGTCCGGTTTAAGAAAGCCTTGCCTTCCAAAGTACAGTCTTTTTAACGCATGACTCGACCTGACCTCACCCCATCTGGCTGCTCTTTGCCTCCTCAGCTTCTATGAGAAATGCCACCCTAGAGCAGAGGTGATGGGATGAGCTGCAGTGAAGTGCGGGGTTAAAGCCTGGATTACCAGCCTCCCCAGGATGCCAGATCCGTATCCCCCACCCTCTTGCTTTCTCAGTGTGGATTTGGGTTTATGCTGGGCTGCAAGATTAAAGCCAAAGAGATTAAAAGATTACCTTTGGCTGGGAAGGCAAATTCTGACTCTTTGCTCCTGGAGCCGTGGGTGGGGGGAAGGGGGTGGTGGTGGTAAGGAGGGTGGGTGGTGGTACTGATGGAGCCACTTCTACCTCCAGGGCCCTCCCCTTCCTGTTGGGAGCCCAGGCCTGGGTCATCCTCATTGCCTGTGGCCTTGGGCACTCACTCACCAATCTGGGCCTCAGTACCCAAGTACGGAGTGGGCAGGGGAGCTGAGCTGGAGAGCGAGCGCCAACCTGGGCTTCGCTGGGTTCTCGAAGTGTGGCCCCCGAACCCCAGACCAGCAGTTCCAGCATCAGCTGGTGGCACATGTTAGAAACGCAAACTTCTCCCTGGACTCAGGGAGGGCAAGGGTGGGCGGTGGGGCTGCCAGCCTTCTGGGTTTTAACTGCCCTCAGGAGATTCAGATGCACACAAATGTCTGGGCACCAGCCACCAGAGCTTTTAATTCTGGTAACAAGTTCTAATTTTTGGAGCATTTGACTGTGCTTACTAGTGACTCTTCTAAGGAGTATGTATCCCTTCACTTAATGATGCAAATATAATTACTCTGTCTACTCTGCACAGAAGGAAACGAAGTCACAGAGAAGCGAAGCAGCTTGCCCAGGGTCACACAGCTACTAAGTGGCCAAGCCTGGATTTGGATGTGGGGAGGCTGGCTCCAGAGGCTAAGTCACTGACCACTGCACTATACCGTTTTGAGTTCTCAGTGCTGTGCATACTGGACCTTTGCCAAAGCCCACGGCTTTTGTCATGGCTTCAGGGGTGGTGACTCTGAAAGACTGACAGGCCCTGGAGCCCTGGATGCTCAGGGTTCCTTTCCGGCCACCCCCAGAGCTCTAACCACAGGAGGCGCCTTCCCACTTTCTCTTCCCACCTCCTGGGGAAGTAGCTGATGGGAAGCACTTGGGCTGAGGCTAAGGGAAGGGGATGCTGAGAGCTGACCCCGGCTGCACAGTCAGAGGACCAAGAGACAGAGACCCACAGCGCTCCATGTCTCAGAAATTCGTTTCTGTCTCGGTTCATTTCTTCATTCAGTATTTAGTGATCCCATCCAGAGAGGAGTAGAGGCTGGCAGACAGCCGGAAGCAGAGAGGAGGAAGAGAGGGGAAGAGACAATCTGTCCATTAATTTTATGATTCTCCCCGCCTGTCCCCTCTTGCCGCTAGGGATGGTGAAAAACCCCAACCCTAATGCTGGAAAGTGATCAAGGAACAGCCAAGGCTGAGAGGAGGAGGCTGATTTATGGGGAGCAGGAGCGAGTGTGCCAAAGGCAGGAGAGAGCCATTCATCACAGCTCCCTAGGACAGCAGAGAGGGCCAGCACCCAGTTCCACTGCCTGGGCCACCTGGACTCCCCTGCTCTGCCAGGTCGCCAAGGGCCTTGCCCTCAGTGGGGGCTGGGCCCATGCCCAGGTAGCTTCAGGGACCCAGCATCTCCACGCTCCCCACTTCTCTTCTCTACGTCTCTTGGGCCTGCAGCCTCCTTGAAACTTTGAGTGAGGGTGGGGTTTGGAGGACAGACCCCTGGCTGTAATCCTGGGCAAATCCCCTCTCTGAGCCCCAGTTTCTTCATCTATGAAATGAGGGCCTCAGCCCTGCAGGGCTGGCCTCACAGGGTCTTCGTGGAGGTGAAGCGATGTGACAGTGAGCTGCAGAGCTCTGTACCACCTCGGAAATGACAAGAGTGAGGTTGGAATGAGGGACTTGCCTCCTGCTGCTGTATCTCTGGGCATGTGCTGGGCTCTGTGTGCCGGGCACAGGGACTGCTGTGGCCGAGGGTTTATGTGCAGGTGTGCCCACCTGTGCACCTACATGGTGAGTCTAAAGCTGCAGCTGCATGTGTGGTAAAAAGACGCATGTGCGTGCATGTGTGGGCGCATGTGTGTACATGTCTGTGCAAGTGCGCTGACAGCTTGAGCTGCAGCTCCCATGTAATCCCTCCACCCCGGCTGGCTTGGGAGGACCCCTCTGGGGTGGTGGTGGGGGTGTGACTGGGTGCTCATGCCCAGACCTCATCCAGCTGGTTATTTATTGATTAATTCTGCTGCCAACTGATGGATGCCAAGCCTGTGCCAGGCGCAGGCCCTGGGCTGATTTACATAATTAAAAACCATCAGTAACAGAGCCAGGCCTCACCCGCCAACTGCTTCCTCTAGCGTGACAACAGGCTGAGCCTCCCTCCTCCACCCCCTGCCCCCTTACCCCAAGGCTTCCTCACCTCCCTGACCCCTCGCTCCCCTGTCCTGTCCTGTGTTGGGCCACCCACCTGGGCTGCTCCTGGGCTGCGATGCAGAGATTGTAGTGTTCGGGGATTCTCGAGTCACTGACTCGGAGATTCTATTAGTTGATGGTTCTAAGGTTCTTTGATGGAGAGTCTCAGATTATAAGATTCAGCTGTGATCCTCTGAGTATGTGATTTTTCAAGAGTCTATTACTCTATGTGACAACGGGGAAAAATATTTGCTCTCAGCAGTCCTGCCTGCTCTCAAGGAGGTGGGGCTGCTATCAGAGGGCCAGGCTTTCTGTGGAGGCTGCATGGTGGGGCCATGGTGGGTGTGTCAGTCGCTGCTTTGCAGAAGGAGGGGGAATTTGTCACTGCAGAGGGCTGAGGCTGGGGGTGGCCATGGCAGGACTGGGCAGAAGGAAGGAGGACCTGGGGAAAGCAGGGGAGGGCTGGAGGGAGAAATCCTCGGTGGTGTCCTAGCCACTAGGAGGGACTTCAGAAAGTATCAGATCCTGTGGCGTGTGTGATGTCAGCCCCCTGGCCTGAGTCACCTTCCGTGTCCTCAGAAAGGGCTCTCACATTTAGAGAGGCAGTTTGGGGAGATGAGGTGGTTTGGGCTTCTCCACTCGGAGCCGTGTGACCTTGGGGAAGCGACTCGACCTCTCTGAGCTGCAGTTGCCTTCTCGCCTGTAAAACGGGGGTTGTTATAAGGACTAATGTTAATCTAATCGGTGTAAGGTCCTTAGAATGCAGCCAGCACCTGCTGAACCCTGAATGAACAGGGTCTGTTAGTTGGGGGTGGGTTTTTTGGAGAGATCTTCATCAGCTGCATAGACTTGGTGAGAACAGACGCACAGGAGGGCCGGGCCTTTTTACCTCCGTAGGCCAGCTCCCAGTGGGCACAGTGCTCAGAGGACATTTCTCGAATGAATGAATGATCTTCTCTTCTCTCAGCCCTTCCCAAACATGATGCCAGGCCCAGCCAGTCCAGGCAGGGTGCCCGGGACACATGGCTTCTCTCAGGTGGGACCCCAGGCCCTGCTCTCCTCTCCTCCATCTGTCTCATCCCTGCCTCTTCCTCTCCGTTCCCACAGCCCGGCTCTGCTGCTCAGCAGGACTTCTTGCCCCTGCCCAGCCACCGCCCCTGCAGCCAGCTTTCCTCTGAAGAAGCTGTGGTTTGGGGAAGACGTAGCTGACCGAGGCCACGCCGCCACTCTGGCCTGGAGTGCACTCACAGACCCCGTCCCACAGCGACACGCGTCTTAGTCCTAGCATCTCAGTCCTCTAATCCAAGAACCTCAGAAAATCCCCAGAGGAGCCTTGCCCTGACCACCCGTGACATCTTGAATTATGCAACGGCACAAGGTGCCCAGGCGAACCGCCCATCTTAGGCCAATTAAGAAAAGATTTGTCATTAATTTAAAAAATCTAAATGAAATAAGTTTAAAATTAATAATAGAACGTAAGATGGTACAACTGCTGTGGAAACAGATTGGCAGCTCTTTAAAAAGTTAAATACAGAATTACCACGTGAGCCCGCGATTCCACTCCTAGGTATATACCCGAAGGAGTGTCCTGAAAGCAGAGACTCAGACATCTTGTCTACGAACGTTCATAGCAGCATTATTCATAATAGCCAAAAGGTGGCAACAACCCAAATGTCCATCAACGGACGAATGGACAAACAAAATACAAAACATGTGTAAACATGTAAAACAAACACATGCAATGAAATATTATGCGGTCTTATAAAAGGAATAAAATTCTGATAACGTGCTGCCATATGGACGAACCTTGAAGACATGACGCTAAGTGAAAGAAAACAGACACAAAATGACAAATCTTGTATGATTCCACTTATCTGAAGTACTTAGAATAGTCAAATTCATAGAGACAGAGAAAGTAGAAAAGAAATTCCCAGAGGCAGAACAGGGAATTAGTGTTTAATGGGGACAGAGTTTCAGTTCAGGAAGATGAAAAAGTTCTGGGGATGGATGATGGTGATGCTTTTACAACGATATGAATGTACTTAATGCCGCTGAACTGTACATTTTAAAATGGTGCATTTTGTTATGTATGTTTTATTACAATAAAAAAAGGCTTCCTTTCATCAAGAGAGATGATTTTGTTTGTCATCTTTCTGTGTTTTTTATTGTTCACCACTGATCCTCCAGGGCCCTGCGTTCCTGGTACACAGTAGGCCCGCAATCATTGCTTGCCAGGTGGATGCATGGGCCAGGCCCCCCTGTCTGGCCCGGTGACAAGCTAGCTTGTCTGGCAGCACATGGTTTCCAGCCAAGTAGCTGCTTTGCTTTTAGTGTTTGTTTTGCCAGGCCCAACAACCCATCACTCAGCCACAGGTTGTTGCGGATGGGGACAAGAGCCTGGTTCTGGGCTTTGCCGATCGGACACGGCCCCTGAGGTGACAAGGAGGCGATTTCTCACGGAAGCCTCCTTCTATCGCCCGTCAGAAGAAAAGCTGCCACATGCAGCACGCTGGAGAGCTGGGAAGTCATGGGGACAAACAGCCCGCCCAGCACTCCGCTTTGGTTCCATTCCACGCTAGAGAGGATTAGGCTTCCTTCTTGGTGGCATCCGCCCTTGGATGTGGCTTTAATATGCTCATTGCTGTGTCATTGATTTCTCCCCCTGAGCAGTGGAGAAAATCATCAAGTGCTGGGACAGAGTCAGGCTCTTGGGAATGAAGAAATTTGCCCCACAGTTTGGTCTTACAAGACCCTGGTACCTTTTCATCGACTGTGAAAATGAATTTAGCCCCAATGTGACAGAATCAGATTATTCAAGGTGCTGACTGCAGAGACAAGTGATGTTTCTTAAAATCAAAGGGATGGTTTTCCCTGGTGTTATTGTGTCCTAGAGAAAGGCTTTTAATCTTGTCCTTCATTTAAAAAAAAATTGATGTGCACCTTCATTCGACAGTGAGAGTGGCTCAGGTCGGAAAAGCAGATATTTATTCAGCCCATTTCTTCTGACAGCTGCCCCAAAGACGTCCACTCAGTGGCCTTGGTTCGATTGCACCAATCTCAGTTTCTCTTGGTACCGAATGAAGATCAGGAGTCACGCTGTTGCCTGCCAGCTGCTCACCGTGAATCGTGCTGAGTGCTGGCTTTCCTGACAGATGCCTCCATCCACGTAGCTGTAGCTGTGCCCTTCCTTGCAGCCCACGCAGTGGCCAAAAGTTAGTCCTGATCTCAGTGTCCCTTTCCGGTCTACATCGTGGCTCACAAAGTCATCAACGTAACCAAGACTGTCCTCCCCTGAAGCATCGATGTTGCGTAATGAACAGGACCAAAGTAAATTGCGGAGCACGTTTCTTTGTATATGTGCAGATCAGGCTGCAGGTGATGGGAAAAAATCCAACTACAAATGGTCTAATTAATAAAGGTGCATTCCTGAGTATATAGGTCTGTCTGCTACAACGAAAGTCAAAATAACGGTGATTTAAATAAGATAGAAGTTTATTTTCTTTCTCGTACGACAGTCTGAGCATCATGCGACCAGTGCTGATAGGCTGCAGCTTTTTATTTTATCACCTACCTCCTTAACCCTTAGGTGGCTCTGCCGTCTGGTTTAAGATGGCTGCTCCAAGTCCTGCCATTGCATTCCCATTCCAACCTAGGGAAGGGCTGAAAAACAAAGGAGAGGTACACATCTTTCCTTTTGAGGGCATGAATAGGAAATTGCACAACTTGTCTCTGCTCTCATTTCTTTGGCCAGAATGCAGTCATATGGCCACATCTATCTGCATGGTAAGCTGGGAAATGCTATCTTTATCTGGTTAGCTATGTATTTTGGCAAAAACTTTTATTTTTTTTTTGTCAAAGAAGGGGAGAGTGGATATTTGGGGACAATTAGCAGTCTCTTTATTAATTCAATGAATAGTGTTGAATACCCCGCCACCCTCACTCCCCACCCATGATAGTAAAGATGGAACAGTGAATAAGACAACAAACATTCTCACGGAGCTTACTCTCAAGTGAAAAGAGATTTCAAGGAGGAGGGAGTGGTTGGTTGTGTCTAACGTGACTGACAGGTCAAGTCAGAGGTGAGGTGAGAACCTGGTGGCCTTGACAATGAGTAGGAGAGGAACAAGGACCACCTGGAGGGGCTTGATGGAAAAGATTTGGGGTGAGTGAATACAGATAGGTCTTTGGGTATTTTTTCTTTTTATAAAGGAGAAGAGAAATAAGGGAATGTGAAGTCTACAGATTTTAAAGGTGGGGAAATAGTGGGACGTGTGTGCTGCTGGGAACGATCCTGGAGAGGGGAAAGTGAAAATGAGGATGTGGGAGCGAGAGGGGAAATGCAGAAGGAGCATCCTCGGGGAAGTGCGTGTGTGTGTGGGGGGGTCCTAGGGCATCATGGAATATTGGCCTTGTGGAGTGTAGACATTGGCAGGGCCTCTTCTCATTGTTCTGCTTCTTCGGTGACTAGGGAAACAAGGCCATCGATGGCTTGGGTAAAAATGAGGAGGAGAGATTGGAATCTGGGGACAGAGGAGAAGGTACACGCCTGCCACTTAGGGGCTGTTTTCCTCATGTGACAAGAAGCCTTGATGAGGGACAAGATGGCTGCCACAGTTGGCCTCAGCATTATATCAGCATTCCAGGTGGGACAAAGAGGGAAGAAAGTTGGGGTCCACCAGTTGTGCCTGACTTCTTTTAAAAGGAAAGGTAAAGCTTTCTTAGAAATCCTCTGGCTACTTCCTGTTTAGATCCTATTGGTTAGAACTGGGTCACATGGCTAACCTTAGCTGCAAGGGAGGCTGGGAAGTCAGGAAAAGGATTCTCAAGACTGGCTGAGAGCAGGGCGCATTGCCTCACTGAATGCAGCCAGGGTTCAGCTAAGAGAAAGAAGGGGGCTTTCCTGCCACACGCTCCCATACGGGTGTCAAAGTCTGAGATGCCAAACCCTCTTCTGGTTTTGTGCATCTGTAAAGGGAATATTGGCCAGCACGCATGTGTGATAATTCTTGATCTTCCACATCATTGGCCATTAATTTCACGGACCCTCCCACCCACTCCCAATAGTATTATTTGATAAAAAATAAAATAATTTTGCCAATTGCGTAATCTGTTTTCTCCGACTTGTCATTCACTGTGTGGCTGGCTTTATAAATGTCCTTGCAATAGAATGGTTTGTACCTGGTTTTTCTATGAGGCCAGCCACCTTGAATAATACCTCTCTCTGTACTTTTGGTCTCTTCTCTGCCTTTAGTGATGGAAGTCATCAATTTTGTGTTGAAAAGCTTTATTTTGTGCTGTTCTAGAAACACTCCATTGGTTCCCAGAGCAATGCCTTGATTGTTTTGTGGGGAAAAAGATGTGGAAACTTCAAAGGCTCCTGGCCAGCACCAGACGACCTGACATGAGAGACCCCACACTGGTCACAGGGATGACGCAACTCCGTTTTCAGGTATTTAGGGTTGTACTTTCTATTTTTGCTTTTCTTCTTTGCTTCTATAAAATCATACTTCTCCGAACCAGCACATTCCACAGGCAAATCAAATCCTATTCACTATTTATGGTTATGCTTTATTCTGAATTACAGAATTTTTGTTAATATTTCTATCCCTACTTTTAGTGTTTCAACAAACCATTTTGCATCATCCATTTCTGTTCTTGGGGCTATAACATGTCCGAGGGCTTACTGTGCCAAGCATTATTCTAAGTGCTTGATGTATATTATAGCAGATTTAAAACATGCTCCCAAAGTGTTGACACTCCTCCCGTTAAGAGGTGGCATTTATGTCCCTTCAGCTTTAATCTGGGCTGGACTTAGTAGATTGCTGATCACCAATCGAAGGCAGTGGAAACGATGTTTTGTGATTTCCAAGGCCAGGTACGGAAAGGCCATGTAATTTCTGCCTGTTTCTCCTGGGATGCTCATTCTGGGGGAAGCCAGCCTCCATGTTAAAAGCCCATTTCCCCTGATTCTGCCACGTTGGAAGCAGGCACTTCATTCACCAGCTCCAGCAGAGCCACCAACCTACAGTGGGCACCAAATGCCAGCCATATGAGTGAGCCGTCCAATGCAGCTCAGCTGAGCGTGCGGATGAATGTGGCTCCGTTTGGCATCTGACTCCACCCGCATGAGAACCCCAAGTGAGAACTGCTCAGTTGAAGCCTTCCAGAATTCCTGACCCACAGAATTGTGAGCAGAATAAAATGGCTGTGTATGTGTTTTGTTTTGTTTTGCACCACTAGAATTTTTAAGCAGCAATAGTAACCAGAACATTTAGAACTCATTTGGTCTCGGTTTTTCAGATGAAGAAATTGAGCCCCGGAGAGATTAAGCAACTTGTACATGTTTTCATGGCAGAGATAAGAGATGAGTGCAGGCAAGCTGATTCTAATATTCTGCCTCTTGACAGTAAGGGGGAGAAAAAAAGCAAAGTTAATAAACAAGCAGTAATGCACAAAATATAAAAATGCGTCAGGCTGGCTAACAGCTCCCTGTCGAGGGGAAGGTTAATGCCTTTGGACCCCACCATTGGAGATGGATCGATGGCCTTTGGAGCCCATAGCAGCTTTAAGAACTGTGTGATTATGACAAAAATCACAATTAATTTTACATTTCAAATTGGCAAAATGTAAGTGAATGAAATTCTCCCAACTCTTCTTATTTCATCTAAAACCTCAAAACTGCCCAGGGATGTCAGGGTTTGGAGACAGCATGAGGGAAGTCCTGACCCCTGGACTCTGTATCTGAGACATGGGAGCTCAGAAACTTCCTGGCAAAAAAATATTAGAGCCATAAAATTAAAGGACATCAAATGTAACCGTTGGAAGCATCTCATTCAACCTTTCACCCAGGGCAAGACAAGGAGAAGCCATGTGAGAGCAAGCAACCGCTCGATACAGTGCCCTGAGCAGCATCGACAGGCAGCTTGTGATTAATGGCCGAGGAACTGTAGAGAAAATCATGTCACAGGGTGAAGGTGGTCATCGTGGGATGGGGACTAGGCTGTCTTCACGGGCACGTGACTTGTGCAGTCACTCAGGGCCCCCCGCCTTGAATAACCTCATACTTGGTTTAATGCTCTGCATTGCCGTCTTGAAATTCTTAATAACTTTTGAACGAGGGGTCTCCCATTTTCATTTTGCTCTGGGTCCCACCAAATATGTAGCTGGTCCAGGCTGGGGCGGTCTGAGAGCCGGCTCCGGAATGAGTATTTCAGGCAGGTGAGCAGGGCAGGCAAAGCCTGGGGGCTAGAAAACCCCAAATCAGCTTTGGAAGCAGTCACTTGCCCAAGACCACCTAGTTAGGAAGTGGTAGCACAAGAACTGAACTCAGGCTTGTCGAACTCCAAGGCTCATGATCTTAAACACTTTGCTGTCCTGTCTCTTGGGACAGACTCACACCCCAGCTGGCCTGATTTTTCCTACAATCGCAGCCTTCTCTTCCAGGGAGACTTCTTGGATTGTTCTGGCCCAATCATGCTCATCATTCCCTCCTTCCTTCAACCTTCCTACCCGGCTGAGCCACGGTCCTTGTTCCAGCCTGTTTCCTTTTTCTCCCCCTCCTGGCTAGAGTCTATCGTGGCTTTCGAGTCCCCAGGCCACTCCTGGCAGGGCCTTGCTCCCCTAGAACAAGTCTTGGGCTAAGTCCTCTTGCTGCAGACCTCATGCAGTTTCCACAAGCAGCCTTTCTCACGTCCCCATTCCTAAGTGGGCTCCTGCACCATTGTCCCTGCCTAAAATGCCAAGGAACTGTGGGGTACTGGGAGTCAGACAGGCCTGGTCTGCATTCTGTCCCAAAACTCACTCTAGCACAAGCAGCTTAGCCTTTCCAGCCTCAGTTTCCCGATCTGTAAAGTGGGAGAAGACCCCACCTTAACCAAATGATCAAGGTTAACATCACCAATCATGTGGATGTCATGTACCCCCTGATGCGCAGCAGTGACAAGGGTACCACACCTCTGTGCTCTTCTCCCCCACCCGTGAACCAGACCAGTCATGAGAAAACATCAGATAACCAAAAATGAGGGACATGCTGCAAAATACCTGACCGGTACCCTTCAACACTGCCAAGGTCATGAAAAGCAAGGAAAGAATGAGAAACCTTCACAGACCAGAGGAGACTGAGGGACGCGGTGACTAAATGCAATGTGGCATGCTGGGTGGGATCTTGGAACAGAAAAAGGACATTAGTGGAAACATGAGTGAATATGGATGAAGTCTGAAGTTTAGCTAATAGGAATGTACCAGTGCTAATTTCTTAATTTTGACAAACGTATCTTGGTTATGTAAGATGTTACCATCAGGGGAAGCTGGGTGCTATCTTTGCATTTTTTAATAAATCTAAAATTATTACAAAATTTATTACAAGATGAACAAAGCCTGCAGCGCTGCCATCGCTTTGGTCTGCCCAGGGTCTCTCTCTCATTCTTCTGCTGACAGGCCTTCTTCCAGCTCCAAGAGGGGCGCAGTGGGGTGGTACTTGACCGAGGCTGGACCATTTATCTGCCCACATCGCTCTTGTCACGATGACTGATCTGAGGGATAGCGCATGACCCATGGGCTGATGGCATTCGAGATGGCTCCTCCTCCTTCCTGTCTTCCTCAGGCAGACCCTCCCCACTCTGCCCTGTTATGAGAGCCAGTACATCCTCTTCTGAGTTTAAGCCAGTTCAAACTGGGCTCGTGTGGGGTTTCTGTCACTTGCAACCACAAGTCCTCCTGACTGATAACATCCTCTCAAGTTGTGAGGATTCAATGGCATTTGCATGTAATCTAACACAAGGTAGCCACTTGTAAATGGTGACAGATATTGTTATCTTCTCCAAGGAGTCTGGGCCCTGCCTTGAACTCTGGCCTGCTGCGTTGTGACCCCGACGCCTTAACCAAATGATCCTGCTTTGTTCCCCATCCTGGCTCCCACACAGCCCTGCTGGGCATCCTGCTTCAAACAAGCCCACCTGGCTTCACAAACCTTCCCACCTCCAGGCCCTGGTCTGGGCCTCCTCCTCTTGGTGCTGAGAGCTGAGTTTGCAGCCACGGGCTCTGCTGTGGGAAGGGCACAGGGTGGGGGAGAACTCAGCCTCTGGCAGACAACTCGAGGTGCAGCGGGGTGTTTGGGATGCCAAAGTTTGTCTAGTGCTTGTTCTGAGGATGAAATGTTGGGGCTGTGGAGACCAAGTTCCACGGGCCCCAAATGTGAGGTGGGCGGGGAGCAGGAGACGTGCGGCGAGGTTTCAGAGTAACCAGAGGCCGAACAATCAGAAGGATTTGAGTGAGAAAGGGCAGAAGTTGCTCTTTTATCTCAAGTCTGGGCTGTGGGCCAGGAAGAGAGAGACACTGCCAAGGAAATCCAGGGCCTCTACGGAGGGCGCGCAGCCACCTTGCCTGAGGAAAGGTGAAGGGATACCTGGACTGGGGCTGGGAAGGACCTTGCCAAGGCCAAAGAGGGATGAGACAGGGTCCTGGATCGTCTTCCTAGGCCTTAGTTGCCACATGCTGTCCTGGCCATTTTGTGCCTTTGTGCCTGTCATTTCCAGGCTCACTGCCTGTCTGCCCCTCCCTACTTCTCAGACTGGCAGGTAGCTCGAGCATCTCTTCTTGTGTAAAGGTTGCCTCTCTGCTCTCCCTAATATTTTCATTTTTTCCTCCCTCTCTCCCTTGCATTCTTCCCTCTTTCCTTCTCTCAGGCATGAGCTCGATCATTTTATTCAACAAATATTTTTGGCGTGCCTACTGCATGCTAGATTCTGAGCAGAGGTGAATAGGACAGGCCTTGTCTTTGCCTCTGTGGCAGTGACAGGGAGGGTACGGTTTGGATGCAGAACTTACAGAAGTTGTTGATGAATCAGATTTGCAGGGAGCCCAGGTGGCATGAAGGTGACATCTGGGTATTGGGCCTGAGTAACTTGGTATAGGCCACACGCACCTGTCATTTCCCACAGAACCTTGGGAACACACAGCTACTCACCCACCCACAGGGACCTTCAGATGCTCAAGTTCTAGACTGAGAAAACTCTAGGTATAAAGGGAAGGTTCTGGGAATGACGAGCTATATGGGGGCCAAGAATGGGATGACCAGCCCCAAATCCCCCAAGAATCCTGCAGCCACAGCGAGGCTTCGTTAGCAGGGAAGCCTTGGTGAACACTGGCGTTGCCTCTTCCTCTCTGTGCATTCTTGGTCAAATCACTTAACATCTCTGAACCTCATCAGTAGAATGGGAATAATAACACTAAGTCCCTCGCAGGATTGTTGTCATCATTCGCCGAGACTTTAATTCATGGGGAACGCTTGGCATCGAGCCTGAAAGAGAGAGTAAACGCCCCCATTTTGAGCTATTATTATGATTCTAGGTAGACTGTGGCCAGGTTTCAGATGTCGTTGTAAGGAGTTGGCGTTTTACCCCGTGGAGTCAGAGCCTGGAAGTTTTTGAGCAGAGAAAGAACACGAGGAAACCAGCCAGTCAGCGCCTCTCCAGTCCCTGCAGCATCCGGAGCCTTGGAGCCGGCGGCAGCAGGTCAGCAGTGACAAGCCCAGTGACCTCCAGCTCCCAGGGGCCTCCAGCTGCCCCAGTTCCAGACCTAGGCAGTAGAAGTGAGTCCGTTTCCACCCCCAGCATCCCTCCGGGCAGAGTCAGATAGATGGTTTAATAACACAGGCTGCCTGGTTGACCACATGGCCGCTGAGCCAGCTGAGACTCACGCCACCCCTCTGCAGTGAGTGCAGGGCCCAGGCCTGAGGCTCTGGTCCAGTAGGATCCCTGGACCAGAGAATTCTGGAGCCCCACATCAGGGCCTTTAGACCCAAATGGCACACCCCTTGACGGTGCAGGGCTCAGTGGCCTCTGGCTAGTGGGCAGCTGAAGTCAGACGCAGAGAAGCCTGAGTGAGCCTCCCCGCGTCCCCCTCCAGCTCTCCCTGGGGGTGTCTCAAAGGAGACCCCTGGCTCAGAAGGCTCGGGGGAAGTGGTCTGCCACAGGGGATACATGCCTGCAGACCCTGCCTGTGTTGGAGCAGGCCTCTGGAGGGCGATGAGGACACTCAGTCTGAGCCTTGCATTGTTGGGGGGACAGCTCACAAGAACCCTCCCGGAGCACCCCCTTGGTGCCTGGCAAAGGGCTGGACACATAGGACACAGATTGGGTCAGGCATGGCAGGGTCTGAGAGTTGCTCATATTCTAGTGGATGCACCAGGAGTCAGCTGGGGACCCACATTCCTTCCCTGTCTGGGGTATACTCCAGGCCTGTTCTGCTGAGTCTGATGGGGAAGCAGGCTGGTCAGACTCACCACTCAAAAATCTCAGCTCTAAGCCAGGCAAGCAGGGTGCCTCAGCATCCCTAATGAGGTTCCCTAAGAACCCTCCCATACTGGATATCTGGGTCAAAGGGTATCCACCTGGACACTTCAAAATATCCTCCAGAGTGTGGCCTTGGCCTCTGGCCCTCACAGGCATCTTCTCATAGGGGCCACCCTTTACCCTTGTCTAGCCTCATCAGGAAACTTCTGTACACTCCATGCCCCGTTAGCCTTGAGCTGCCCTCGATTCATGGACTATGAGGACTACAGACTCTCAAAATCATGGAATCCTACAGGCGCAGACCCTTCGGCTCCGGTATCTACACTCTTTGTTCTGTTTTCACCTTTGCTAGTCTGGATGCAGAACACAGAACGTCCTCAACTTCCTCAAATCTATTGATCTCAAGATCATTGGCCCCCAGGAAGGCTCCTGATGATACGTTCCTCCTGCAATTCACACTCTGTGTCATCCGCTCCCACAGTGAACAGGACAGACCTGTGCGACCAATAGGAAATTGCAGAAATGAGTGCGTAGTTTCTGAGGGTGGGTCACATAAGACATTGTGGCTTCCTCCTTGTTCTCGTTCTGGGGGAAGCAGCCACCATGTTGTGAAGACACTCGAGCAGTCTCGTGGAGAGGTCCATGTGGAGGGAACTGAGGCCTCCCGCCAACAGCCAGCACCAACTTGCCAGCCACGTGAATGAGCCATCTTGGAAACAGACCCTCCAGCCCCGGTCCAGCCTTCAGATGAGTGCAGCCCCAGCCCAACACTTTGACTCTATCTTAAGAGAGATTTCAAGCCAGAATCATTCATTCCTAAATTCCTAACCGCTAACTGTGAAATAATAACTTTTTTTTTTCTGATTTAAACCACTGAGTTTTGAGATAATATGTTACACAGAGGACCAATATGATAGGCATGTGGAGTTTTCTGAAGGGAGTCGGGGAGGGGAGGAGGTAGGGGAGGCTGAAGTGGGGGACGGGCTTATATCACACACTCCAGAGAAAAACAACTTAAAAATCTATTTTAGAAATATGTGTGTGTTCTCCGAAGTCCATGTACACCCAGGCCTCCTCTGGGGGCTCCTCTTCCTCTCACCTCCCTCTTGACCTGTAGTCCCCTCTCCTGCCTTGCACCCACTTTTCCTCAACCCCAGCTCCAAATCCTTTCCTCCTTATGAGGCCCAGGCATTATTCATTCCCTAACCCCTGCCTTCGATCTTGCATACCCTGACCTGTCACAGTGCCCAGCAAAACAAAACACCCCTTGATAAAAGCAGCTCAGTTTCTACATCTTCATATTCTGTATGGGATGGTTCCATGGTGTGCAAAGGGCAGAGGGTTTGTTAGGGGAGAAATTTTATTTATTTCTTCTCCTTCTGGATTCTGCACTTCATCGCTGGTTCCTGTCCCCAGTGATCGTAGCCCTCAGTTCCAGCATTAGAGAGGCACAGCAGAAAACCTCACTTTTGGTCCAGAATAGGAAAGTGACAGCCCATACACGCTCCTGCGTGTGTTCGAGTGTGTTTCTCTAAAAGAATTGCTTAACCTAATTTTCCTAGCATCAATGAGAAATGCCACGTACACCAAGTGAAACCTAAGTTCAAAGGGTAGATCTTGTTATTCACCGTAAACAGTGCATGAAGCTTTTAGCATTTATGTGTTTCTCTCTCTGGCTGCTCTGTTCCCTAAGCGCTACAGAAAGGAGGGGCTCCTGGAAAAGGTCCTCATGGCGATGTGGACAGGGCAGTGGAGTCATGTGGTTGTGAGCCACATATGGTCAACTCAGCTAAAAAGAGCACTTATTGGTCAGCTGTTGGAGGCAGCTCCCAGGCCCCACTGGGAGATCTCAGAGCAGATGGGGGTCTGGGATTCAGGACAGGGGTCCTGGCAGCTGGAAATACCTGCCTGTCCTCTGGCACCGAGGCTTCTGGGATGGTTCTGCTTCAACCATTTCTCCTGTCCACACACCAACACTCTACCCACGACTCAATGAGCTTAGCTGGGGGCATGGGGAAGCACCTCGATTCACATTCCTCTAAGACTGTACATGGCAGTGGGGAGAAAGGAGATTGGGGTGTTGGTAGAAGGGGGAAAGATGCTGGGTGCCCAGAACAATCCCCTCCTAATGTCCACTTTGGTGACTTATTAATGAGAATAATGTATGAAAAGGGCCCTGCGTGGTGCCTGGCCCCGAGTGAGCTTCCGATACACGGCAGCTGTTGTGATAGAGGTGATTGATAGAGTGAGGAATAAGTTAGAGGAGGACATGTGAGAATGAATAATAACACGATGCGATGTGTGCTCTCCTTAAGGCCCACATTCTGGGAGCCAGTGGAGGGAGAAGTAACTTGGCCAGCTTAGCTTAGGGGTAGTCAGAGGAGGCTTCACCGAGGAGGCGGCCTTTGAGCAGGACCTGATGATGGACAAGTGGAAAAGGAATAGGAGAGGAGGAAAGGCTTCCAGGCTGAAGGAACAGCAGGATCAAAAGCACACAGGTGTGGAGATTATGGGGTGAGAGATTCATGGCATGTTCTGGAAAGGGCAGGTATTGGTGTCACTGGAACTCGGAGCATCGCGAGGTGAGGCGAGATGATGCTGGAGGGTGGATAAGGGCCCAACTGCAAAGGACCTTGTTTGGGCAAGATGAGGAGTTTGGATTTTGTTCCCTAGCAGAGAGGGTGTCCTGTTGGTCTCTGTGTCTGCACCCTAGACAGATGTATGTCATCAATTGATCGTGACACTAGCTTCAGAGGGAGCACCTAGGCAGCTGCTGCTGCTCATGTGGCATCATAAGAAATAAAACATTCTGCATCCCTGCACGGGCTCTGGAGAGCTACTGGAGGGTTTTAATAGGTGGGTGATGAGGGGGGTTGTCGCAGGTGTCCAGGTGAAAGATGGAAAGGCCTAACCTGGGACAGTGACTATGAGGATGGACATGTTGCTGCCCACGTTTGTCTCAACCTTACCTGTCCACGTAGAGATTCCAAGCTATCTCCTGATCACCTCCACCCCCCTCGGCCTGGTCAGGGTGCTCAGGGCCCTATGTGTGTATGTGTATGTGTGTGTGTGTGTGTGTGTGTGTGTGTGTATGTCTGTGTGTATGTTAGCTCTCTCTAGACTCTATTTTATTGAGGAGGTTGCCACCTTTCTGGGCCTGACTATCCAACGGATTTGCCACTAGCCACATGCAGTTCTTTGAATCAAAATTAATAAAATAAAATTTAAAAGTTCAGTTCCTCAGTCCGACTAGCTACAGTTTCAAGAACTCAATAGGGTCCTGCAGTTAGCATCTACTGTATTGGACAGGGCAGATATGCAATATTTCCACCATTGCAGAAAGTTCTATTGGACAGCGCCAGTCTGGAGAAAGCCCAATTGGGTGTCCAGGTGGTGTGGTCCACCATGACCCACCGTTAGCCCAGGCCAACTCCATTTTCTGTCTGGTGGTGTCAACGGAGTTAAGCGCTTGATACTCTTGCAAATTTATGTCTGCCTTGGTATGGGAAAACTCTCTGAAGGGAGAATCTTAGAATGTCTTAGAGCTCAAAAGCAGCTCAGAGCTAATCAGTCTAGACCTAAGGGTCCCAAGGGGGAAGGAAGGGCCCATGTTGTGAGCCCAGCATTGTGCTGGGGTCAGGGCTGCTTTTGCCATTTACATTTCACAAAAGAGGAAACAGGCTCAGAGAGGGGAGAGATTTGCCCTTTGGAAGATGACTGGGAAAGTCATGCAAACAGAACCAGAAGAGAATAGTTTGCCCCGCCTTCCCTGATATTCCTTGGGATCATTGCTCAGTTTCTTGGGCCGGAGCAGGGGCCTTCTCCACTGCCCCACCTCGGAAGGGGTCTGCGTGGAGGAGAGCAACAGCTAGGGGACGGTGAACCGAAGACCTTTCTGCAGTTTCGCGCTAGACCCGCCAGAGGGCGCATGGGCCTTCATGTCTGCGCCTGAGGTGGGCGGGGCGGTGAGGCAAGGCTCTTCCATCAAGGACTTTTGATTGGGACCCTACTTCATGTCCAGCCCTGCGCGGGAGACATGTGTTCCATAGGACCTCTGCCCTTTAGGAGGGCTCAGTTTAGAGGACAGAGACGGCATAATGACTTGTTTGGGTCTACACAGCAAGGAGGCATGAAGGGTGGGTAGGGATGTGCCAGGGAGCCTGGAGCGCGAAGGTGGAAGGCCCGTCTGTCTCCTATTTGGAGGTAACAGTGTCCTGAATCGCAGCGCTTGTCTGCCCTCCCAGCCTCACCCTGGATCCGCTTTCCGGTTCTCAGCTAACAGGAGGGAGGAATTTCTTAACAGAAGTTCTTTCTGCTCTAGGAATACCCAACTCCGTGGAGTCCCCTGCACACACACACAAAGCTGTCTCACACCTCTGCGCCTTTGCACACGCTGTTCCAGCAGCCTGGGACATCCTTCTTCGCCTTCAGCTGATCGACTCCTACTCATCCGTCAAGATTCAACTAGGGCAGTGGCTTCTTCCCCGAAGTTTCCCCCATTCCTGGCCTGGATGAGATGGTCCTGCTGGGAGTACCTGCAACCCTGGCCTAACCACCTGAGGACAGGCACAGGCTCTTGCGGCTTCATCATAGTACCCAAGGCTGCTCCAGGCAGGGCTTCAGCATGTGGGTTTGCTGGTCCCAGAAATCGAAAGAAGGCTCCCGTTTCTTCTTATACCGGTGACATAAACCGAGTCCCCCCACTCCCTCACCCCAGTGCTCGGGTGCCCAAGTGCAAGGGTACAGGCCCTAGATGCCAGAATTTTTTCTGCATCTCCTACCTCCCCCGACCTCGGTGTTTACCCCTTTGCAGGTGGCGCATGTGTAGGGGGCGTTGTCCGGGGAGGCGCTAGGGTGAGACTTTAGGAAGCCGTCTCTGGGCTGCAACAGAGCCGAGAATACCCCTGGGCATACTCCCCCATGGGTGGGGAAAGGTAGTGAGCGGCAGCCAAGAGCCCTGGCACAGG
>NW_011888797.1:10587034-10591941 GCF_000151845.1 Pteropus vampyrus | reverse complement strand
GGGGGCTGAAACCAGAGGGCACCCCCTCCGCCAGTGGGGGTGGGGCTTGGAAGGGGACACAGCAGGGGGAGAATGAGACTGGGAAAGCCACCCCCACTGCCCCCTGGGTCTGGGGATCCCTGTGAAACCCCTGGGGACCACCCTGTGGTGGCGGGGAGGGGGGGAGGTAGGGGTGGTGGTGTGGTGGGCGGAGGCGGGAGGACGCGGAGGACGGTCCGCGAGGCGAGCATTTTTTGGGGGTGGTGCAGAGGCTCTATGGTGGACGGTTGTGCCAACCAGGGCCACACCGCACCTCTTTGCCCCCATCTTTGCGAACTGGGGGCCCTCGCCCCCTCTTTCACGGAGTGCTGCTGGGGTCAAGGAATTTTTCTTCGCTGGTAAGGGGGATTTGATTGGTGCTGGATGACAGCTCCAGGAGGAGGGCGGGCGGGGTGGGGCTTTACCCCCCTTCCTCGCAGGAGGGCGATGGGTTTTGTAAGAGGACGGAATTCAGGAGTGGGGGCGACCATAGGGATGGGGGACGCTAGCAAAGGCTTCGCCCTTTCTCCTTGGAGCTGGTGTGGGGCAAGCAGGGAGGCGACTGAGAGAGGCAGCAGAAATCCAGCAGAAATCGGCAGAGACTGCAGCTCTGGCAGGGCCAGGGCTATGGCCCGGCTGTGTGTGTGTGTGTGTGTGTGTGTGTGTGTGTGTGTGTGTGTGCATGTGTGGGCTCCAGTAACTGGAAGTGTAGGGGGCAGGGGGGTGGGCGTGTTGGCTGGAGGGGTGCAGTGTGCACGTGGGGAGGGATGTGTGTGCACACAGGGCTGTGTGCAAGGGTGGACCCCCATCTCTGTGCACACACACACGCACATACACACACACACTGTCTGTGGTCTAGGAGGGTCTCCTCAGAGCTGGCATATGTGTGTATGGGTGCTCGGGGAGCTTGTCCAGCACAGAGACAGCCAGGGAGCCGTGTGTCAGGCATGCCCAAGGAGGGAGATGGGATGAGGATGGTGGCATTGACCCTTCTCACCTGGGGAGGACATGGTACTCCAGGGAACTTTCTGCAGCTCTAGGGTCCCCTGCTGTGTCCCATCCTCCTTGGCCTCTTCCCACCCCAGTGACTGCCTTGGTCCTCTGGCTGAAAGACACAGGTGTTGGGCTGGAGTGTGTGTGTGTCCGGACTGCTGCGGCTGTCTGCTGTTGGCTGCCGCTGTCGCCTGCCGCTGTCAGCAGGCCAGGCTGTGGGAGAGAAGCTGGAGGAGGAGCAGGGTGCTGGCAACACCTGGAGGAATGTCATGGAGGCTGCAGGCCCCAGACTGCCTGCGTGAGTGACCGAGGGACATTTGCATCCGGGAGCTGTATCATGGGAGCTGGAGTACTTGCATGTGTAGATGTGTGTGTGCCTGTTCCTGTGGTCTGTAGGCACCTGTGGGACATGTGTCTAGGCCACCGTCAGGACATGTGGGCCTGCACATGTGTGTAAATGTGTGTCCTGTGAGGGAATGCACACACACTCACACACACGTAGGTGTTGTCTGTAAATTCCTGTGTGCCCTGGAGCTGGGTACGTGGGCGGGGACCTCTGGACTATGGCCCCCCTGAGGAGGAAGAAAGAGAAGTAATTGAAGGGGGCATCGGGGAAAAGTGTGTGTGTGTGACATCAGTGAGAAACTCTGGTTGTGACATCAGCTCCAGGTTGCCGGTGGTGACGTCACTGGGACAGCAGTGTGCGGGGTCACCCCCACCAGCCGGGATATGTGATGTCAGTGGGAGTGTGGGAGGTGTCACTGTGCGTGTGGCTGAGTGGTCATGTCCCCTGTGTTGTGAAGGGTAGAAGTGGGGGGGGGGATGGAGCTTTAAAGTGAGTGGTCACTCCCAAGAGGCCCCATTTCCTGAGTGCTGTGGGGCCCCTTTCTTTAAGGCCTGCCCCCCTAATAGTACATCTCCTCTGCCCCTCATGTGGTGTCCCCTCTCATCTCCCCCTATCTGCACCCCCACTAGTGCCTGTTCTAAGCCCTGTCCCAGCCAGGTTGCTGTCACACCCTTGGGCGCATGTGTACTAGTGACGGAGTGTGTGTGTAAGTTCATGTGACAGCAGGAAGTGGCCACAGCCAGGGAACCAGAGACTTTTGGTTTTAATCCCATGTCGTCACTCTTTCTGTTTTGTGATTTAGGGATTCCCCGTCACCTCTCTGAGCCTCAGTTTCTCATCTGTTACTTGGGGGGTGGTTAGAGGAGTGAGGGGGGATTACAGGAGACAGTGGGCCTCTGGGCCGGGCTCCTGGCACACATGGGGGCTCGGTTCATGTGAGCTCCATCCCCCAGCCCAGAGCAGCCGCCCTCCCCTCTCCCCAAATCCTGCTGTGTTAGTTTAAGTCTGACTTTGTAAAGAACTTCCTTTTCTTTCCTTGGGTCCTCACAGCAGTCCTGTGAGGCTGGCAGGCTGGCTGCTATTATGTGGACATTTGACAGATGAGCAAACTGAGGTCTGGAGGGGAAAGTAAGCTGTTGTCAGTTCATTCCTTAGTGAGAATTCCACGTCTGTCCAACCCTTGCTCCGTGGGTGCAGGGAGACACATTTGATTGGCAGGTCACTTCCATAGGAACTCTCATTTTATGAAGGGACAGGGTGCTATGTGAGGTGGGGGTGGGAGTGGCCAGGGTGAGGGGCCCAAGGGGGAGAGGTCTCTGGCTACAGGAGAGGCTGCCCTTGACGCTAAGTCCAGTACTTACTTGTTTCTTCACAAGATCCAGAGATAGTCAGGGATAGATAGTGACAGAAATGGGTACATTCAGCTGCCAAGCCTTCTTTGGTGGGGTCCGTGCCTGCTCCCCCATGTGGGCTCCCTTGTCCCATGAGGTCTGTAGAACTAGTTCCAGTGACACCTCTTCTTCGTCCCACATGTGACTTGGGGGTCAGCCTCTCTGACTGTCGCAAGGCTGTGGCCGCTTGCTTGCCGAGTGAGTGAGCGTGAGAATGTGCAGGGTCAAGATGATGCCCATCACGGTTACCCTCGCCCGTTCCAGCTACAGTGCCCCTGGGCCCAGGTCCTCCTTCCTGCCACTGCCCTCCCCTTCCCCTCAATCGACTATGCCAGTGTGCTGTACAGAGCAGACAGCCAGGAAGCAGGATTGCCTCAAAGCCCGAAGCCCAAGTCTTTTTAATAAGGGGCAGCATTAATAGTCCAGAAGGTTAACTCAGTCCTCTGCCTCCTGCTGTCCCAGCCCAATCCCCTATTAAATTAACCTTCTTCTGGCTCCATTAGCACCTGGGGCAGAGGCACCATCATTATTCCTGGGGATGTGTCTTGGGGGGTAAGAATAACAGACCCCCCGCCACTTCTCCTCAGCTTTGCAGACAGTCCCTAGGGAGACCCCAGAGAGCCACGTGGCACTGGAAGGGCTCTGGCTGCATGATGCTGCTGCCAGCAATAATTATAGAGATAATAATAATAATAACGATATTAGCTACTATTCATTGAGTCTGAGAGCCAGACCCAGTGTGAAGCCCTTCATAAGCAGCACTCACTGAGTCCCACCAAGCCGTCTACAGTGGAGCTACTCTTATTTCACAGACGACAAACAGGGAGGTTGCAGACCAGCGCGGAGCCACACAGTGGCAGGACGAGGACTGGAAGCTCCACAGAGGACGCTCGCGTCAGCTCCACTGGTCATTGAACTTCTTTGCCCAGGGACCTTCCCATCTTGGGTGTGTCCCTTGCTGAGGGACCTCTCTGGGCCTTGCTTTGATTATCTTTCGATGAGGGCAGTGACTCTGCCAGAGGGAAGCAGTGGCTGTGGTGGGACCTGCAGGAAGAAAGGCTCCAGGGGCTCAGGCCCTCTCCCCATTCCTCCTGAGCCCCTTTCCGCCCGAGGACTTGCAACCTGCTCCTTTATTCCCCCATAGCGCCTGCACAGTGGGGGTGCACAGCGGGCTCTCTGCGGGGCTCCCCTGGGGGATAGAGGGGATGCTGCTCCCAGATCACTATCTTCCCCAGGCCCTGAGTCTGTCGTGGCCTCAGCTATAGCCCCCTGGACCACTTTGCCACATTCTCCCCATCTCACTTGCGGAAAGGGCAGGGGCTCAGGGTCCGAATTCTACCTCTTTTCCTCCTTGCTGTTATCTGTCTTCGGGGTAAGTTCGCTTCACTTCCACAAGGCCCTGTTTCCCCAGTGTAAAGTGGGGATCGGATCATGGCACCAAACTCCTCACTCCTCTAGGTCGGTTATGTAAGAGAATGTCAAGTGTGTGGCACTGTGTCTGGCACATAGTAGGTGTCAATTAGATGAATTCCCTCCCCCTTCCCATCTGTCTCCTTGATTCATTTCTGGTTCCTTGGAGTGGGTCTTGTGGGGGGTGTGTGTGTGTGTGTGTGTGTGTGTGTGTGTGTGTGTGTGTTTCTTCCCTCTCCGGTCATCCTTCACATTCACCACCAGAAATGCACAGAACCCTTTTCCTGGAGCCAGGCTGGGGCCTGAGGGAGTGAGGAGGGCCTGGGAGCTCTCTGCCCCCCGGCTACAGTGTGCAGAGCAGTGCGGAGGGAACCGGGCACAGCTTTGTGTGTGTGTCTGTGTGTGTGACCTCTTTGTGCATCACCTCCTCTCTCGGGGGAAGTGGGGAGCAATCCCAAGGGCCGCCTGACCAGTCTGCTTTGGGCCCGGCCCCAAGACTCAGGCCTGACTCAGTTTCCTTCCTTGGCCTGTCTCTATCATCTCTCTCTCCCCACAATTCTCCCTAGACCTTGGGGAGATAGAGGCTGTGGAGTTGGCACGCCCTCTTCCCTCTCTTCCTCACCCTTCTCATTACCTGGGAGGGGACGTGGGTGGGTCATAGCCCTGCTCATTTATCCATTTCCTGTCTGTCTCTCAACCCCATACAAGTGGAGACTCAAACAATACTCGTGGAACAACTTCCTTTTATC
>NW_011888797.1:10584326-10585619 GCF_000151845.1 Pteropus vampyrus | reverse complement strand
CCCCTGACTCTCAAGCCAATTTCACAGTCTCTGGGCCGGCTCGGGGCGGGGACTGGCGGCGGGTCCCCGACTGCACCCCGGGGAAGGGGGCAGAAGGGATGATAGGGGCGAGGGCCCGCTGAGTTGTTGGCAAAGGCGTATGTGTAGGGTGGGTGTGGACGCGATGGAGGTACGCGGCTGGGAAATGCCCTGAGGAGCTGTGAGGGTGTGCGGGCGTGGTCACGTGTATGCTGGGGGTTGGTCTGGCAGTGGTTCCCCATGTGTGGGGACATGCTTAGGGCATGTGTGTTGTGGTGTGTGAGACTGTCGGGGCCCCTGTACCCCGTGGGCAAGTTTGTCTGGGTGTGTGTAGTGAAACCTGCGTGTGTGTGTCAGGCGGTCCACAGTGCATGGGGGCCAGTGTTTCCGTGGGCGTGTTGACCTGTGTCTGTGCAGTGTCCCCAGGTACGTTGGCACCTGAGTATTGCGGTGAGCCCCCTTATGTCTGGGTTCTGCGGGCGGCTGTGTACAGCACATCTGGGGCTGTGTGCACAAGTGTGTCTGAGGGAGTGTGAAATTCTGGTGTGTCCTTGCTGTCCTGGTGTCCTCTGGGTGCAGGTGTGTGTGTAGGGTTGTAGTGTGCAACTTGGGGTGCTGTCCTGTCCCTGCTGGCCACTGGGCTTAGAATCCAGTGTGAGCCCGGCAGCTCGGGGCGAGCCTCCCTCCCTCGGCCTGGGAGCCCTTCCGAGGAGCAAGCCTGCTGGTCCCTCGTTCTCTGCCTCTGGGCACAGAGAATGGAGCTGGGGTGGCCCAGGGACCGCGGGTGTGTTTCCAGCCTGTGGCTGCTGCTGGCTGCCAGCTCTGGTGGGTCTACATATGTTTGTGAATGGCAATGTCGAGGAGGCTGAGGTGTGAGCCCCTGCCTGCTGGGGAGGGCCAGGAATACCATCTGGGCTGGTGGGGGGGGGGCGGTGCAGGGCCAGACAGGGAGAGGGGCCTCCGCGGGAAGGGGATGAGTGTATGTGCGTGCATGTGTGCGCACAGATGGAGGGAGGGTTCGGCCAGGCACGTCTGCCGGGGAGCATGTGTGTCTGTGCAGGTGGAGGTCGGGCAGGTATACTGGTGGGAAGTGGGGCACAGGCTGTGGGCACAGAGGGGGAGGGGGTTCTGAATAGAGATGTGTGCTGGGGGCGGGGTGCTTGTTCCTGCAGCGGAGGGGATCGGGCCCAGCCATAGAGGCAGTGGACTGGGTCGGTGTTGGGGTGACGGGCAGAAGGGCGGCATGGTTGATCATGAGAAGGGAGAGAGCTGGGT
>NW_011888797.1:10574851-10581851 GCF_000151845.1 Pteropus vampyrus | reverse complement strand
TGCTCCCCGCTTCCATTGCTCATCCTGCCTATCCGTGTGGCTGGCCTGGAGGCTCTGCCCCATCGGTGTCCCAAGGTCCTCTCTCATCTGTCCTTCCCTCCCACTTCTGTGACCAACCTCTTCTGCCTCTGCCTCCTTGAGCCCGCTGCCTCCTTTGACAGTGCAAGTCCCCTGTCTAGACTCACGTTCCTTCCTTTCCCCCAAATAACTTCATCCTCATCCTTCATATTTGCTGTGCTCTGGGAAGCCTGGCATTGATATTGATACCTGCCTTCGAGGTATCAGACAGGAGAAGTGACTTGCCCAAGGTCACGCAGTGGGCACGTTCTGGGGGCTGGGATTTAACCCTGGGGAACCTGCCCCGCCAAATGTCTAACCAGGCCTAATCCTCCCCCAGGAGCCTCTGCTGACACCCCGTTTAGAGTCGTCTGGCTCTGGCACTTAGGGCTGTATGACCCCCTGCCTCAGTTCCCCAATCTGTGAAATGAAGATGACGCGCATGCCTCTCGAGGTGGCTGCCGCTTGGAGTAATGTGTGTGATGCTCCCGGTGTGGTTCCTGGCACTTAATAGACTCTCAGTAAGTGGTAACCACCACCACTATCATAATTCCTTTTAAAACTGACTTTAAAATGATTTTCTCACATGCCCGGGAGGACGGCAGTGCCTTCTCACCAGAGACCTGCCTTATTGCGCCCTTCTCCCTGTGACCCTTGAGTGGCGGAGGTATTGAGCTGACTTTGAGGTAGCAGGAAGTGGGGCCTGGAGAAGCGGATGGAACCAGGTGTGACTGGATACTGCCCCATGCCCCCCATGCTCCCATGCTGCTTGCTCCAGGGGCCTGGCTGTGCACTTTAATCAGGTGGGCCTTGTCCCCTCAGCTATTGCCTGAGCCCCCTGCCTTCTGGCTTCCTTCATAATGCCCAGGGTGTCAGGTGAGTGGCTGGTGGTATCTTGGGAGTAACAGATTAGGGGAAATCTGTCCTGTCAACCTCCTCAATAGCACCAGGGGACAGGCCAGGCAAGGGACTGAAAACGATGTCAAATGAGGGATATTTGAGGGGCTAAGGGGGATGGCAGACAGGATGACTGTCTTTCCAGTGACAAAGATCTGAGTTCAGATCCTGACTGTACCACTTTCTAGGTGGGTGTCCCCAGGCACATTTTGCCTTTTTGGGCCTCCATTTCTTCATCCGTACAATGGGGATGATAAGAATTCCTTCTTTCCCTCCCCAGTGTGAAGCAGGGGGATAGAGTTAGAGCACAGGGCCTGATGCCTCGGAGGTGCTTCCCGGAGCAGTGGCTGTTCTTTCTAACACATCAGTCTTGTTCACCTCTCAGATTAAGCTGGGGATAAGGGGAGAGGGCTGCCCTGGGTGACCCCAAAGGGCAGAAGTGGGACCAACCAGGCACAGACCTCACTTCATCCCAAGAAGAGATTTTCTAACTGTCAGAGTTGTCTTGGGATGGGCTGGGGGAGACGTAGTGAGCGCTCTGTGTACAGCGAGACCGCAGAAGGCTGGCAGGAGCATAGGGTTCGGGATTATAAGACTCAGGCTGTAGGTGTTGCTGTTCCTTCTCTTGCTCATCGCTGCTTCCCGGGCTTGTTGCATGGCTGTGCCTGTTCCCGTTTGCTGTCATCTCGTCAGGGAGGCCCTCCCTGACCACTTTGTTCCATATCCCAGGCCTTCTCTTTCTTTATTTTCTTATATCCCCTGACACAACCAGATGCCATTTTGTTTATTTGCTTGTCACCCGCTTTCCCAGTACTGTGGAGTATTAGTTATAAAGGCAGGAGCTTTTTCTGTTTTGTTCCCTGCTCTATCCCAAGTGCCTTGAATGGGGGCCCGGCACATAGTAGATGTTCAATAAATATGTGCCGCATGCATGGATGGGTAACCCTGCCAGCACCCTGGGAGGCCAGCCTTGTTATTCCTGTTCAATGCATGAGGAACGTAGGGCTTGGGAGGCTTGGTAAATTGCCTGTGGATGCATAGCCGGAAGTAGGTGGCGGACCTTGCATTTGACCCCAGATGGGGCCGACTTCAGGTCAAGTGCACTATACTGCCCTGTTGGGGAGCCTGGAATTTCAGGCTAGAGAGTTTGAACTTCACTCTGAACAGAGGCAAAACCACAGAAAGGCTCTTCTGTTGGGGAGGCTCCTGCCATAGGAAGAGCTTTTGGTAGCAGCCCGAATTGTGAAAAGGGACTAGTTCAGCTGTTTAATAGCTGTGTGACCTTAGGCAAATTACTTAACCACTCTGTGTCTCGGTTTACTTGACTTGAAATGGGGATAATGTCTTGGATGGCTTAATAATCTTGGCTGGCTTCTTGGAGGCAGTGGGCTTTGAGCTTTGATTTGCAGGCTTGGCTCCAAGGCCCCCTTCCCAGGTTGGAAAAACAGCCTCACTGCCCATCCCTGAGGGATTTGAGATTTTGACTTCTGAATAGGGGACATTTTAAGTGTTCGGGACAGGCCTTTTTCTGCTCTGTCAGCCTGGGCCGTCTTGTCCCCCAGGTACGTGCGCCCCCCTCTCCCCAAAAGAGAGAAAATCAAAGAGAGAGGAGAGAGAAGGAAACTAGTTTTAACTGGGAACCAACTTTGTGCAAGGGACGTTCCTGTCCGGAGCCCTTTTCAGTCACAGCAGCTCATGCAGAGTGGGAGTTATTATGCTCATTTTACAGATGATGATACTCAGGTTTGAGGAAATTCTCTGTAGAGCACAGAACAGGGATTTGGACCTAGATTCAGAGGCTCCTGGCTGCGCTGTGTCAGGAGAGGGGAGAGAACACAGATGGTGCCTGGGACGGGTGTGTTCTGGGGGTACCTAGGGAGTGGGCTCTTGGTCCCAGCCCCAGGGATGAACCTTAGAGTGGCCCTAGTTTCAGAGGCTGGACCGTGAGGGAGTGTGGAATGGATAGACTGCTCCCCTCAGCCTGGATGCCCTCCCCGCACTACTGGCAGCCATGCTAGCCCAGGGAATAGATCTGGCGTTGTGTGCAGTTGTCCCAGTGTCTCTCTCAAGACTCCATTTGTTTGGGGAGGAGAAAGGGGGGTCTGTGGTGCCCAACAGAGGTGGGATTCATGGACAAGCTGGGGGCGGGGGCGGGGTAGCCTGCCTGGTACGAGCCAGGCCTGGAGGAGCCCTGGGAGGGGGTGAGAGGAGGGGGCTGACACATGGCCTGGGGTCCTGCTTGTGCCCTTGGGGCAGAGTCTTGTGCTCTGGAGGGGGGACTGTGTGGCTGGAGGGGCAAGAGGTGGGAAGTGGGAGTCCTGCCCACCCTCTTGACTTTCTAGAGAGCGTGGTGACCCTGTCTTTAGGGAACCCCTAGTCTTAGGAGGTTAGGGGGAAACCATGCCATCAGGATCTGTGTCTGAGGGAGACACGGCTCTGACTTCAGGGAGTCCCTATCTGAGGAGGGAAAGAGCCTCAAATCCCAGGAGCCCTAGTCTGAGGGCAGAGGCACTGTCGGGGTTCCAGGCTCAATCTGCTCCCTGAATGTGAAAGGAGAGGACAGTCCCACTGAGTGGCGCCTCCATGAATTCTGGGAAGACTTCCTGGAAGAGGCAGTCTCTGAGGATTGAGAAGGGGTTGGATTCGGGGCAGGGGCTACAGGAAGGCCTGTTTTGTGGTTGGAAGCAAGGCACGGTGCGTTAGATCCTGATTCTGAGAGGTCATATGTGCTTGAGTCTCAGTTTGCTTATCTGAGAACAATGGGAACATTGCCTGGGCACTGCGGGCTCCTGGAGGGAGCGTTGGAGAGAGAAGCGCCTGCACACAGTGGGCCCTCCGGGCTGCCAGGATCTGTCTGCATGGTTGGTAATACCTGAGGAGTTCGAGAAGCTTCTGAAAACCCATTCCCCATCCCCTCCTCCACACTGGGTCACAGCTCAATTATTCCAGCTGCAGTATTCACAGGCACAGGTGGAAGGGTTTGATCTGGCTGAGCCATGGGGTGGAGACAAGGGCTATAGGGCTCCTTCCTCCCTCCAACTTGCTGTGTGACCCTAGCTAGTGCCATACCCTCTCTGGGCCTTGAGCTGGGACCCAGCTCCTGTCATTCTGAATGTAATCTGAGATCTGTGGGAAGACAGAGCTTTCCCCTGCCACCCAGGACTGGGCCTCAAGGATAGAGATGGGGGCTCACCAAAGACCCCAAGCATCCTGGGAGGAGCTGGGCCCCAGAGAGGGGTCAGTGGAGAAGAACAAGTGCCCCAGATGATAGTGGCTTTGGGGCCCTCCAGCTAAGCAGAGGCTCTGGGAGCAAGGCCTTTTCTGTGTCTGCCAGACACTCTGGGGTGCCGGCTTGGGTTCGCTGGGTCAGACCCAAGGGACTCCTGGGGTTGTAAGATGTGGTGACACAGTGGTCAAGCACGTGGGCCCAGGCCTGGACTCAACTCCTGATTCTACCCATAACAAGTTGTTTCACCTGTATGTGCCTCAGTGTCCTCATCTGTAAAATGGGAATAAAAAGAGCACCTACCTCCTAGGTTGACACTATAAAGCACTGATGCTATGCCTGACGCACAGTGAGTGCTCAATAAATGCTAACTCTACTCGATGCTGGGTTTCCTGGTGGGGGGAGCAGGGAGGCAGGGCTTCCGTGGCCATTCCAGCCACCACCTCTCTGGCAATTGGAGACAGGCTGTGGCCTAGAGTCCCAAGGCCTGGGACGCTGGGTCAGGAAATGTGGGGGTGTCTGCCTCTCTGGTTCTTCCCACTCTGCCCAGTGCCTGCTGAGCACGAGCTGCAACGAGCTGGTGAGCTCTGGAGTAGGAAGCGTGGGTTTCATGCCAGCCCATTCATCCCCCGGATGGCTGCATGGCTCCAGGCAGATCAGCTTCTTCATCTGTGACATGGGCTCGAGGGCCATTAGGATTAGTGAGACGATGCAGGAAAGCGCCATTCATCCACTCCTCCTCCACAGGCACGTGTTGGGGGCCTACTGTCTCCTGTCACTGTCCTGCTCTTCCCCTCTCTGCTTGGTGCTGGGGCTGATGGCAGGGGAAAGGCTTTGGGAGGTGGGTGCCTGGCTTGGCTGAGAGGGCAACTGACCGGACGTTCAGTGCTGGATTCGGGGGAAGCTCGGGGATGGGGGAGCGGTCCTTAGGGACCATCTGGGCCTGCAGGGCAGCTGCAGATGCTAAGGAGTGTGGGGCGAGGTTGGAGCTGGGCCTCGATGGGGCGTCAGGACCACTTGCTACACTCACAGGCAGGTGATGCCCAGACAGGCGCTGGCCCAGGGTCACACAGCAGGAAGTGGCGGGGCTGAGGGTAGAATCCAGGTCCCTTAGCTTTCGGCTTGGGTACGTTCACTTTCCACATCGCCTGGGCCAGCCCTGAGTGGCTGCTTCTGAGCGGGGTCACCCAGGGGTCCGGGCTTAGATTTCTTACCCTGCCTCTGCCTCTCACTCTGTCTCCATCTCCCTCCATCTCTCTGGCCTGCCCTGTCTGTTTTGGGCAGCCTTCCAGTTCCTTCCTAGGGAAGGGACCCTATGAGGAAGTGGGTAGGCTAACGTTGGGTGTGCACGTGTGTCCTGGGTGATTCGTGTTTGTTGTGTGTTCGAGTGTATACATGTAGTAAAATGTATGAGTGTATATACCCCTTTCTAAGGAGGAAGCTGACACATGCTCCCTGTTGGGGGGCGGTGGCGGGGTCGAGCTGCTGCCCCCTTTCATCATTGGCAGGGCTCTTGCCATGTTTCTGGGCCTCTGCAAACATGAGTACCCCAGCTGTTTTTAGCCATGCGGGGTTGGCCTTGCTGCCTAAGCCCTTCACGGGGCCCCTGAACCTGTGCCTTCCACACCCCAGGCATCGCCCCTGAGGCACAGCAGGAGCTGTCCTGTCCACCTGGTGTGGGGCAACCTGTTGTGGGTGGCTGGCTTGTCCACTTTCAGCAACAGTGCATGACTTCAAGTACTCACACCTCCGGCCAGCTGGGCTGTGACATGGGGGCGCTCCTTGGTAGGGGTCTGCTTCTGAGGATGAGTGCGGATGTCTGGCTTCCTCTCCCAGCTGTTGGCTGAGGGCTTGTGGCAGGGGGCCGTGGGGGGTCCCAGGCCAGGAAGCCCTTGGCTGCTTGGGGCAGAAATGCCAGCAGCCGGGTCAGCTTTAGCAGGTGCTGGGAGGCCACACCATCCCCTTGCCCTTCCCTGTCTGCTGTGTCCCAGGACCACTGGGCCTTGGGCCCTCGGTGCTATGTCATAGGGGAGCTACGTCAGCACGTGGCTGCCCAGGGCTCAAGTAGCCACAGGAGTGCCTGGGCCTTCCGGAGCTAAGGATGGGGCCGTGTAGTGAGTGCCAGCCTGTACTGGCACTCCCGTCCCATGTCATGTCCCCCCCGACCTCCCTCAGTTTCCATAGGGTCTCTCTCTACCCACTGGGGCCCGAGCCTGGGTCAGTCCTGGGACTTCTTCATCTCTTGGCTGAGCTGGAGATACCTTGGAGATGTAGGAAGAGAGCACTGGGCAGGGAGTCTTGGGTCCAGCTTTGAGTCTCAGCTCTGCCCCTTACCCTCCGTGGGCCCCAGTTCTCAGACTGCCCAGACAATCAGAGAGAATCGTTTTTTCCTTTTATTTATCAACACTTAAGAAGCACCATGTGCCGGGCTGTGTTCTGAGACTTTTACAGAAATTAAATCCACTAAAATAGCATTACCCCCATTTTACAGATGGGGAAACCGAGGCACAGAGAGGGCCCACGTCACATGATGGCTCACGAAGCGAGTCAGTGGACAGACCAGGATTTGAACCTGGGCCATTGGTTCACAGGCTGTCCGTCTAACCACCTTGCTGTGTCGCGTGCCCGTTCTAATCCACAGAGTGGTACTTGGCCAGGGCCTGGGCCAGCCTGGTCCCCTAGTCTGAGCCCCGAGGGCGGCTTGGGATCGGGTCAGATTTAAGTCCCTAGCTTACCATTTACTGAGTAAGTCACTTGGCCCAGCTGAACCTTAGTTTCCCCGTATGCTCATCAGGGTAACAGTACTTACCTGGCAGGGCT
>NW_011888797.1:10570245-10573746 GCF_000151845.1 Pteropus vampyrus | reverse complement strand
ATCGCTCACTTTTCAAGCCTAAAAGTGTTCATCTGTCCATCTTTCTGCCAAAGCTGTGACTTGGACACCTACTGGGGCACTTGTTCTGGGGCCTTCCCCCAGCCCAGGGCTGCCTCCCAGATGGGGCAGGAGTAGGGCCCTGGGAGGGTGAGGCCAGCCCAAAGGACACCCCTTCAGGCACGTTTCCTGCTGTGTGCCCAGTTAATTCTGTGTCCCCTGCTTCTGGCCCCATCCACACAGTTCCACCTTGAAATTCCACCTGCCCAAGCCTCCTGGATCCCCCACCACCCTCGTCCCTGTGTTGACTCAGGCTTTGGGGGAAGGGGGTGTCCTTCCCAGGGACCAGCCTCCCCCTCTGCCTCCCCCAGGAAGTCTGCCCTAATGCCCGGGAGGATGGTAATTAGTATGAGGCAGGCTGATTAGCTCAGAAATTAAGTCTTTGTTTCTCTGGCTCCCCAGTTTCCCTAATTGAGCAGATGCAGAGCGGGGGAGGGGGAGAGGCTGGCTGGTTGGTCACGGGGCTGGGTGGGGGCACGCGTGGCTGTGTGCCGCTGCAGAGGTTGGCAGGGGTGGGTGGGCATGGATGGGAACACGGTTGGGGGCCCTGGTGGAGAAACGTGGGGGGCAGGGTACACCTGGGGGCGGCTCTCCAAGCTGAAGCACCTCTGAGGGTGTGCTTGTGTGGCTCTGGGAGGGCATCTCACACAAGACCCTACTGTGAGTGCTTGTCTGCATTCATTGGTTCCTTTGGGCCTTCCCATCCAATCACTAATTATAACTGCTATCATTTATTGAGCACCTACTGTGTGCAGTTCCTGGGCTGGACATCTTTTGTGTGTTGTCTTGTTCAGTCCTCAGATGATGGTAAGGGATAAGAACCCTCATTTTTTAGGGGAGAAACCTAAGGCTTAGAGAAGTGAGGTGACTCATCCAAGGTCACGCAGCTTGGAGCGGCCAGGGCAAGGTTCAGACCCAGGTAATCTCACATGGCTCTATCCTGTGGGGAAGAGGGGAATCCTATGATCAGTTGGTGGCTGGTCTAGGTCCTGGACACTAAGGCTGATGAGGCCTTTGTCCTTCTCATTTGTCACGTGGTGACTGCTACGTTCCTTTGCTGGGTTATTATACGGAGCAGCAATAGCAACGGCTGTACTAGTAACAACAGTGACGATTTATTTAGTGCTTGCTGTGTGCCAGGGAGGTGACAAATGCTTCATGTGTTTACATATTTTATGCTCACAACAATCCCATGAGCCATGGGTGGGTACCCTCATTAACCCCATTTCACATTCACAGGAGCCAGGGTCGAGGGAGGGGCCTCCCCCAGTCCCACGGTTAGTAAGTAAGAGACCAGGGATTCGGCTTGGGCCATCTGACTCAGAGCCTCCTTGATCGCTACTCTGTATGGTCTTTATCACATGTGAGGTACCTGGTGCAGAGTAGGTGCTCAACAAAGGGTCGTGGCCTGCCCCCCTCCCTGAAAGAGCTGATCCCCGGAGATCCTGCATCTCTGGGGCTCAGCCTAGGGGCTCCAGGGGGCCAGCCCTCCTCATAAGAACCTCTGGGGGGTAGATATCGCTTTTATTTCCATTTTACGGATGGGGAAGTTGAGGCTCAGAGAGGAAATGACTTGTTCAGGATCTCGCAGTTGGCGAGGTGTAGCCACTGGGATTTGAACCCAGGTGGTCTGGCTCCAAGTGCTGCCGTGGGGCAGGCTCCTGAGCACCAGTGTCCACTCCCAGCCATGCCTGTCCCTGAGGGGTGATGCTCCCTTCCGGCCTGGTCCTCAGCTCCCACTCTGTGGGCGACGCCTCCCCTCCCCTGCCTCCTCTTAGCAGCCCTGTGTAGGGGTGCCCAAGGCTCCGTCCTCTGCTGTGCCCTCCCTCTGACTGTCGGGGATTGGGTATAGCCACCTTCTGACTGGACACATCCTCTGGGGTGTTCCTCTGGCCCCTAAATGTCAACTCATCCCATGCTGGGCTCTTTCTCTGTCTTTCTGTGCCCTGGCCTGTTTGCTCCTTCCCTGAGGCTCCCTGTCCTAGGACGGCCACCACTATCGCTCGGACTTCCACCTGGATCCTGGGAGTCATCTCTGAACTTCACCTTTGGCCTTCCATCCTCATCCCGTAGGTCATCAAGCCCTGCTCTCAAATCATCTCATCGCCTGTCCACCCCACTGACTCAGAGCCTCCATCACTCACCATCACACTCACCATCACTCTCACCCCTCTGATTCATTCTGTGCCCTTCTGTCATAGGCATGAGCTCCCCAGCATGTCACTGGCTCCCCTCTGTCCTTGGGCTAAGGTCCAGAATCCTTACCTTGGCTTCTGAGACCTGCTGGGACTTGACCAAGCCTCGGGGCTCCTGCCTCTCCCTCTCCCATGCCACGATCCAGTCCTCCTGGCCTCATTCTAGTTCCTCAAAAGTGCCACCCTCTGGGTACTGCATGGGCAGTTCCATGGCCAGGATCGTCCTCAGCCAGGTCTTCCGCGACCCCAGGACAGACTAGACTCCTCAGGTGCCCCTGCTCTGGGGACAGCTTTGTGATACTCCTAAGAGTCCTTTGAGTGGAGCAGTGTTGCCCATTTTGCAGTTGGGGAAGCTGAGACGCCCAAAGCTGAGCTGGCATCCGAACCCAAGTCTCTCTCACTGTGGAGCCTGTGTACTCCTTGGCGTGTGCATGCGTGTGTGCGCACACCACAGGCAGTGCTGTCTGCTCTTTGGGCTGGGATGAGCCGCCTCTTTGGGAGAGGAGGTCTGAAATGGTCTCTAGTGGCCGAGCCTGTTTCTTCTTGTCAGGTGGGAATGCTACGTGTGAAGGAGGCGGGTGTCAGCCCCTTGCCAGCCCCCTGGGACCGCAGCCTCCCAGCTCCTCCGCTTCACTCTCCTTCCTTCAAAACAAACACCCGCGAGCCCAAACCTCCCATCCAGCCAAGGCACAGATGGAGCCTGAGTTGGAATTAATTAGTCCTGTTGCCAGAGCAACCAGGACCTGGACAGAGGATCCAGCCTTTTGTCTCAGCCCGCCCCCACCTGCCAGGCCCCGCCCCTGCCTCTCGTGGCCCCGCCCACCGAGGCCCTGGCCCCACCCTCTCCACCTGCAGCAGCTGGCTGTCCCTGGAGGGAGAGAGGATGGGGATATTTGAGAACTGGGTTCCAGTCCCCACCCAGCTACTCTTGGTTTGGTGAGAACTTGGGAAAGTTCTTGAACTGCTGGGAGCCCTGCTTTGTTCAGTAGGAAGAATGGACCAATGGCTGGACCTGCCTGGGGAGGGGCACGGAGGGGCGATTTGAGACGGGTGAGAGGAAGGATGAAGTGGCCTGAACTTGAGGTACACTCAAGGTGGAGGATATAGAGGGGACCCGAGGAGAACGAACCAGCTCTAACCCCCGCTTCCCATCTTTTGCATGGGCTCTGGTGGGGCTTGGCGTACTCGTCACGGGGCTGGAGGAAGCCCAGGGCAGGCCCTGACTCCCACTCAGCTCCCACCTGGTCAC
>NW_011888797.1:10567314-10568700 GCF_000151845.1 Pteropus vampyrus | reverse complement strand
GGCTTCTTCGGGCTGTTTGCAGTGATTCCTTCAGATTCAGCTGCTGCTGTGTTTCCTGATGGCCCACTGTGTGCTTGGCACTAGCCTCCTGTAGCTGTGGCTCTTCTTGTGTCTGGGAGCAGCTGACCTGGATGCCGTCAGAGCAGCTGGGCCCTTAGTTCAGAGGCCGAAGGTTCTAGAAACTGTTTCCAGTCTTCCCAGGGGCCTCGGCAGGTGCAAGAGGCCCAAAGATCACCAGCTTTGCTGCCCAAGAGCTGTAGGATCTGAGGCATGATGGCTTCCGCTCTCTGGGCCTCAGTTTTCTCATCTGTAAAATGGGGACATGGGGTTGCGTCCTCATTGGCTTGTCGAGGTAGCATGCCTCCTTTGCTAGTCGGCGTGGCTCTTTGGGTTCCCTTTGTTTCCCATGGGCCTGAAAATGCCAGGACCCTTCTTCCAGTGCCTTACTAGACCCTCCTCCCCAGCCTAGGCCATTTTGTCCTGCAGCCCTGTGGCTCCCCATGTTCCTCCTGCAGTTACTGGTCTCCTGCACGACTCCCTTTGAGCTGTGAGCTTCCTCAAGGCAGTGCCACGTCTGTCCTGATCACCATGGATGCCCGCACAGGCCTCAGGGCCTGAGAGGTGGTATTAAATAAATGAGTGAGTGGAATACTTAACCTCAGCCTCAGTTTTCAACTCCTTTGGAATTAAAAGTCCCCGCCAGGTATGTCGTGACTTATGGTTTTGAAAGCACTTCTGGGCGGATGCCATCCATCATTTGATCTCCTTTAGAGCCCTCTGCAAAGTAGGCAAGGCAAGGACTGCGATCGGCAGTTACAGATGGGAAAACAGACCTAGGCAGAAGTGTAGGATTTGAACCCAGTGCTCACTCACTCATTTGTCTGTTCTAGGAGATTTTTGAACTCTTGCTCTGTGGTAGGCATGGGGATCTTGGGAGGAGTAAGATGGGGATCCTGCCCTCCAGGGGCTTAGAGGCTGCACTTAGCAGGCCCGCATAGCGAGGGTCAGAAGCTGCAAAGTGAAGAAATGAAGTCAGGAAAGACTGTGTATTTTATTTCCACCCAATGGGGGTCAGTAGGCAGGTGAGGGTGGTGGCAGGGAGGAAGGTGACAGCCACTGTAGTAGTTCAGGAGAGCAACTGGAGGCTGGTGGATGTGGGGAGAAGAGGGTGGATTCCTGCTGGTGGCTGTTGGCTAATGAACTCGTTCCATTCCCTCTGCCTCCAGGAGCTCAGGGACGGCTCAGAAGGAAGAAGTCTGTTTATTCGGCAGACAGTTCTAAAGCATCTGGTGTGGGCCAAGCATTATGCAAAGCACCGGGGGCCTGGAGGTGAATGAGAACAGCCCCTGCTGTCAGGGATCCCACAGCCAAGGGGGAAGGTAGACA
>NW_011888797.1:10563601-10565124 GCF_000151845.1 Pteropus vampyrus | reverse complement strand
GGGGGCATAGAAGGGCACCTGGTGCTGTCTTAGCCCTCTGGAAGGGAAATGGTGACCGTTCGGGGTAGAGAGGGACACCACTTGATGCTGGTGAATGTGAAGGTGCTGTGGAGTGGTGAAGCCAGACCTAAGGTTCAGGGTGGGCTTCCTGGAGGAGGTGATGCCCGAGCTGAAGCCGGTGGGGATTCACAGTGTTGGTGGCAAGTAGCAGGGAGAGGGAAGGGTATGTGTCAGCGCGGGAGTGGGCGGCCTGCTGTGGGCAGGGAATGTGAGGAGGGCAGTGTGCTGGGGCGGGAGGTGAGGAGGATGTGGGCCAGTAAGAAGCTTGGCCTCTGTCCCCGGGCTGCAGGAAGGCCTGGAAAGATCTTGAACAGGAGAAGCAGCATCAGAGCTGCCCTCTGGAGGACTCCTGGCCGCTGTACAGTGGGGCTGGAGGAGGAGGCCACGGTAGGCAGCCGGGCAAATGATGGTGGTGGCCTGTCCCGATGAGTGAGGAGCGAAGAATGAACGTGGGCGGCATTCTGAGGACGGAAGTGGCAGACTTTGTGGCTGGTCTAATCATCATTTTCTGGTGGGAAGGAGAGGAGCTGAGGAAGAAACTGGGATCTGTGGCCTAAGCAAGCAGGCAGGGTGGTGGTAACCTTGACCAAGCGGAGTCGTGTGGGCAGACTGGGTTTGGGTGAGAAGATGACCTAGACCTGGGGTATCTGAAGGCCTCTGTGGTGGTGTCCAGCAGGCAAAGGCTGCGATCTGGGTGACCAGGGGCATGGGGCTACCCACATGTAGGTAGGTTAAGCACAAACCCTGGAGGAGCATCTGGGGTAGGGAGGGGCACCTCAAAAGGAATGGAGTGTGGCTGCTAGGCCTTGGGCAAGGCTCTTACCCTCTCCTGCCTGTTTCTTCATTCAGCGGTCCCCAACCTTTTTGGCACCAGGGACCGGTTCTCCTTTGAGAATCTCATGCCTGATGATCTGAGGTGGAGCTGAGGTGGTGATGCTGGCGCTGGGGAGCGGCTGCAGATACAGATGAAGCTTTGCCAGCTTGTCTGCCTGCCACTCACCTCCTGCTATGTGGCCCGATTCCTAACAGGCCACGGACTGGTACCAGTCCGCAGCCCGGCGGTTGGAGCCCCCTGCATATGACAGAGGGGCTCCTGGATGTGCTAAGGGAACTAACTGCCAGCTCTAACCTTCTCTAAAATACCCCAGAGGATCTAAAACTGAAGAGTGAGGTGTCCTGGGCTGGGGGCGGGGTTCTCCCATACAAGAGTTTTGATACTGGGGGATGGGAGTATGCTAAGGCGTTTGCTGAGTACCTGTTGCGTGCCAGCCCATGTTGGAGGCTGGGACAGAATGGGGACTTGGCCGTGGTCCCCACCCTAAGTGCTCACACTGGATGTGCAATGAAGAAGCACCCAAAAGGCCAGGTGTGTTACCTGTCTTTAAGCAACTTTAATCTGTGATAATTCACATATTTTTAAAGAGAAATTAGAAACTGGTTATTTCTTTTACAAAATAATTCGC
>NW_011888797.1:10555963-10562036 GCF_000151845.1 Pteropus vampyrus | reverse complement strand
GGGGCCTTGACCTTCAGGAAGACGTCTGGCTTTGGCCTCGGAGCCATGAAAGCTTCTGGAAGGGTTTTAAGAGAGGGGCCTTCAATGGGTCTTTCAGATAGATGGCATTTTGAGAGGCTGGCTGGCAGCTGAGCAGAGGAGAGGAGAGGAACCCGGGAGATGCTGGGAGGTGCTGGTTTCTGTATGGACAAGAGGCATCGGTGGCTTGGACACACACGGGGTGTGGCCTGGACGGGTATTGGGATGGATTGGAGATGGTGGGACTGAGGCACAGAGAGGTTTGGTAATGGGCCCATAGTCACACAGCCAGAGGGTTGGGGAATGAAGCCTCAGGCCTGGCATTTGGTGGCTTGGCCTGCTACTGTTGGCAGCCCTGCAGCCTGGTGAGTGGCCCGGCACAGAAGCATCATGGAGTGGAGGCGGAAGGCAGGTCAGAGCCAGCAGGGTGATGCCAGCGGTGACATCCTCACGCTCGATCCGTAGGCTCTGCTCTGCACCTGGCATAATGGAGATCAATCAGGGCATCAGCCAAGGATGGGGGATCTGTTCTGTGTTGGCTGCAGCTTCATTAGGCAGGGAACCTTTAGGGAAGGATGGAGCCACGGCAAGATGGTGGCCAAGGGTCCTGCCCCCAGCTGGCACGTGTGACGGTGAAGAGGACCCCAAGTGAGAGAGACCTGGTTCACAGCCGGTGCCAGCATTTCCTGAGAAGGTGGCCTGGACCCCGCCCGCCTCTGTTTTCCCATCTGTAAAGTGGAGGTGGTTTTAAGAAGGATGCAAAAGTACGGGACTTAGCACAGGCCTGGGGCATGGTACCTGCTCAGGAAATGCTGGTGCTGTTATTATTATTGTTGTCATGTTGGAGCTGGAGTCCATCTTCGCTGGATTTAGGGTCGGTGGCCTCTCTGATTTTGGACATGTCATCGTCTTCCAAGCCAGCATAGCTTGGGGGCAGATGATGTCCTCGAGGTGATGGGCCCATTGCCAGGGCCCGAGGCCCACTGGCTGCCAAGCCCAGGCCCAGGTGCGAGTGGAGGCCATGGGTCAGGAAGGATCAGGAAAACTAGAGAGGACGGGCTCCTGTTTCATGGAGAACAGAGGTTATGAGAGTCTAAGAAAGACACATAGTACAGGAAAGGGACTCAGGAGTCTGCAGCAGGATGGGACAAAGCTGACTTTGATGAGCCTGGGTGCTTAGAGACTATCCTTTGCCTGATTTTACCAGGTAAACGTGCAGGAGGCCCAGAGAGGGTGAAGGCCTGGTTCAAGGTCACACAGCAGCTGGTGCTGGGTGCAGACCTTCCGGCTTGGGGGCCTGGGTGCTGCCCCGCTCTGTGAAGGAAGGACATGATCATTTATCAGGGGAGTTTAATAATGAATGAAGTCGAATGTCTTTAATGCAGGCAGCAAGCCTGAAGTAATAAGGGGCTCTGTATTAATTCGGAAGTTAATGAATATGCAGGTGTGTCTGAATGATTAATGGGGCTCCTGAAGCCCTTGGAAAGGAGTGTGTGAGCTGCTGCTGATGGAAATATGAATATTGCATACATCTGAGAAGTCGGATAAACCGGGGAGCAGGTGGGCATTAATGAACCAGAGGACTTGGGCACCACAGTCGCTCAGGGGCACATATCCAGTGTCATGGCTAAGTGCTCTCATCTCTTGCCATGTGATCTTGAACAAGACACTTAACCTCTGTGAGCCTCAATTTCCTTATCTGCAGAATGGGCATGAGAATAGTACGTAATGCCTAGGATTCTGAGGATGAAATGTGTGACAAGCCCTTAGCACGGGGCAGGCACAGTGCAAGCATCTGACAACTGTCGTAGCCTTTCTAGAAAGGAGGGCAGAGAAGTGGTTGAGGAAGGCCAAGGAACATATAGCAGTAACAATTGAATTCCCTTAAACATGGACAGCACTTTACAGTTTGTAAGGGGGGTGGTCTCTTATCCATCTTCCCCTTTGCTCCTCGCAGTACCTGGGCAGAGGAGATGGGTCTTGGCGAAGCTGGAGCTCAGAGAGGGCTGGGCACTACCCAGCCAGCAGGGGTAGAGTTGGCCTGGGCCCAGGTCTGCACCCCTGGCTCCCGAATCCCAGAGGGGCTGGAGCTCAGCGGGAGGGTCCCTCTGTGCAGGTACCGCCTTCCGAGTATTTGCTGGGCCGGGGATTGGGGGAATCCCACATCACTTCTTGGAACCTCAGTTTCTCTGCTTTTTGAGTGAGGGTCTGTCTGCCACTCAGGGCTCGTTCGAGGCTTTGATGAGAGAGTAGGACACTGACCTCTCACCTGCGCCTGGCCTTCGGGGGGGTCCCAGACTCGGCAAATGTTGTCCCTGCGAAGCTTAGAGCACCTGGACCAGGAGTTTGTATACACCAGCCCTGGCTTGTTTCTGGGGCGCTATGGGTGCTGGGTCACTTTGCGGCTTTGGGTCCTTGGGCACATTCCTTAGCTTCTCTTGGACTCGGTTTTTTCATCCTTCACGTAGGTGTAGCAACGTGTCTGTTGTGTATTAAGCGTGTGGACCTGGCACACAGTCGGTGCTGGGTGGAGTGAGGTACCCCCCAGCCCCTCACATCACAGCCCTGTGCACAGGCTCCCTCTTTTATGCCCCCATGGTGCCTCGTTCATCCTTTCAGCCCATGAACATTTATGGGGCACCTCCTGGGTTCCGTGTGGGGCCCTGGGTTTACAGGGTGAGTGGGTGAGGGAGACCGCCCTCCCTGTCCAGGTAGAAGGCAGGTCCCGTGATGCAAGCTGGGACAGGCCACGGGAGCCAGAGGTTAGCCCTACCTGGACACGGGCGGGGTCGGGGGAGAAGTGTTTCTCATGCTGTCTTCCCCACTGGAGCTCCCACCGGAGGCTGTGTCCTTTGGCTGTAAGTCCTCTGCTCTCAGCAGGAGATGCTCAAAAAATAGCTGTTGGAATGAATGGAAGAGTGAATGGCTGGCGTCTAGGCCCCTTTCCCTGCCTCTCCCAGGCTCCAGGCCAGTGAGCAGAGGCACAGCGAAGCTCCTCCCTTAGCTGTCCCAGGAGGATCCAGTACGAGCCTGCCTTGTATCCTTCTCCTTTCCTCCCCGGGTCTCTGGTTGGGGCCCCCAGGGCCTCCCCTATATCCGCCTGGCTGGGTCATGGATCTGTAGGTTGCTGGGTAAAGAACCTGAGCTGCTATGGTCATGGTGTACCCTGCTGCTGGTAGATGAGGAAACCGAGGCCCAAGCGGGGAGGGCTGTGAGGCAGGGCTGGGGTTATAGTCCCCACTGGGTTATAGTCCCCTCGGACGTGGCCCTGTTGCGTCTGGCCTAGCTGCGTATTTATAGGCTCTGCTGATCTATGTTAACACTGGGGCCAGCCCAGGACTTTGCAGCCCATGGATCTCAGGATGGCTTCGAACCCTCTGGGGGCTGTGGAATCAGAGCTCACCCCTATGAGGAGAGGAGATCGTGGCTTCTCACCTTTCCCCTCACAGCCTTGGGGCTCGTGCCGGGCCCTTTGCCTGGGCCTGGCCTGGGCCACCCTTCGGCGGGCTCGAAGACTTTGTCTGGGGTTTGTTGTTATGCTTCACTTCCCTCCAGCTCTGCAGGGAGACTGTGTACAGCATGGCATCTAGTGCATGGGTGTGGGGCCTCGGACAAGCTGCCCGCCTCTTTGAGCCTCAGTTTCCTTATCTGTAGAACTGGGTGTAATTTCCCACCCAACTTTGTGTGTCAGGCTCTGAGCACTCAATGCTTGTGAGCTGGAGTCACTGTTTAGACTCCTTACATCTCTTCTGGTCCTCGTCACAAGCAGTCCTCAGAGCCCCTAGGGACTGGAGTGCCACCTCCACTGGGCTGGTGAGGCCGCTGAGGCCCTAGGGGCGGTGTGACTTGCAAGGGCCATGCTGCCTGTTGGGACAGAGTTTGGACTCATCTAAGTCCAAATGTTCCAGCTTCCCAGACCCCATCTCCTTCCCAGGGCCCATGGGGTCCTTGGGGAGGCTGACTCCTCACCCCACCAGCTTGGTTCCCACCCCCCGTCGCCACGGGAACAGCTCCACTAACTCTATGCTTCTCTTACAGAGCAGAGACGACTGGCCGTCCTGAGCGCAATTCAATTCAACAGACATTTACTGAGTGCCTACTATGCGCCAGGCCTTAGGCTAGGCACTGGGGTGTGGGGAGCAGAGAGGAAGATGGAGGTCCCGTCCTCAGGTAGCTCTGGGCTGGGGGCATGGAGAAGACAGGCAAGGGCTGAACAACAGCTCAGAAGCTGCCTGCAGGGCTGGAAGCAGCCGAGATGCCTGGGTTCAAGTGCATCCCTGGAGAGCTGCTGTCCCTCATCTGTGCCTCAGTTTGCCATTCTGTAAAACAAGGGGAGGAAAGGTGGGGTGAGACAATCTTTAGGATCCTTCCAGGATTCTATGGGGATGGAATCGGGATGGGGGCAGAGCAGGGAGGCTGTCACCTTCCCTGCAGAGAGGAGATCTCCGAAGGCTTCTTGGAGGAGGAGGCATGAGGTCTAGGCTGCAGGGGGTGGGGAAGGGTGAGAATGGCACCCAAAGCTCAAGAACAGCATGAGCAAAGGCCCAGAGGACATGCAGGTGGGCAGCCCTGCAACTCCATAGGTTGTGAAGGGATATCGTGGGGTATGAGCTTAGAGAGGGAGGGAGGAGCCCACGTGGAGGGGCCCAAGGGCTCCCCTTTGGGGTATAAGCTCTATTCATCAGACTGTTGAGGATGGAGAGTCAGAAACAGGTGCTTTGTCCTGCCCCCTTATCCCCTGCCCACACTTCAGGATCACGTTCTGGTAGTGCGTGCATCACACTTTACACATTAGTCCCAAATGCAACCCTAATAAATGAGCATTAATGGGCCTGCTTCACAGATGAGGACCTCAAGGTTGAGAGAGGGTAGCTTTTTTTCCAAGGTCATGATCCTATCCGCAAGCTGCCCATGCCTCTCCCACTAGGGTTCACTGAGCAGGGCGGGGGGGTGGGGGGTGTCTCTGTCCTGAGTGACATCTCCCATCCTAGGAAACCCCTAAGCTCTGAGGAGTGCCTGCCAGGGGCACCACAGCTGGGTTTGGAGGATGAGCGGGGAAAACCCTCAGATGTTGTTAGCAGGATGGGCTCTCTCCGAGACCTGAGTTTCTGCCCCACAGCAGCCCTCTGAGATGGGGAGTGAGGCGGGGCTCCTTCCCACTTTACAGATGAGTAGACTGAGGCCCTGGGAGTCATGTGTCTGGTCCAAGGGCAAGGCCGTGACAGCCTAGGTAGAGAGCCCCATCTCCTTATCAATTCTTATCTCAGTTTCAAGTCCCCTGAGATCTGTGCAGAAGCTAAGCCCCACAGCCCTCCCCAGGGAGGGGAAAAGACTGGCATTGGAATCACAGACCTGGGTTCAAATCCTGATTTTGTCTTGCACAAATGGTGTGATCTTGAGCAAGTCATTAAATACTCTGAGCCTTGGTTTCCTTATCTATAAAGGGAGAGATCAGGCCTCTTTCAGTCATTAACAGATCTGGTACCTGGTGCTGGGCTCTAATGGGGAGTCCAGGCCCTTCCTTGAGAACTAAGTTCAGGGGTAAAAACAGCAGTTATGATGCCAGCTGTGATGGAGGAAGCCCAGGAGGCCGTGGGAACCCATAGGAGGGACCCCAGTCAGACTATTTGAATTGGTGGGGAGAGGTACCAGGCCAGGAGAGGAGAGCATGAGCCAGCTCAGCAGGACCCCATGGGCTGGGCTTGGGGATGTCTGTTGTTGGAATTTCCCCAGAATCAGTAGGGAGCCAACGAAGGCTTTTGAGCAGGAGAGTGCCATGCTCAGTTTTACGTTTTAGAATTTGCTGAGTGGAGGATGGATTGAAGGGGGCGGGGAGACTGGTGGTAGAGAGAACAGTGAGGAAGCTGACTGAGAAATTCATTTTGGGCAGGGGAGGAGGCTGGGGCAGAGCAGGAGCAGCGGGGGGCTTTGCATGAAGACCTGCCAGGTGCTGGGAGCTGGCGAGCTGGGGATGCTTCTCGCTGGTCAGGAGGGGACAGGGACAGATGCAGTGGTGGAGAGTGGGCCGGCACTGGGAGGAGAGTCCAGTCCAGTC
>NW_011888797.1:10550139-10555693 GCF_000151845.1 Pteropus vampyrus | reverse complement strand
GTTTTAGAATTTGCTGAGTGGAGGATGGATAGAAGGGGGCGGTGAGACTGGAGGTAGAGAGAACAGTGAGGAAGCTGACTGAGAAATTCATTGTGGGCAGGGGAGGAGGCTGGGGCAGAGCAGGAGCAGCGGGGGGCTTTGCATGAAGACCTGCCAGGTGCTGGGAGCTGGTGAGCTGGGGATGCTTCTCGCTGGTCAGGAGGGGACAGGGACAGATGCAGTGGTGGAGAGTGGGCCGGCACTGGGAGGAGAGTCCAGTCCAGTCGAGGATGTGGATGAGTTGGGTTTCAGGTGCCAGGGAAGAGGCAGCTGGGAGACGGCGGCTTGAGTATGGTCAGCACATAGAAGTTGATAAAAGAAGCCTTGGGAAGGGCCGAGATGCTCAGGGTGGGAAAGGGGCTGGAAGAGAGCAGAGGCCTGGGACCAGGACCTTAGGGAAGGCAAAGAGCCGGAGCAGGAGCAGCTTGGGAGGTAAGAGCAAAGCCAAAGTCTAGGTCTCAGCAGGAAGGTGTCAGGACTCAGGTCAGTGGGAGGTTACAGAAGTCACACGGGTCAGGCACTTTGCCTAGTGCCAGGTGCACAGGAGGGACCCAGGAGGGTCAGTTCCTACCTGTCTCTTTGCTGGAAAGCAGACCATAGTCTGTCTCCTTGCCCGTCGGAGGAGGAAGGTGTTTGGGAAGGAGGGAAAGGGGAAAAAGCATTTGCATGCATAACAAGTCTGGAGTGAGGGAGAGAGAAAGAGGGAGCAGGAGATGAAAAGAAATTACCATACGCCAGGATCTTGTTATTCAACCCAATTTTCAAAGGACCACAGCTGTCGCACTGAGATAATCCATTAATTATAACAGCCATTGTGCTCAGCAATGGGAGAGAAACCGAGGCTGGGGAGCAGGCTGAAGGTGGGGGCGGGAGCAGGCCTTTGGGGGGCTGGACCTATGAGAGGGGGCAGGGACAGGAGAAGAGCTGTGTGTGCCCTCAAGACTGGAGGGAAGACACTGTCAGGGGCCAGGCCTCATCCCTGTTCCACTGCCAGTGTGCATTAGTGGGGGATGGGGATCCAGCCCACGATGACCATATCAGTGGCAGCTAACTTTATTGAGCACTCACTACGTGCCAGACCCTGCTCTGTAGCGATGCACTCTCCCACTCTCTGAGGTAATGCCTTTCTGGTCCCATTTTACAGAAGGGGAGACTGAGACTCAGAGGAAAGAAGTAGCTTGCCAGGGCCACGCTGTTGGTTTAGTGGCAGAGCCGGGATTTGAGCTGAATGTGGCCCGCCCTTCCAGGAGAACATGGTGCAGGGCTGGTCTCCATGGACTGGCCGCACTGACCTGGTGGCCATGCCTCCCGAGCCATGGCTCCTGTGCAGCCAGCAGTCATGGGGCGGCCCTCCCCCCGGGGATTTCCGGGGCTCCTCGGCAGGGACAGAGAGCTTCCTTGTTCTCCAAGGCCACAGCTGCAGGCCCCCACGAACTCCCCCACCAGCTCCAGAAGAACTAGTCTCAGTGCCAGAAGAGGGACCCCATGTGACTGCCTGGTTTGGGGTTGTGATGAGCTGTGGCCCTGGGAGGGCTTCTCAGCCTGGCCCTGGCGGTCTCTGGGCCTCAGGTGCCGGGGCCTGGGGAAGCAGTGGGGAGGACAGGCAGGAGTCCCCCGTGGAAGGAGCCATCTCGGAATCCCCAGAGCTCTTGCTGAGGGCACCGCTTGGGGGTGCGGCTTCAGCAGCCGAGGCCTTAGGCCTCCTGTCGTCTACAGCAGCCTTGGTAGGAATCTTAGCTCAGGCTGGCTGGCAGTGTTTGATGGAGTGGGAATCTAACCCTCGAACCCCAACAGGAGCCCCATACTCGATACAGCAATCCAAGCAGCATTATTAGAGAGCCGGGGGCCCCACAGGGTGACAGGTCTGGGGTGCTATCGGGGTGCTCCCCTGGTTTGGGGTTCCAAGCAGGGGGCCTGCTTGGAGCCAAGTAGGTGGGGGTCGTGGGCGGGTCAGGGCGGCTTGAAGTTCTGTAGAATTGGCAACCACAGAGGCCAAGACAGTAGCTGTTTAGGACCAAGGAGTTGTAGATATATTGTAGAACTCTTGAGCCCCAGACTCATAATCAGAGACTCCCCCCATGCCCCCCAAAAAAGACCCAGAGCCACTGAACCAGAGAGTCAGGGGTGGTGGCATCCTTGGGTCCCAGATGTAGAGGCTTATGGGATCCCTCACGCAGGCTGGAATTCTAATTGTCCCCACCCTGGTGTCCCTTCTGTTGCTGGCCTCGAAAGCTCCAGTGCCGAGGGGGTCAGTGGGAACCTCAGCCAGAGAGGCAAGGAGGAGGAGTGAGCCCCCCCCGGCCTATGCTACCTGCTGAGTTCCTAATGGGGTGCAGACCTGGGCAGCCCCGTCTTCCGGGGTTGTCGGGGGATTCCAGAAATGGGGATCTTAAAAATAAAATCTCCCAAGTTTTCACCTTGGCAACTAATTAAAATAATTTAAAAAAAAAAAAAAAACGTGCCTAAATGACACAGGATTCGACAGCATCTCTTGACCCAGAGCTGCGTGCCACAGAGGGTCAAAGCCATTGTGTAGCAGCTGGGAGACCTCAGTTTCCACCTCTGTAAAGTGGGAATAATAACAGTACCAACTCGTAAGGTCGTGCCAGGAGTTAAAAGAACTAACGTGAGGCGTGCGCAAGCCCAGCCCGTGTGAGGCCAGGACTCTGTTTTTGCTTTGGCCCGGCCTGTGCGTCCCTCTCCCGCCAGGCTGCCTCTGAGCGGGCTGCACTCTCGGGCACCCGGATCCTCCACTTCTCCTGGGGGGACCCCGATACACCCCTCTGCCTTGGGATAGCACGCAGGATGTGGGAAGGCAGGGAAATGTTCACCCCTTGGGGCCCTGGAGGAGGAGCATGGAGGAGGCAGAGCTGGGGAGGGGGTGGGCCTAGCTGGCGCCTAGTACATAGTAGGTGCTCCATAAATGTTTATTGAATGAATGAATGGAGGCCACGCAGGCAGAGGCAGCCGCGTGTGCGCAGGCACTGGTGAAAGAGCGGGTCCAGTGGAGACTGGTGAGTAGTGCCCGGGGCTACAGCTGAGTGGGGCCTGGGGTTTGCTGGAGCTAAGGCCGAGAGGCCGATAGAGACCAGGCGGGGGAGGCAGGGGCCAGGTGCGGTGGCAGGGGCCAGGTGGGTGAGGCAGGGGCTGGGTGGGGAGGGTCAGGGGCCAGGTGGGGTAGCTGGGGGCCAGGTGGGGGTCAGGGGTTAGATGGGCGAGGCAGGAACCAGGTGGGAAGGCAGGGCCAGGTGGGAGAGGCAGAGACCAGGTGGGGAGGCAGTCATCCGAACAGCCTGGAGGATTCTGGGAAAGCCAGAGATCAACCCCTGGGTTGGGGCTAGGAGATGGAATTTTAATACAGGTCATCCTTGGCTTTGGGCGGAGGATCACGTGCTCTACCAGGTGCCTGGTGGTGGGTAGGTTGGGTGCTACGCTGCTCGGGGCTGGGGAGTGGGTGACCGGGAGTGGTCCGTGTGAGCTGGGCCATCTGTGAAGAGCTGCCCACAGAACCAGTATTGGGGCCTCTCAGGCTGCTGGGTGCTTCTCCAGGGTTAGGCCTTTGGATCAAAATCCTTCTGTCCTGTCTACCTCCTTCCACTGAGGCCTAGACACGGCGAAGGGCTGATGATAGACGTGACACCTCTGGGAGCAGGGGAGGCCCAGGGACCAGTTGAGTTCATGGGCAATGACACCGTAGGCTGTTTACAGAGGGCCTTGGCGTGGGCCCAGTAAACCAGAGACACAGGTACACGGCTCTTCTCCCCAAACAGATGAGGAAACTGAGACTCAGAGAGGTAGGGCACTGACCTGCCCAAGGTCACACAGTGAGCCAGCCATCGATGTGTCATAGCTGCCTGTTAAACTGCACACTAGCCCAGCCCCCTTCTCAGGCCAAGGTTACTGGGCTTGCAGATGAGTCCCCAGTACATCGAGGCCTTGCAAACTCGATTACATCCCCCGTCACTGTCAGCTGTTGCTGCTGTTGGGGTGGCGATGTTCTTCTTCTTAGGCCCTTTTGGATAAGTTGGAGCTCGGTGAAGGCAGGGTGCATCTGTCTGCTACAGTGCCAGGCACATAGTAGGTGTGCAGTAAATATATGCGGTTGTGTAAGGAACGTGGGTGAGTGTGTAGCTGGTGGAATAGCATGCTCCGCCTGCCCCAGGGCCGAGCTGTGAGCCACCGGGTACCCGTTTCCCTGTGACATGAATGCAGAGGCAGCCATGGTCTGCTTGTCCAGTGGAGGATGGCACCGAGCCGGGAGCGGGTGCCGGGCATTGAGGGGCAGAAGCCAACTCCCCCGAGATGTGGAGCAGCTGGCATGAAGGGCTGAGACTAACAAGACATGATTGAATGGGGGTGGACGGAAACCCAGCACCTCGGGTGAAGCCCAAACAGAGGACGCTCTGAGGGCATCGGAGCTGCTTGGCTGTATGTGTGAAGGGGATTTGGTTGACATCGAGGACAAGGTGAGGACATAATGCTGGTGTGTACACTCACACTGCTCTAACGAGCACGGTGCCAAAAATCAAGGGAGGCAGAGGGCCCCTGGTGCCCATCACTGCCCAGACCACGTCGGCACTGATGCTTGGCTCCAGGTGACACATTTGAGGAGGGACCTTGACAGCAAGCATGACCCTGAGCGGCTGGACCCAAGGGCGGGAGACTTGACACCGAGGCGTCGGAAGAGCAGTAGAGGATGTGAGGCTGCTAGCCTGGATAAGCAGATTGCAGGGGCACGAGATAACAGATTAGCAAATATCAGAAGGGCTCTGGAGGGGGGCTGTTGGCTGTGTTTTCAGTGGCTCCGATAAACAGAGGTATAAAGAGCCAGATTTGGCTTTGTAATATCAGACGAAATTTCTACTCATCAGAGCTGTTAACAAGGAAATAAGGAGCCTCAGATTAGTGCCGACATCCCTGTCGCTGGGGGTATGCAGGTTGGGGGGAAAATCACCTCTGTGGGGGTTCTGGAAAGTCTGGTGGTTCTAAATGTTCAGGCGGCTCCAGGTTCCTGGCGGTGTGGTCTTGGGCAGATCACTGTACCTCTCTGAGCCCGTTTCCTCACCTGTAAAATGAGAAATAGAAGGTGGGTCGTGAGGCTAAAAGGGAGGTTCCGTACATTTCTGGCACACTGTGAGCGCCCCATCATTAGCGGGGCCCTTCCCTCTGATATTTGACACCCCATTCCTAGCTCTGAGCTCTCATTCTCCCCATCATGTCCTGAGCACCTGCCGCATGCCTGCCCCTGTTCTAGGCATGGAGGTTGCAGCCGCAAACGAGAGTCAAAGCCTGCTCCGATTTCCCGATGGCGGTGGGGAGGGTGTGATAATGAAGAAGTAAATGACGTCAGGCAATATCGAGTGCTCCGAAGGGACCAGATGCAGGGTCGAGTGACTGGCGGGTTATTTGGTGTCAGGGGCTGGGGGGCTGGCGAGAGCCGTGGAGCAGAGACCCGAATGAGGTAGTGGGTTGTGCAGACACTGGGGAAGAGCATTCTGGGCGGAGGGAGCGGCAG
>NW_011888797.1:10526781-10550089 GCF_000151845.1 Pteropus vampyrus | reverse complement strand
CCCCATCATTAGCGGGGCCCTTCCCTCTGATATTTGACACCCCATTCCTAGCTCTGAGCTCTCATTCTCCCCATCGTGTCCTGAGCACCTGCCGCATGCCTGCCCCTGTTCTAGGCATGGAGGTTGCAGCCGCAAACGAGAGTCAAAGCCTGCTCCGATTTCCCGATGGCGGTGGGGAGGGTGTGATAATGAAGAAGTAAATGACGTCAGGCAATATCGAGTGCTCCGAAGGGACCAGATGCAGGGTCGAGTGACTGGCGGGTTATTTGGTGTCAGGGGCTGGGGGGCTGGCGAGAGCCGTGGAGCAGAGACCCGAATGAGGTAGTGGGTTGTGCAGACACTGGGGAAGAGCATTCTGGGCGGAGGGAGCAGCAGGTGCAAAGGCCTCGTGGCGGGAGTGGGCCTGGGGGTGGGAGGGGCATAGCTGGCCCGGAAGGAGCGCTTCCTCGCTTCCTCGTTGATGGAGAAGCCGAAGTCTCTCTCGGCTTGTGCGCAGTCCCCGCTCGCACACTTTCCCGATAGAGAGGGAGATGCTGATCCAAGGGCCAGGGAAGCCGCCAGACCGCCCATGCGCGGGCAGCCCCTGCCACGGGCCCAGCTATCTGGAGGAAGCTGGGGAGGAAGCGAGCTTCAGTTTTCTCATCTGTAAAATGAGGCCAACAGCACCAGCCATGCAGGGTGATGTAAGATTTAAGGGACGTAGATGTCAGGCACAAATGAGCCTTTGGGTAAGGGGTAGCCTTGCCCAGTGACTGTCTTATGGGTGAGGAGTCTGAAGCTCAGAGAGGTTCGTTGATGTGCCCTATTTCACACAGCTCAGCATTCGGTCCCAGGACCCTTTGCCTCCGACATCCGTGCTTTTTTCTCTCTGCCCTGCCGTTGGGGCTTATTGCACCTGCAACCCAAATGGTAGTTCAGCGGTGAAGCCAGAGTTGTCCCATTTTACAGACGAGGAACCAAGGCCCAGAGCAGCCTGTGCAAGAAACCCTGATGTGCTGGAGACAGCGACGAGGCCCAGGGTCCCGGCCCGGGGGGTGGCCGGCTTTGTCTCAGAGGGCAGAGCGTTAGTAGCTGGTCTCTGGGACACCTGGCTCGCTGCTGTGCTTCCAGCCGAGAGAGGAGGTGTGGCGGCTGCCTGCCTTGGGGTTCTGGCTGGGCTCCAGGAGTCCTTGGTCTTCCTAGTCCTGGGTAATGGCATTGACATGGACAGAAAACGGCACCTCCAGGAGCCTTGGCCAGCCTGTCCCTAGGGAGGAGCCCGCGCCAGGGCTTATCAGCTGCTGCAAATGAGATTTGCCGGGCTAAGCCTCACGTCCCCACTCCTGGGAGGCGGGGACACAGCCTGCCACCCCACCCGATTCCTGGACCCCTCCAACGTCCCCGTAGGAGTGTGGCTGTGTGAGCGGGAGCCCACAGTGGTGCATTTGCTGGGCCTCCTGCTCTGTACACAGCACGTCTGCTTCTACCATGTCCTGGGGTTTTCGTTGGAGCTGTGAGAGATGGGTGGCCCTCACCTTGCCACGCAGGTGGAGAAACTGAGGTTCAGAGAGGACCTGCAACTCTCCAGAGCCTCCGAGCTGGCCAGCCCTGTGTCTTCCCTGCTGATCCCTGCTCCCCGAGCCCTCACCCCATCTCCCCTCAGCCAGGGGACACTCCGGCAGACCACACCCTGTCTGCCCTCCCTCCCGGCCCAGGACGCTGAGCCCTGTGTGCAGGCCGCGCACATTAGCACATTGCAGCCTGGAGAGGTAGAAACTATTCATCCCACTTCATGGGCAAAGAAACAGGCTCTTGCCCTGTGTCCCAGGTTAGCTGATGGGGAGACTGTGTTGGGGCAGGAAGCTTCCAGAGGGGATTCAAGGTTGGCAGGTTAGGGTCTATCTGCCTGTTACACTGCCACCCTGGGTTCTGAACCTGACTACCAGCTGGACATGTCCCTTCCCCAGTCATGGACTCAGTCACCCCTCTGAGAAGGGCTGGGACTGGGCTGAACAAGGCCCCCTCTCTCCTTCCAGCTCTAAAGCACTAGGATTCTGAGTCCACAGAGGGGCCCTGAACCTCGTACGCCCGGAGAAGGGCACAGAAACCCACTGGCTCGACCACCGACTCAGGCGTGGGGGGCGGCGCTGAGGCCCAGAGACGGGGAGCCATTTGCCCAGAGCGACTCATTCTGTGGCTGAGACCCCACCTCAGCTCTGCCCCATCCCCAGGCAGGCCTCGCTGACCTTCTCCCTCCTATCTAAGGGTGTCCCCATGAGAAGGGACATCATACAGTGTGTAGCCAGCTAGACTGGGGCCCACCCCAAGATCCCTCAACAGCACACTGCTCCCCACCTTTGCCACATGTCCTGTGTCTGTGACGGAAGGAGAGTTGGGCTTGCCTCCTGCTCTGGCCAGAGGTCGCTCATTGCTGCCATACCTGTGTGCAGGGGCGGGCATCGTGGGGTGGGGGAGGCAGGGGAGGGGAGGGGGTCTCTGCAGGCCACGTCAGCCAGGCCCACCGGTCCACGCTGCGCCGTTGGTCGCCCCCTGCCAGGTTTAGCACCATCTCGGCCTTGGGCGGAAAAGGCCTCTGCTTCCAACAGAGGCTTCATGCCTCTTCTCCCCTTCCCCTGAGTTGGTCACAGGCTGCATTTCGGTGGCTGGCCAGGCCCAGTGCTCATCTGTCTGCCTGGTCCCCGGATGGGTGGGCGGGTGGGCAGCACGTGCCGCGTCCGCCCACCCCGCATGCATCGCTTCGCCGTGCCGCTCTGCCGGCCGTTGCGTCCTCTCTCTCAGATGCTCCAGGACGTCGCTCCCTGCTTGGCTCTCTCCATATTTTTGCTTTTCCATCCTTCTCTGCCCTCTCCTCCCGTCTGCACCTACCTCCCCCTCCTTCCTTTCTTTCTCGCTCACCCCCAGGCGTGTGTGCGGTCGGGCCCTGCTCCTCCCACTAGTGCGTGTGCGCTAGGGGGTCACCCTCCCAGGAGCAGGGGAAGGGCGTGACCTCTGAGACCCCCAGCCGCAGGCCCAAGAGCACCGCAGCCCCCCGCCCCCACACCTGGAGTGGGTATGCAGCCGGCTGGGGGCCAAGCGCTGCTGTCGACGCCTTGTGGTCCCCCTTCCCTGGCTGCGTCGGGGGCTCGATGGGCGGTGGGCACGCAGCCCAGGGACAGGGACATGGACATGGTGGCTGACGCATATGGGACGGGGTGATGGGGAGCCTGTTCCCTCCTCCGTCTGAGTCACGGGGGAGAGTGAGGGGTGGAGGGAACTGGGTCTTGGCCCAGGCCATCCTGGAGACCAGGAGGAGCTAGAGAGAGGGCCATGGGCGTCGTCACCTTGTGGGCTCACGGGCATGGAGCTCAGAGTGGCTAGGGTGCGGTGCGGTGGGCCTCTGCCAGACGCTGGGCTGTTTGAGAAGGGAAGAGATGGGCCAGGACTAGTCCCCACCCTCAAGCCTGAGCCCCTTCTCCTACCTTGGTCTCTTCATGTCCCTCCAGCATGGCTTGGGCTGTCCCAAGTCTCTGGCCACCTCAGCTTTGCTGGACAGCCCTCGGGTCTGGCTGAGGGGGTGCTGGTTTGAGCAATTCGAATCTGAGGATAGGGGATGGGGGTAGGGCGGCTTTGTGGGGCTAACGTTGCACACGTGCACACGTGCACACATATGTAACATAATATGTGTGCTTAGCATGTTGACATATAGGCAGGTGTTTGCCGGTATTCCTCCGAGAAGCCCCTCAGGCATCCGTTCCCACCCCTCCACATGCAAGCATGCCCACATTCGCTCTCGAGTACCCCTGTAAGTGGCCACAAGGGCACACATCCTGTGCACATGAGCATACGTGTGCACGCGCTTGCCCGCACATCCGTCTGCTTGTGCATTTCAGCACACCCCCGACAGGGGCTCTGAGCCAGCGCACACCTGCGCGTGCACCTGCATACAAATGCGGTCCCCAGACGTTTCCAGCCAGAGGAGGTGCAGACAGAGGGTTCTGTGACAGGGCGAGCTTGGGGACTCAGCTTCCTCTCCTACAACATCCTTGCCTGTGTGTAGGGGGAGAGTGGCGGGAACTGGAGCCTCAGAAGGGGTGGAACCGGCCTGGGGTCCCCTAGGAGCCAGTGGCCATGCTGGGTGGGAGCCCAGGTCTCCGACTCCCGCCCTGAGAATTTTTGTGGCACAGCCAAGGACAGAAATGCTGTCCCTTCATGCTGACTGCCTTGTCTGGCCCCTCAGCCCAAGCCGTTCCTGAAGGGGACTGGGAGGTATGAGGTCACCTCTCCTGGAGGTCCCAATTATTATAGCCTCTGACTCAGAGTCAGCTTTTAATCCGAGGGGTCATCTGGCTGCCCTGGTCACCTGCCAGCTCCTCAACGAAAACGGCCAGCCTTGACTTCTTCGAGCATTTCCCCCTTCACGCTTCCCTTTCCTCTGTCCCCGCAGCCCTCTGGGGCTCAGGGCTGTAAATTGGTTTTGCTTTAAAGGCAAAGGTTTAACATTTTTTCTCAAAGTGCTCTCCTTCCTGGAGTTTCCCAGGAGCAGCAGCAGGAAGCAGAGGTGGCTCTTGTGAACAATCTTTGGCTTTCTTTATCCAAACATGGATTTCTCTTGCCTAATCTTCACATCCCTGGCCACTGGCCAGGGCAGACGGAGGGAGCACCCGGCTCTTCCCGCAGTCGAGAGAGCATTGGGTGGGAGCCGGAGCCCCGTCTGGCTGAGGGGCTACGTCTGCCTTGCCAGGCCACCCAAACGAGTCTCCCCTGGACTGGGGCTCAGTTTCCCCACTTGGAAAATGAGGGTCCGTAGGCTCTGAGCCCTGCGCTGCCTCCCCTGCCCCTCTGTGTCTTGGATGCTGGCGGCCCCGCTCACCTTCCTTCTTCCCCCACCAAATGGCCAGGCAGGACCTGGTGCCCGCTTTATCAGTGAGGAAGGAGATTCACTCGGTCCCCCTGACCCGCCTAAGCAGGCCCGGTGGACAGGGCTCCAGGTATCCTCGGGGTGGGGGGCCTCGGTCTTGGGACTCTCAAGTCCCGGCCCCTCTCTGGGCTTCTGACTCTCCAGCCACGGAGGGGATGCGGGGCTTTCATCACATGATTCCGGAAGCCCCTGGCTTTTTTGCCCGCCTGAGCCCTCGCCCGAGCCCTCCCTGATCCAGGCCCTCTGCTGGAAAGCACTTCGAGGAGGTGGCACTGGGGCATGTGGCTCCCCTCTGTCCCTCTCTCTTCCTCTTGCTTCTCTGCTCCTGCCTGTAGGATGGACTCCTCCCTGCATCCACCCCCCGCCCCACCGCCGTTGTGGGAGACCCCAGCCTCTGCATCCCCCTGCTGGGGGTGGGGGCATAGCCACGCTTTCCTGCTCCCCTCCCCCATGGAAGCCAAGACAAGGGAATTATTTTTGGAACAAGAGCGGTTACACAACAAATGAATTATTTATCTCTGGGCATGGAGGAGAGGAGGCATTTTGCTGGGCTTCTTAATTCTTTACCTGGATGGGAGGGTGCCAGCCTGGGTACGGGGCCGTGTGCGTACGGCCCATGTGTCCTACACAGGACTAGGTGTGCTTGTGCGTGTGTGTGCGTGCCTGTGTGTGTGCGTGCCGTGGTGTCTGGATCATGTAGGGCATGTGGGTCTTTGTGCAGGCAGATGGGCGAGCGTGGACAGGAGCGTGCTGGGGCGAATGTGTGAATGCCTGTGAATGGGTCTGTGCGCCTGACCTGTTAACTTGCCAGCCCCCCTTCTGTGCCTAGTGTCCTCAGACTCTGCCCGTCCTCCCTCCTTCCAGGCCCCCGGCTCCTCCCTCTCTTGCCACCCACCGCCCTCCCTTGTTTTATGTAACAGGGACCCCAGAGTGCTGCTGGTGCAGAGGCCCCCCTGACGGGAGGGGATGGAGAAGGGACTGGGGGCCCGTGCTGGACTTCAGGGGGAGGGGCTGCCGCAAGCCTTCACACTGATCTGTCGCCCCTTCTCGGTGCTGCCTTTCAGGAACCAGGTGACAGATGGGTCTCTTCCTTCCTGCCCCTGTCTCACTTGCTCCCCCCTCAGAGCTCCACTCTCCAGCCTTCCGTGGGAATCGTCTGAAGTTCTGAGCCCAGAACCCAAGGAGGAAGGAGAGGCGGAGGAGGAGGAGGAGGAGGGAGAGGAAGTCAAGCCCCGGGAGCCTGTGCACCTTCCCAGCGGGAGAAGAGCAACGTGGGGAGCAGGCTGCGGGGCCCGAAGTCCCCCTGGCCCCAGCTTGGCCCCAGTGCCCAGCCGGAAGGCCCCCAGCCGTTGGCACTGGCCGTGCCTGTATCACCTGGGGCCCCTGTGCTGGGGGTCGCCCCCAAGATGGTGGCGGCCCCAGGGAGGACTGTGCTGCCAGCCCCAGCCTCCGACCACTAGGCCCCCTCCACCACTCACCCCGAGCCCGGCCGGCGAGGGGGCTGCGGCCGGCGCCATGCTGCGCCTGGGGCTGTGCGCGGCCGCGCTGCTGTGCGTGTGCCGGCCGGGCGCCGTGCGCGCCGACTGCTGGCTCATCGAGGGCGACAAGGGCTATGTGTGGCTGGCCATCTGCAGCCAGAACCAGCCGCCCTACGAGACCATCCCGCAGCACATCAACAGCACGGTGCACGACCTGCGGCTCAACGAGAACAAGCTGAAGGCCGTGCTCTACTCCTCGCTCAACCGCTTCGGGAACCTCACCGACCTCAACCTCACCAAGAACGAGATCTCCTACATTGAGGACGGCGCCTTCCTGGGCCAGTCGAGCCTGCAGGTGCTGCAGCTGGGCTACAACAAGCTGAGCAACCTGACGGAGGGCATGCTGCGCGGCATGGGCCGGCTGCAGTTCCTCTTCGTGCAGCACAACCTCATCGAGCTGGTGACGCCCGCCGCCTTCTCCGAGTGCCCGAGCCTCATCAGCATCGACCTGTCCTCCAACCGCCTCAGCCGCTTGGATGGCGCCACCTTCGCCAGCCTGGCCAGCCTCATGGTGTGCGAGCTGGCCGGCAACCCCTTCAACTGTGAGTGCGACCTCTTCGGCTTCCTCGCCTGGCTCGTGGTCTTCAACAACGTCACCAAGAACTACGACCGCCTGCAGTGCGAGTCACCGCGCGAGTTTGCCGGCTACCCGCTGCTGGTGCCCCGGCCCTACCACAGCCTCAACGCCATCACCGTGCTCCAGGCCAAGTGCCGCAACGGCTCCCTGCCCGCCCGGCCCGCCAGCCACCCCACGACGCCCTACTCCACCTACGCCCAGCGGGAGCCCGACGAGAACTCGGGCTTCAACCCCGACGACATCCTCTCGGTGGAGCCGCCGGCCTCGTCCACCACGGATGCGTCCGCGGGGCCCGCCATCAAGCTGCATCACGTCACCTTCACCTCGGCCACCCTGGTGGTCATCATCCCACACCCCTACAGCAAGATGTACGTCCTGGTTCAGTACAACAACAGCTACTTCTCCGACGTCATGACGCTCAAGAACAAGAAGGAGATCGTCACGCTCGACAAGCTGCGGGCGCACACCGAGTACACCTTTTGCGTGACCTCGCTGCGTAACAGCCGCCGCTTCAACCACACCTGCCTGGCCTTCACCACGCGGGACCCCGTCCCGGGCGACCTGGCGCCCAGCACCTCCACCACCACCCACTACATCATGACCATCCTGGGCTGCCTCTTCGGCATGGTCATCGTGCTGGGAGCTGTCTACTACTGCTTGCGCAAGCGACGCATGCAGGAGGAGAAGCAGAAGTCCGTCAAGGTCAAGAAAACCATCCTGGAGATGCGCTATGGCGCCGACGTGGACGCCGGCTCCGTGGTCCACGCCGCCCAGAAGCTAGGCGAGCCCCCCGTGCTGCCCGTGTCCCGCATGTCCTCCATCCCCTCCATGATTGGGGAGAAGCTGCCCACCTCCAAGGGGCTGGAGGCCGGGCTGGACACGCCCAAGGTGGCCACCAAGGGCAACTACATCGAGGTGCGCACGGGCACGGGCGGGGATGGCCTGGCCCGGCCTGAGGATGACCTCCCGGACCTGGAGAATGGCCAGGGCTCGGCTGCTGAAATCTCCACCATTGCCAAGGAGGTGGACAAGGTCAACCAGATCATTAACAACTGCATCGATGCCCTCAAGCTGGACTCGGCCTCCTTCCTGGGAGGTAGCGGCGGTGGCGGGGACTCCGAGCTGGCCTTCGAGTGCCAGACCCTCCCTGCGGCCACCACCACCTCCTCAGCCACCGCCCCTGGGGCTCTGGAGCGGCCCAGCTTCCTCTCACCCCCCTACAAGGAGAGCTCTCACCACCCGCTACAGCGCCAGCTGAGTGCCGATGCCGCCGTGGCCCGCAAGACCTGCAGTGTCTCGTCCAGCGGCTCCATCAAGAGCGCCAAGGTCTTCAGCCTGGATGTGCCTGACCACCCGGCTTCCGCAGGGCTGGCCAAAGGCGACTCCAAGTACATCGAGAAGGGCAGCCCTCTCAACAGCCCCCTGGACCGGCTCCCACTGGTGCCTGCGGGCAGCGGCGGGGGCGGTGGGGGCGGCGTGCACCACTTGGAGGTGAAGCCCGCCTACCACTGCAGCGAGCACCGGCACAGCTTCCCGGCCCTGTACTACGAGGAGGGCGCCGACAGCCTGAGCCAGCGCGTGTCCTTCCTCAAGCCGCTGACCCGCTCCAAGCGGGACTCCACCTACTCGCAGCTCTCCCCAAGACACTACTACTCAGGGTACTCCTCCAGCCCTGAGTACTCCTCGGAGAGCACGCACAAGATCTGGGAGCGCTTCCGGCCCTACAAGAAGCACCACCGGGAGGAGGTGTACATGGCCGCCGGCCACGCCCTGCGCAAGAAGGTCCAGTTCGCCAAGGACGAGGACCTGCACGACATCCTCGATTACTGGAAGGGGGTCTCGGCCCAGCAGAAGCTGTGACCCTCTCTCTCCTCCCCGGTGAGGTTGGAGGGGGAAGGCGGGGGGCACGTGGGGAAAGGGCCCGGGAGGCCGGGCAGGGGCCCGCGGGGGGCCGAGGCCGAGGAGTGGACGCACACGCACACCCACACGCACGCACCCACGCACACACCTGACCACCACCTGACTGTGAACAACCACCACCCGACAATAACGGACAGGAAAACAAAGACACGTTCTCCTTAAAGTTTACACACTGATACCGAAACCAGGCGTCTTTACTGTGCTGCCCAGGGACTCTGCTGGGGTGTGCGGGGCCGGGTGCTCTGGGAGGCAGGCGAGGTAGCCAGACGAGGGTGGGGCCTGGGGCTCTGGGACTAGGGACAGGTTTGGGAGCAAAGGAGCCGGGGGCAGAGATGGACTGCGGCCACTGTGGGGCAGGGAGAGGTCCCCCGTTGACGGACAGGTCACCTGGAGATTTAGCACCAGGTAGACATTGGGCGTTGTTTCCTTCCTTTACGGACGGGGAAACTGAGGCCCAGGGAAAGGAAGTGATTACCCCGGGGGCATGAGGCAGGTTAGAGTCAGTCTCCCAACTTCCCAGCCCAGTGCTATCCCCGACCCCTAGTGGCTTCCCTGGGCCCCGCCCCTCCGTCTACCCACCGCCCCCTTCCAGCTGTGGTCTCTGGCGGCAGAGGAACTTGAGAATCGGGCAGGTACTTTTCCTTTCCGGGAAGCCCCATCGCCGTGCCCCCAGAGCGTGGAGCTGGGATTCATCATGCTGGGGGCCCTTGGTCCCCATGCCAGCACCCAGGGGAGGCGGGAGGTCCTGCTGACAGGAAAGGAGCAGAGGCATGGGGTCATTCCACCAGCCCCTTCAAGTGTCTTCCAAGCAGCCTGGGAGCTGCCTGTGGGGTCTGAGAAGCGATAGTGGGCCAGTTCCCATCACCTCTCAGACGTAGGCCCCCAGCGATCCGGGCCTCCAAGACCCCTACGCACCCCAGGAGGGCAGCAGTGAACTGTGATGCCTGGGGGCTGCACAGAGGCGGGGTGTAATGGGGCCTTCCTGCCTGTGTCCTCACATCCTGGCCTCCTACCTGCCTAACCCCACCGTGGGATCTCTGGGCAGCATCTCAGCCTGCCCAGAGGAAGGAGGGCTGTCCCAGGCTTTCTCACCCAGCCCCTCTTGGCTGCCCTTCCCTGCCCTACTCCAGGCCCAAGGGGCTCCCATATTTCCATGCAAATATGGAAATGTCCACTTCCCTCTTGCTGACCCCCACCCAACATCGAACAAAGCACAAACAGTGAGCACCCCCGCCCCCGCTTGGGGGGAACAGGCTGGGTTCATGGGGCCCCTCCCTGTCCCTGGCCAGCCTCTGTCACCATGGCAACCCAGAGCCTGGCAGTTAGGACCGTTGGGCTCCTAGGGGTTCTCCCAGTGTAAGCGTCAGAGGGCGGTGAGGGAGGGCAGGGACAGGGGGCAGCTGCCTTGCTCACAAACTAGGGGCTCCTCGAGGCCAGCTCTGGGGGCAGGTCTGGGGTCCTGAGACTGTGGCGTCTTGAACACTGTCCGCGTGCTGAGGGGCCGGAGTCAGTCGTTCCTTCACCTTTGGTTGGGAGGTGGGCCAGTGGGGGTGGGGACAACTCTAGCTTTGCCCACCTGCCAATGCGCCCCTTGGCTCTGCACGCACCTCAGGATGGGGAGCAGCCCACTCAGCCTCCCCGCACCTCTGCCAGAGACCCCCGACCTCTGTCCGGTCACCCAGTTAGGTTTCTTGAGATTTGGGGATTGTGACTATGGGGCGAGGGTGGACACTGGGGTGGGACCGAGGCCTGTACTGTGTGTAGGGGTCTGCCTGGGAAAACTGGTGCCACCCCGTGGGTGGGGGGCTTCAGTGATCTTCCTGCCAGGGGTGGGTGGGGAGCGTTTGAGGAAGGACAGTGGAGGGCCAGGGAGCCTCAGGGCTCAAGTGAGCGCCTCTCTCATACCCACTTGGGGGACTGACCGAACTTGGGGCTCACTTTTGGGGGTGACATTTGCAAAGAAAGGACTGTTCTCCTGGGGAGTGGAGGGGAGGGGGCCCGCATGGATATGCAGAGCAGACCTCTCCCAATTCCCCAAACCTGCCCCAACCCCTCCTCACACCGGATTGGCAAAACTGAGGAAGCGAGCAGAGCAGGCGGAGAAGCCAGCGGTGTGAGCAAGCAGACTCCCTGTTATATTTGCATGACGATTTTCCTGTATTTTTCTGAGCAAACATCTGTCGTGTATGTGCCGGTTTGTCCAGACTCCCCTGCCCCCCTCTCCGCCGCCCCCCCTTTTCTCACATCCCCTCTGTCGTGATCTGACAAGCAGCTCTTGACACCCGGGGAGGGGCCGGCTCTGCAAAAGACCCAAAACAGGTGCCACCAAACACAGCCCCCGTCCCATACCCGCTTCCTGTCTTTCTGGACTTTGGGCCCCCAAGTGCCACCTGCCCTCCTTCCTCTGTCTCTCACGTCCCCAGTTCCTTCCCATCTGTCCTCGTCCTCGCCCCTTCCCTTCCTCCCTGCCAGGGAAGGGCAGCCCCGGGAAAGGGAAGGGCTTCTCCCTTGTTCCACTTGCTCCCATTTTGCAGATGAAGAAGTTGGGGCTCCCCAAGAGGGAGGGGCCTGATGAGTTGGCTACCGGGTAGGGCGCAGGGGGTCAGTCACACTGCTGAGTACAGCAGGCCAAGAGCTTGGGGCTTCACGGACAGCTCTGTAGGGAGGCTTGGGGCCCTGAGGGAGGAGCCCCTGGGAGGAACAGGGGCCGAGGTTGGCCTGGCCTCACTGGAGTTGGAGCTGCCCACAGGGAAGGTTCTAGCAGCAGGAGTGGGCGTCCCACCTTCCCATTCTGCCATCATTCCTGGTTGAAGATGACTTATACAAACCTCAGACCGGCCCATTTCAGGGGGCTTGAAGGATAGGTCCCCATCGTAACAGTGAGGGTCTTGCCACTCCAGGGTGTGAACCAACTTCACGACCCAGGTCACACCGGTCTTTGGGGCAGAATTGTTTCTGAACCTCTGGCCCCTGGAACCCCCAGCCAAGCCCGGCCCCTTGCTCTGGGGAGGAGGGGACTGCTGCATCGTAGCCCGGTCTGGGGGCTTTCCTGCACCTGTGTCCTGTGTCCTATTCGGGATAATTCTTCACCAGGGGAGAACAAAATATTCACAAAAGACAAATGAGCGTTTATGTCTAGGAGTCTGGCTGGCCAGGGGCCCATGTTTGTAATGGTGATGGACACAGTGGAGTCGGGCCGTGGCCTGGGCAGGACCGGAGGGCAGGCAGCTGGGAGAGAAGGGACTGGTGGATTGGGGGACAAGCTGGCTAGAGATGTGTGCTGCACCCTGTCACAGGCCTCCCAGCTTTGGGTCACGCCTGGGCTTGCTGTTCCTGTCAGAAAATCTCCAGAGGAAATTCCTGGGTTCCTCTCCCTGGAACCAGGTGGCACCAATGGGTCCACTCCCTTCTAGAGGGAATGGCAGGTGTTGCTAACCCTCTGTTGGAGCTAATGACCTTCCAGAAGCAAAAAGCGGAGGTCTGGTGGGAAGTCTGGTGCAGACACCTCCTCATGGGTCCCGGGTTTACTTCTCCCTGCTGCAGGGGGGGCCTCTCTCTGCCTACAGAAGGCCCCTTGTCTCAGCACCCCTTCTAGGGGACAGCACAGGACGACTGGAGGGGCTGCCTGTGTCCAGGCCGAGGAAGCAGCTGTCTGCGGATGGATGGGGGCGGAAAGAGCCATTTGGGAAGAGTAGGCCCGGATGGCCCTGGAGAGGCAGACAAAAGGCTGGGCCTGGCCAAGGGCCTCCAGTGTTCCCAACTGGAAGTCGCTTGCCTGTCCCCTCTCCTGGGAATTTAAGAAGGAGGAACGGAAGCGGAGGGAAGGGAAGGAAGGAAATTTTCTAGGGTCTCCAAATCAGTTAAGGACAGATTGAGGCCAGGAAAGGGGCCAGGTAAGGGGGGCAAGACAGGTCCCAGCTTATAAAGGGTTTACATGCAGTTTACATGCAGTGAAGGGAGAGCCCAAAAAGATCCCTGGTGACGGTCACTGTGCAGAGAATTAAAATGGGGTGCTGGAGGAGGGAGGAGCTGGGGTGCCTCTCAGAAGAGGAGGTGACCTGAATGACCTGAGCCAGAGGACTAGCCCCCTGGCCGTGTGAGAAAGAGTGTGGAGGGAGAATGGGGTTGGGGTGGCCGTATGTCCAGAAGTACCTCCTCGGTCACCCCCGCCACTCTGCCTCAACCCTCCGAGGAGACCTCCCACTTAGCAGCATCACACTCCGTTCGTGGCGAAGCAGAACCCTCTTTCCTGGGGGGTGGATGGTGGGCAAGGCGTGGGGAAGCCCTGGGGGTGTCTGACGCCCATGCAGGCATAAGGAGCAGGGCTGAAGTTTGCCCACGAGGCCAGTGTGGAGGTAGGGGCTTGTCCGATCCCAATGCTGTTTGCCTCTCTGCTCCGTGGCCAGAAGCTGCCACGCTTCTCGCCCATCTCGACTCTATAGCCTCCCACCTTCAAGAAAGAACCAGTATTTACACTCGTGAGACTCTCAGGCCTGCCTCGAAGTCCCCCATGACAGGCCCCTCACGGACGCTGAGCAGGAAGGAGCGGGGAGGATGTGGAATGAGGTGTGGTGGGGAGGTCTGGGTCTCCTCTTCCTTCTCCGGCCCCTCGCCAAACAGGCACAGGGCTGGCCAGGGGCGAGGAGTCCGTTTTCACGCCCTTGCCCCCTCCCTCCCGCCCTCCCTACCTCCGCGAGGAGCCGCCAGCCTCTCTGCACTGGCCCTGTGTCTTGGCACCTGGTTTGGGTCCTGCAGAGTCGGGCCCCCAGCTCTGGGCTCTGAACCTGTGACCCCTAGCTGTGTGTGGACCTTTCCTCCCCTGGGGGGCCTGAACCCTCTCCTTTTCTTCTTTTAGGGGGATAACGTCATTTATTTTCTCCTCCCTACATCTGCCTCCTCTTCCTCCCTAATTCCTCTTTTAAACTGAATGGCACGAAATTGTTTTCTTCAACTCGAAGATTCCTGTATGGAGAGAATCGATTTCTATATTTGCAATAAATTTCTTATTTAAAACAACAGGGACAAGGTCTGTGTTGACTATCAGTGCCTTCCCGAAGTTGGAGGCCCAGCACCTCCGGTTTCTGGTGCTCGGTGTGCCATGTCTCTTTCTCTCAGAGTTAAGGAATGAGGTGCATCGAGTGGGCAGCCGCCACCCATGGTCAGGGAAAAAGGAAGTGTGCCTGCCACACAGAGGGCGGGCCAGCCGGAGACTAGAGGGTCACTGGCCACAGCCCCGAGCCTGGCAGGGGTTTGTCCTCCTGAAAACCTGGAAAGCCCTCTGCCGGTGGCCCCTACTGCACTTCCTGGGGGCCTGGCCTCTGTCATTCCTGTGTTCAGACCTCAGAGACGGAAGGGCATTAGGGCGTCGCTGTCTCGCTGATTCCCGGGGATGCTTTTGGAGGGTTGGGGTGAAGTGAGACCCAGCGGGTCTCCGGCCACGGCCGGGCCAACTTCCAGGCTGCCCACCTCGTCCCATGTCAGTTCCCAACCTGTCTGCTGCCCTTTTCTCCACAGCTATGAACCCCTGCTTCTCAGAGATCAAAGATGCAAGTTGGCCAGGCATGGCAGGCATGGAGCTCAGTCTTCACCCAGTGACCTCAGGCTGAACTGCCAAACCTTTGCTCAGGTGGAGCCTGGAGCCCCCTCTAGCCCCCGGCCTCCTTGGCCCATGATAGGCAGAGCCCTCCCCGCCCTTCCTCAGACCCCTGCTCTCCACCGACTTTCTCAGGGAAGTCCCTGGATTCAGCCTGGATCACTGTAAGGGTTCTTGGCGTGTGCTCCCTGGCACCGAGCGAGTCCCCTGTGAGTGATGTCCCAGGGTGGCATTCGGCAGCTCCGACCCTGGGTCAGAGTCCCTGTATCCCGGTGGCTCTCAGCCCATGGGACTTATCTGATCCCTTTCACCTTCCTGGGAGTTCGTGTGGACTAAGGAGAACCTTCTGGAAAGGCCCAGGGCTGGAGCCCCAGCTGGCCTCCTGTCCCCTCCACGCTGCCCTTAAGCACCCTCGGTGCTGCTGTCCCAAGGTGGCTGCAGCCTGGACCATGGTCCCCCGCTGTTTCCTGGCTCTTCCCCAGCTGCCTCCGTCCTGCTTCCTGAGGGAACGTTCCTGGGAACTGGCACCAAGGGCAGAGGACACGGGGCAGGTGCATGTGGGTGGGGACAGACGAGCAGGTACTGGAATCTCACAAGCTCTTGTCATCTCAGGCCCGCAGCTGGGGCTGCCAGGGTGCCCCAGCCTGGCTCAGGCTCCAGGGGGCCTCTGTGGCTTTTCATCAGCATGGACCTTTCCTCTTGGGGGTTCCCATTATTCCTTAGGAAACAAAGATGTGCCCAAAGGTCGCCGTGAGCCTGGGGGGTCTAGGCCAGTCCATCTTTCCTGCCTTCCTGCCCCCAGCTCCTCAACAGCCTCCCCACCCTCACCCCGCCCCGCCCCACAGTTACATGGGAATCGGCAGTTACTGGGAATGTGAAAGTGTCCTCAGAGACAGCTTGTGGTGGGGGGAGGTACAGAAAGACTCCTGTTATTACTCAGGTTTCAAAATGAACTTTATTCACTAAAGTTACAAATTCAGAGGCCCATACCTTTTTTTTTTTTTTTATTTCAACACAAAACCATTGTTCTATTTATAAATCTAGTAAATTTTAACATTCACAGTCGAGGGGACTTCTGGTTGATTTAGGTCCCGTTTATGAATGTCATTAGTTCAATGTTCTTAACTACCCCAAACTTTGTCCAGAAGTTTAATATATCTTGACTTCCTTCTTAAATGCTTTATTTATTTGAAGAACAAACAAAACCTTATGTCCTGATAACTTTCTCGGAGTTTAGGCTAACTGTGGCTTGTCATGCCATAATCTTTTTATCGTATGAGTGGTAAATCGGAATTATGAATTAATTCCTTATTCACAAATAATCGATTTCAATTTCAAGGACACTGGTGCTTTAAAGAGCAAACATCACAAATACCTAAACACATATGTCCAGATACCTTAACATGAACGTTGATGACACAAACCTGACAGGTGTGCTTTATACCTCCTTCTACTTCTCTGGGGTGAGGACATATATTTACCGGTAAAAAAACAAATGTCACCCATTGGGTCTTCCCTGTGGGAAATTTGGGATAAGACCTTCTTGCTGACTGTGGCTCCTGCAGATCAGAGGTTTCGTCTGGGACAGGGGACAGGGCCCAGTACAGGGGAGACCCCAGTACTTACATGTTCTGTGTCATGCCATCTAAATGCTTGCAAACCAGTGCCCATGGGGCTGAGCTGCAGGTGACCCGGTTCCTCTGTCTTCTCCAGGAAGTCTGCAACCCCAGCCACATTCTCCCAACCTTGAGCTTGTCCCGCTCAGGCCCACTTCCTTCCCGTCCAGATTCATAAACACGCCTCTCATATGGGGTGAGCTCACCTCTCATGCTTCGTGAGCGCTCCCAGGACGTCTGCCTGGGCTCACAGGGGCCTGGTTTGAAGGTGTTCACAGTTCCAAGATTATTCTGTGACCCCTCCTAGCTGCTGGCCAGGGACTTAGCTCAGTTCTCCCTCGAAGCTCAGGCCTTGCCTTAGCAACAGCAAAACCTCTTCCTCCAGAGATGCCCTCAAAATGAGCCCCTGTGCCCGGAGCGGCACTGGGGACATCATTGGGTCTCAGTTGGTTCTCAGAGGCAAGTCCCTGGGCTGTGACGCCCGGTGTGCTTCCCCCAGGCCTGCGTCCTCCTGCCTCTGCCTCAGGTGGTGGTTTCTGTGGGACCCAAGAGCCTCCTCCCGGCCAGGGCCAGGGCAGCCTCTAGGCCTGGCCTGCCGCCTGGCCTGGGCCACCTTGCCTGCCTCACCCACCAGGGTCTCCCCAACAGGTCTGCTGTTTGTTTCTTCAGAGCTATGAACCTCCCCCCACCACAAACGCACACATACACACACACGCCTTGCTCCTTCCCAGGGATCAAGAGATGCAAGTTGGTCAGGCATGACAGGCATGGAGCTCAGTCTTCACCCAGTGACCTCAGGCTGAACTGCCAAACCTTTGCTCAGGTGGAGCCTGGAGCCCCCTCTAGCCCCCAGCCTCCTCGCCCCACGATAGGCAGAACCCTCCCCGCCCTTCCTCAGACCCCTGCTTTCCAGCTTCCACCGTCTTTCTCAGGGAAGTTCCTGAATTCAGCCTGGATCACTGTAAGGGTTCTTGGCGTGTGCTCCCTGGCACCGAGCGAGTCTCCTGTGAGTGATGTCCCAGGGTGGCATTCGGCAGCTCCGACTCTGGGTCAGAGTCCCTGTACCCTGGTGGCTCTCGGCCCATGGGACTTTTCTGATCCCTTTCACCTTCCTGGGAGTTTGTGTGGACTAAGGGGAACCTTCTGGAAAGACCCGCTGAGAGTGGCAGGTTTCTGGGAGGGGACAGACGAGCAGGTACTGGAATCTCACAAGCCCTGTCATCTCAGGCCTGGAGCTGGGGCTGCCAGAGTCCCCCCTACCCCCGCCCGGCTCAGGGCAGGGCCGCCCTGCCCAGCTGCCTCCCCCTGCCCTACCTGAGGCCACTCTTTCCATGGTTGTGAGGACGGAGGCCTGCTAGTTCTTTTTTCTAGGAACGCCCTCAAATTGTGCTCCTTAGCCATAGGGTCCATAACGTGATTTTACAGCAGCTGAGATGTTTTCCTTAAACATTTCTAGATTGTGGGGTTGGAGAATTGAGCTCTGGGTTTGAACTTTCTCTTGGCCTCAATTTGTCCCATTTTCCTGGATTACGAGTCCCAGTCTGTAGCTTCTCAGCCTCTGCATTTGCTGTCCATCTCTCACACGGGTCAGGGCTCGGCCCTCATGACCTCCCTTCAGAGGGCTGGCTCTTTACCTGCAAAGGAGACCTGGTGCCAGAACTGAGTCAGAGGGGAAGGTTCTGGGCTCTCACGTTCACTGTGCTCCCGTCCCTCCTCCCTTGGGTCACCCCTGGTCTCTGTCCCCGGCCCTGCTCTCCAACCTTGCCACCCGGGGAACTCAGCTGTCCTTTCTTGCCTCACGCCCCCAGCTCTTGGACCGTCCTCCCCGTCATGCTGGTCTTGGGTTCCAAGATGTTCTGATGTGTGAATCCCGCACGGTGGGGTCTCTGGCGCTGGAGCCCTTGGCAGTAGTTCACTCAGGGCTTGTCTCCTTTCCCCTCTACTCCTGTCTGGAGGGTCCAGTGACTTGATCTTCAGGGTCCAACCTCCAGGGGAGGTCTGGGGTTGCCTCTCTGGCCTGGGTTGGGCCCCCATGCACCTTCCCTAGGCCTCCCCCGCTCTGCCTCACACTGTCTGTTCCCCTCTCTCCTCAGTGCCAGGGCTGGCATACCCATTCCTGCCCAGCTCCCCTCCCAGCTGAAGGCCCTGCCCCCAGTTTCCTTTCTGGGGCTAAAAAAGCCATCACTCGCATCTCTGATAGATAGCCTGCCTTTAGGCCTCTCGTTTGTTGCCAAACTAAGCAAGATCGGGTGGCAGGGAGCTTACACAGTGATGGGGTGGAGACCAGGGAAGCGGAGGCCTCTCGAGATCCTTGCCTGCCCTTTTTCTGACTTACTCCTCCAGCAACCTTCCCTCCCCCATTGTTTAGAGAGCTGCCGGAATCTGTGACGGCCCAGGAGAGAAAACTCGGCCATCTCCCCCTTCCGCCTCTTGCTCTTGAAAACGATATTTCTGACCCACCCTCTATCAGGGAGGCACGATAGCTGTGAATTGATAAATTTTGGCCTGGGCTCTGTTGCCGAGAACAGAATTCTCTATGGATAATTTAAGCAGGGCAGGGGTTGATGAGAGGAAACCCACAGGTGTACGGAATTACTGGGAGGGCTGGAGACCCGGACTGGAGCTTGTGTTTTCTAGACTTGACTTTCAAAGTGACAGTGCAGACCTGGGCTACCTGGGAATCTGCTGCCCCTCGGTCCACTAGGAGGTCCCGGGCTGCTGGTGCCGGGACCACAGCCGCCGAATGGATGCCTGTGGACGCTGGTGATCGGCTGAAGGTTCCTCTACTAGGGTAGGAGCAATGGTCACAGAAGCAGAATCATACCCTCTGCCTCATTGCCTCCTTCCGCATCTGTCTGAAGAGTGATCTGCAGAACTGAAACTACCTCTGACCGACCCTCGGCTTCAAGAAGGTCTCGGCAGGTGGTTTTATAGCTCTCCAGCTTCCACGGTGCCAGCAGGAATCTGGCAGGAGGGCGGGCCAGTCCCTCCCATCTAGCATCTATCTATCTGTCTGTCTATCTATCTATCTATCTATCTATCTATCTATCTATCTATCTATCTATCTATCTATCATCTATCTATCTATCTATATCTATCTATCTATCTATCTATCATCTATCTATCATCGTCTAATTCAAGTTGCACTGAATTGCCATAGCAACCCTGTGAAGTAGGTGCTTTAGCTGTTTTACGTTTTGGGGAACAGGATCAGAAACAGGAATTTCTGTGAGCTGGCACAGCTCAACAGCAGGCTGGGATGGAACCCCACCCCATTTGACTCCCAAGCTTTGCTTGTTCCTCTAGATAGCTTCTTCCAGACATCCCCTCAGGCCAAGGTCCAAAGGCCTGAGGCCCAGGCAGGGCATTGGGGGGTATCTCATCCTGTAGGCCAGCAGGGAGTTGAGGGAGACCAGCTTTGAAAGAGGCCCCGGGCCTGTGACTGTCCTGAGCCTCTGACATAATGTAAAAATGTTCCAAGTCCATCAGACCCTGCTTTCCAATTCTTGCTGTTAGAATCCTGGTCACTTCTGAGCTATCTGTTATAGGTTCTTCATTTAACGATGAGAAGAACAAAGTCCAGAAAATATGGGATGGGGAGAGCCTTCCCAGGTCATAGGGAGCATGGATGACCTGGGAGAATGGAGATCGGGACTTGCAATATGTCGATTAGGCCCCAGAGATGGGAAGGGGAGAAGGCAGATGGGACCAGGGTCAAGAGGGGCCCTGCCCTCAGCCGTGCACATGGAGGGCTTGCTTCGACCCCTCCTCCTCGGAGGGCGATGAATCCTGACACATGCATGCCCAGGGCCTCCCCATTTTTAGATCCTGCTCAAAATACCTGGGACCCTGGATTGTCTACCCAGTTGGTTCTAGGCCTGCTTTTAGTTTTAGGGTTTGTCTTCCAAAGGGCAGACTGTGCCACCCATGTAGGCACCCCTAGCATGAGAGATGGCCAAGGGGCAGCTGTGTGTGGGAGGCGTGGACAGGGCTTAGATGTGCGGGTTGGGGAGCTATATGCACATGAGACCCCTTAAGTTGAGGGATAGTGCTGAGGGTGAGAAGCGGGTATGCCCTGGGCTAGGAAATGGGGGCTTGCTTTGGCTGGGCCCCCACCTTCAAAAGCCCAAGAATTAACACTTCAAATCTGTAGCAGGTCATTATGAAGGTGTATTTGTCAAGGCAGGAGGATGTTCTAATGGTTTGTTAGCTTGATTTATAACTTTTAAATCTTTACACCTACAGTATTTGAGCTTCCCTTGCAAGTACTGGGGTGGGGCCTGGGCTTGGGGTTCAAGTTAGATGGTGGGAGGCAGGCCCACTGGTTAGAAGAAAGGTTCTATCAATGGTGTTGGATGAGGAAATGGTTTTGCTTTTTTTGTGATTGGGCAGGAGCAGGGTGGGCTTGAAGGCTGGTCACCCCGGGGAAAATGGTACTGCAAAGGGGGGTGGAAACAGGAGCGGAGACGGCATAGCTTGGGCCCGAGAGTTGCCGGGGGTTGTGGGGGGTGGGGTGGGGCTGGGGGCTGGGAGGGCGAGACTTTTGTCTCCTGGAGGAGGGAAGGGATGATGGAACCGGCTTCCGAAGGAGGGTGAGGGGGTGAGGATAACGGGCGGGGTGGTCAGAACGTCAGTTTACACTTGGGGTGTGTCCTCCTTTTGCCTTTTTCAGCTAAGGGAAAAAAAAAACGATTTTTCCTTCACTCTTCGGCTGCTCAGCAGAATCCCACAGCCCAGGTGGTTTTCCTAGTTTCTGACTCTGAAGGTCAACCCATGAGCCCTGCTCTGTGTGCCATCTGGCTGGCATCTGCAGTGGAGAAGCCTAAAGGAGACGCAGTCTCTGTCTCTTGGAAGCCGAGAGATGCTGGGGTGGGACAGGGGCCTTGGGGGCAGCGCACTGGCGAGAGCCAGGTGTGGGGAGTTGCCCGGATGTGGCCGTCCCTTAACTATAAAGTTCCTATCTCCTTCCCCACGTGAAGATGAAATGCTGGAGTGTAACCTAGGGCACAATGTGGCCTCACGTGGTCAGTCTTTGCACTGGATACCAGTCCGAAAGCACAGTCCAACCATCAAAGCAACGAAAGAGGAAGGCCACTCTTTACTTGGCTCTCTCGAAGAACACCTAGATTGCATTTGGGGTTCGCAACAATCCTTCTCAAAAACCCCTTCTTTATTCTGCTCATCTGTCTCATACCCAGAGTTTGTTCCAGGGCCCTCGTCCCTTCACTTCTCTGGTATTGCTGCTATCAGCTCTGATCCCAGCATCTTCCATTTTGGGTCCCTGGGGGCCCCCTTACCCAGCCCCTTCTGGCCTAAGGACCACCCCTGAGGGTAGAAGTCTCCCCGCCAATGCCCCATCGACAGTTGCCAATTGTCTTCTCAGTCAGTCTCTGAGCTATCGCTGTGCCAGGCCTGCTGTGGGATGCTTTGGGAGTGGCGTTGAGGGGAGAGGTGAGTGGTCCATGGGACCTCACATAAGGACAAATCAACTACTGTGTGTCAGCAGCATGTTCACACACAGAGCTAACCATTTAAACCTCATGAAAGCACACTGAGGTGGGCATTAAGCCATTAGGTCTTCGTGGTATGCCAGTGAAATAATTGCGGTTATTCTGATGCCCAGTGTACGGACCAGGGAATGGAGGCTCAACAAATGTTGACTAACATAGGCAAAGCCAGACTCCCACAGCTCTTACCCTAGCCCCGGGCCTGGCTGCCCCCCAACGCCCATCAATAGATGACGAGATGTCCCAAGCCTGGCTATGAGCCAAGGGCTGGACTGACCTCCTGAGGTGACTCTGCAAGGGGAAGGAGTATGGCGGCCAGGCGCTGGGCCTTGGAGCACTCATCTGAACTCCAGAGACTCAGTTTCCCCCTCTGTGAAATGGAGCTAGCTACACCTACCTCAACGAGCTGGAGGAAGGCGTTAGAGGCCTGAGCGTTGAGAGGCTCGCTTGCCAGGGCCTGGCCCACGGGGCTGCCCAAGAATGTCAGCTGGATGGAGGAGGGTGTGACAGAGTTGCGGACGCAGCAATGGAAGCATATGCTTGTCCAAAAGAAACAGACTCCAAAGAGGGTGTGCTGGGGAAGCTAGGGGTGGGAGGTGGGAGGCAGAGAAGCTTGGAGTGGGCTAAGAGGAAAGGGGAGGGTGGCAGGGGCATGGTGAGGTGGAGGCCAGAACCTGCCGGTGGGGGAGGCCACTGTGCGGGTCCAGATGAGGCAGAGCCTGGTGTGCTGATGGTGGGTGTCTGACCCCTATCGATCGCCCAATCCCCTCTGAGGCCCCAACCAGGGGATTCCCTCAACTCCTTTCTCCCCTTCCCTGCTGCACCGGGTTAGGCTGTGACACCCTCCAGATTGTGTCTTCAATGCTTCTGAAGCTGATCCTCTCCTGTGCGGCCTCATCGGGCCTCGTCTCTCTCGGGTAATGGCTGGCGGAAGGCGCAGCTGCACGGGAATGTCCACTCATTGATTCTCTACTGGAGGCACTCTCCAAAGTCCCAGGGCTTCAAATACCATCCATATGTTGATGACTCTCTGCTACATATCCAGCCCAGACACGCCCCCGCCCCCCCCTCCCCGGGCGGCACCCCAACACTCCTGCTTCCCGTGTGAGTGGCGCCGCTCAGCTGCTCAAGCCAACGCCTTAGGTGGTCTTTCCTGAGCTGTCCCCTCACTCCCACATCTGATGCTGCAGCATGTTTGTCCTATTGACTTCACCTTGAAGCCTGGCTCGAATCTGCCTGATCCTCTCCATGGACGCCATTCCTCCTGTGGCCTAAGCCACGCCACTCTCCACGGCAGCAGCCTCCTAGCTGGCCTCCCTGCCTCCACTGTGAGCCCGTCACTCTCTCTGCAGCAGCCGGAGGGGCCTTGGTGGGTACGCAGCTGGTCGAGTCCTCATCTGTTTAACTAATCTTACTGCCCGCTTCCGGTCAGGCTGAACAGGCCCTTCACCCAGCCACGCACGTGGGCCTTTGAACCTGCTGTTTTCTCTGCTGGGGGTTTCCCACTAAACCTCTGTTTCTCCCCTTCGCCTTTCTGAAAAGAAGCCTCATTTTGTTCAGGAGCGCGCTCCCCCGACACACAGCACTGGGTACGGTCCCGCCCCCAGCCTCAGTCTGGATTGGGCGGAGCCGGTCATGGCGGTCCTCCCCCCTCCCCCCC
>NW_011888797.1:10524328-10526731 GCF_000151845.1 Pteropus vampyrus | reverse complement strand
GGGAGGCAGAGAAGCTTGGAGTGGGCTAAGAGGAAAGGGGAGGGTGGCAGGGGCATGGTGAGGTGGAGGCCAGAACCTGCCGGTGGGGGAGGCCACTGTGCGGGTCCAGATGAGGCAGAGCCTGGTGTGCTGATGGTGGGTGTCTGACCCCTATCGATCGCCCAATCCCCTCTGAGGCCCCAACCAGGGGATTCCCTCAACTCCTTTCTCCCCTTCCCTGCTGCACCGGGTTAGGCTGTGACACCCTCCAGATTGTGTCTTCAATGCTTCTGAAGCTGATCCTCTCCTGTGCGGCCTCATCGGGCCTCGTCTCTCTCGGGTAATGGCTGGCGGAAGGCGCAGCTGCACGGGAATGTCCACTCATTGATTCTCTACTGGAGGCACTCTCCAAAGTCCCAGGGCTTCAAATACCATCCATATGTTGATGACTCTCTGCTACATATCCAGCCCAGACACGCCCCCGCCCCCCCCTCCCCGGGCGGCACCCCAACACTCCTGCTTCCCGTGTGAGTGGCGCCGCTCAGCTGCTCAAGCCAACGCCTTAGGTGGTCTTTCCTGAGCTGTCCCCTCACTCCCACATCTGATGCTGCAGCATGTTTGTCCTATTGACTTCACCTTGAAGCCTGGCTCGAATCTGCCTGATCCTCTCCATGGACGCCATTCCTCCTGTGGCCTAAGCCACGCCACTCTCCACGGCAGCAGCCTCCTAGCTGGCCTCCCTGCCTCCACTGTGAGCCCGTCACTCTCTCTGCAGCAGCCGGAGGGGCCTTGGTGGGTACGCAGCTGGTCGAGTCCTCATCTGTTTAACTAATCTTACTGCCCGCTTCCGGTCAGGCTGAACAGGCCCTTCACCCAGCCACGCACGTGGGCCTTTGAACCTGCTGTTTTCTCTGCTGGGGGTTTCCCACTAAACCTCTGTTTCTCCCCTTCGCCTTTCTGAAAAGAAGCCTCATTTTGTTCAGGAGCGCGCTCCCCCGACACACAGCACTGGGTACGGTCCCGCCCCCAGCCTCAGTCTGGATTGGGCGGAGCCGGTCATGGCGGTCCTCCCCCCTCCCCCCCGCTTGCCAGTGATTGGTTTAGGAATGGCCACGTGACCCAGTTGCGACCCTGAAGGGAAACCTCTCGGTCGGCTTCCAGGGAAGGGTCTGTCTTCCTCCGGGAGTCTTGTCGAATTTAGCCGAAGAACAGATGCTTGGACTGCTGCAGCCTTGTGGCCACGAAGGCCCTCTCTGAGCAAAGATGACACACTGGAACGGCCAAGTGGAAAGATAATAAAGCTTGTATTTGAAGAAATGGTGCGACTGGGGATTGCACCTGGCCTGGACCTGTGGGCCTCCGCCTGCTCCTGTGAGATGATGCCTCTTTTGCTTGAACTTGAGTTGGGGTTTTTTGTTACTTGCAACCATATGCAGATGCACACCATCAACATGTACCTCTGGTTCCGGGAGATTGTGATAGATTTCGGCTCAGTGTGTGTTCGGAGAGTGACAAAGCTGCTTCGAGGGCTGATGGCCGCCATGGGCCACAGGGGGCCAGGCTGGGGGAAGTGAGGGTTTTATACTCTTCTGTTCTGCCCAGACCCACCTGGAGAGGCTGTGGTCAATTCGGGGTGACTCTTCCAGGAGGGAAATTGACCCACCTGGGTCCATCTGCTGAGAACGATACCATATGGAAGAGTCTGGAAAGCCTGTCACATAACGGACAAGTGAGAAAATGAGGCTTTTTAGCTCAGCAAAGAGAAAGCTCGGGGTGGCGGGGGGTCTCAGTAGTCACTTCAGGATACGTGTGGGGCTGCCGAATGGAGGAGACACCAGCCCAGGCTTGTGCTGCTCCAGATGACAGTGACAATATATCACGTTAGGGCATCGTTCTCTCCTGGGGTATTTGGTAAAACCACAAAGGCCCAGGCCCTGTCTTTCCACGAGGCTGGGCCTCTGAGTTCCGAACACTGCGGGGGATTCTGACGCACGCTGGGCAGCCCCGACGTCGGGGAAGGAAGCCAACTGCGGGGTACCTAAGATGAGCGGGGTGCTGAGCTGCGCCCAGCACGGCGCCTCCCATTTGACTGTGACACAAGTCCTTAGAGAAGCATTGTTGTTACAGATTGTTTTGGGAAGCAGTGAGTTCCCCATAAGAAGCATCACTGAAAATAAGAAAGGGATAATCAATGCAGTAGAAAAAGGAGAATATGAAAGATAATTCTTAGGCAAAGAAATAAAAATGTCCAAGCAACCTATGCAAAGATACCCCTCCCGTGTGGCAGAGACCGTAAGCTGTTCTGCAATATCCACCTTCCCTTCTTCCATAGGAGCAGAACTCTTGATTTTTGGCTGGGCACATGGTCATCTAGAAGAAAGACATTCCCCAGCCTCCCATCTAGCTAAGGCCATGTGCCCCAGT
>NW_011888797.1:10521820-10524278 GCF_000151845.1 Pteropus vampyrus | reverse complement strand
ACACCAGCCCAGGCTTGTGCTGCTCCAGATGACAGTGACAATATATCACGTTAGGGCATCGTTCTCTCCTGGGGTATTTGGTAAAACCACAAAGGCCCAGGCCCTGTCTTTCCACGAGGCTGGGCCTCTGAGTTCCGAACACTGCGGGGGATTCTGACGCACGCTGGGCAGCCCCGACGTCGGGGAAGGAAGCCAACTGCGGGGTACCTAAGATGAGCGGGGTGCTGAGCTGCGCCCAGCACGGCGCCTCCCATTTGACTGTGACACAAGTCCTTAGAGAAGCATTGTTGTTACAGATTGTTTTGGGAAGCAGTGAGTTCCCCATAAGAAGCATCACTGAAAATAAGAAAGGGATAATCAATGCAGTAGAAAAAGGAGAATATGAAAGATAATTCTTAGGCAAAGAAATAAAAATGTCCAAGCAACCTATGCAAAGATACCCCTCCCGTGTGGCAGAGACCGTAAGCTGTTCTGCAATATCCACCTTCCCTTCTTCCATAGGAGCAGAACTCTTGATTTTTGGCTGGGCACATGGTCATCTAGAAGAAAGACATTCCCCAGCCTCCCATCTAGCTAAGGCCATGTGCCCCAGTTCTGGCCGATGAGAAGTAGCAGATTCCAGGCACCTTCACGAAAAGATAGGTGGTAGGTGCCTTGGTCTCCTTTTTCTTTATTCCTTCTTTCTTCCCGTGGATGGAAGACAGGAAGTGATTGGTGGTGGCGGTGGGGGCGGGGGGCGGGGAGGTGGGGAGTGGGCTTCAGTAGCCATATTGGACTGCGAGGAGATCTTAGGCATGGAGATCCCGCCCAACAAAGCAACGAGAGAAGGAGCCTGGGTGATTGACACCATCGCGGGAGCTGCCATACCAGCTCTGGACTGCCAACCTCAAGATTTTACTTGAGCAATAAACTCTTGGCTTAGATTTCTTATTTGTAGCCATGCCTAATCCTAACTGATAAACTGATGATCTAGAGAAATGCACAATGAGACACTGAACTGTCTCTTTTCACTCATGACCCTGGTAAGAATGAAAAGATGATTATATCATTAGAGACGATGTGGCACTGTAGTTACTATCCCAGGTGTGGGGGACCCTGCCCTGAACTTACCCGCTATGGAAGCTTGGATGACGTATGTAACCCCTGTGCCTCATGCCTTCTTCAGGTATTGATGGTAAGAAACATTACTAGTCTGCAAAGTCATTCTGAGAAATTAATTCTTAGCACAGGGTCTGGTACAGAGTACGCACTGAAGTCCCTTCGTTACTCTCAGCCCTTAGCTGTCACATCCGCTGTTGGTGCGCTGGCGTAGCTGGGGCGTGTTCCCAGGTGGGCCGAGGGAGTGTAAAATGCAGGCAGTCATTTCAGAGGGATCCTGGTCATATCTGGGAAACCTTTATGAGTAGATTCAAGACTCTTCCCAATGTGTCCCCTCTAACCCAGCAATTCTACCCCGGGAAAGCCTTCCAGATGTTAGGAAGATAATTTAGTACACATGCCACATTCTGTGTTCTTCTCCTACAGGGTCTGGGGTGCCCCATGCTGTAGAGTCCTTGGGGGTCTTCAGCCCGCCTCTGATTTCAGCCTCGTGCAGACAATGCTGACCTCGACTGCCGCTGGGAAATTGACTTTGGGCAACCCTTAGCTGGGAGGGCCTAGGGGCAGGTGGGTAAGTGCTCAGCAACCCACAGTCCTCCAGGAGAGCACTCCAGGCTTCTCACCAGGTCCCAGAGGAGTCGACCTCCTTCCTCGTTGCCCCATTGTCCTTTGCAGTGACCTTGACAATGACTCTTGACAATGACCCTTTTCCCTATCCCTGTCTCACTTCGCCTCCTACTTCCTGGCATCACCTTCCAAATAAATCAACTGCACCCAAGTCCTGTCTCTGGCTCTGCCTTTGGGGAGCCCAGCCCAAAACAACCCCCCTAATGAAACACATAAATATTTCTTCAGCAAGCTGCATACATATTCACAGTAAGTGAGATAAACAGAGACTCTAAATAGCCTGACATCAATTTGGTTCAGATTTGCTGTCAAATGTGTAAAGAAAAGGGGTTTGGTTTTCTGAGAATTTGTACTTTATGGCTGTGGCTAAGGGACTGACCTGTATTCACCCGGTGCACAGAGGCGCACTTGCTCATGCTTGGTGCAGTCATTGCGACTGCAGAACATCCTGGTGCCACAGACTGCTCCCAGAAGGCCACAAGGACATAGCAGTGACCATGATGTCGCGGCTCTGCCCTCAAGAAGCTGACATTCAAACAAGAAGAGACAGTTGATAAACATAGTTACATAAGGTGATGGGGCCTCCAGCAACACAGGGGAAGGAGATTCCAGGGTTGGGGGACAAGGCCGCGTTCCGTGGGGTGCTCAGGGAAGGCCATGTGCAGTGGCGATGTCCGAGCAGGGATCTGACTGATGAGATGGAGCCCAGAACGCTGATCCAGGCACAGGGAAC
>NW_011888797.1:10517781-10521770 GCF_000151845.1 Pteropus vampyrus | reverse complement strand
GACATCAATTTGGTTCAGATTTGCTGTCAAATGTGTAAAGAAAAGGGGTTTGGTTTTCTGAGAATTTGTACTTTATGGCTGTGGCTAAGGGACTGACCTGTATTCACCCGGTGCACAGAGGCGCACTTGCTCATGCTTGGTGCAGTCATTGCGACTGCAGAACATCCTGGTGCCACAGACTGCTCCCAGAAGGCCACAAGGACATAGCAGTGACCATGATGTCGCGGCTCTGCCCTCAAGAAGCTGACATTCAAACAAGAAGAGACAGTTGATAAACATAGTTACATAAGGTGATGGGGCCTCCAGCAACACAGGGGAAGGAGATTCCAGGGTTGGGGGACAAGGCCGCGTTCCGTGGGGTGCTCAGGGAAGGCCATGTGCAGTGGCGATGTCCGAGCAGGGATCTGACTGATGAGATGGAGCCCAGAACGCTGATCCAGGCACAGGGAACAGCAGATGCAAAGGCCCTGAGGCAGGGTGGAGTTTGCCCCGTTTGAGGAAGGGTGAGCAAGCCATAGGGGGAGGCACAGGGCTGGCAGGAAGGTGGGAGCGGGCCCAAGTGAAGAGTTTCTAATTTCTACAGCAGAGAGGTGTGCTGACCAACTTCAAGGGGAAGGGGTGTGGGCAGAAGCACCACCTGGTTTGGAAGAGCCTTCTGCTTGGATGCAAGCATTAGCGGCAAGAGAGCAAATTCAGAATCAGCGGAGCCCGTTTGCTGTCCGCCCAGCACCCATGCCACCCCTTGTGCTCTCACAGCATCCATGGCCCCCACATAGCCAGTGCCCCAAGGAATGAGAACCGTCGCAGCCGCGGGTGCTCTTGATTGGTCAAAGGGTGACCACACCCCTGCCAGCGATAGGTCGGGAGTGGGCATGTGACAGTCCAGGATAATGAAACGTCAGGGAAAGTTGGTGGGAGGGGGCTCTGCTGGGGAGTCCTTGGACACAGCCGGCTTGGGGGTGACACCTGTGACGCCAGTGAGATTGGGGGTGAACAGAATGAGGGAAGAAGCTGGAACTCAAAGCTCACGCCATGCCTCCTGCCGCACAGAACTGGAGAGATCCTTGTGGTCCACGCCAGACTGAGCAGGGGTTCCGGTCACTTGCAGCAGGAAACCTTAGGATGGCTAACGAGCAAAAGGGCCATCAGAAGGGAAGGCTTAACAAGCCAGGGCACGTCTGTACTACGGAATACTCCAGAGCCATTGCACAGGATGAGTGGTGGCCTTGTGCTCTGAGAGGGAACCAGCCTCCAGAGATACTGTTGGTTCTCAACTCGGATGATTTTGTCACCCAAGTAGGTTGCCACATGAAGCAAATAAAAATGCAGGAAACCAGGGTACATTTGAATTTTAAATGGCAGATAATTTTTTAAAGTAAAAAAGCCCCCAGATAGTGCATATTAACTGGATGTCCTGTATTTTATCTGGCAATCCTACCCCCAGGGGACATTTGGCAACGTCTAGAGACATTTCCGGTTGTCGCACCTGTGGGGAACAGCGCTGAGGGGTGGAGCCCAAGGATGCCACTGAACACCCTGCAGTGCAGAGGACAGCCCCATCGCAAAGAGTGGTCCAGCCTAAAATGCCAATAGTACAAGGTTAAGAACCTCTGTGTTAGATGAAAGACAACAGCCCAATAAGATACGGTAGAATCCCGTCTTTTTTATTTTTATTTTTTTAATCTCATTAAGCTATGCGATTGCATAGCGGAAAATACGGAAAGTCACTCTAAAGTGACTTTAAAGACGTGCGGGGCGGAGTGGATACACTTTGCACTCTAAATTCTTCTGCAGGGTTTTATTATATTTTTAAAGTTAATATATTTGAAGTAAATATATAGGCGTGCGTGCGCATGCACACACACACACACACACACACACAAAATACACAGATCAAAATGATGGATTTTTCACAAAGCGAAAACACCCACGACACAGCCTCAGAGGATGACTCAGAACGCGACCGGCACTCCAGGAGGCCCCTCGGGCCCTCCCAGGCTCCGGCTGCCGGTCAGGATCACAGCTCTCCCGACTTCTAGTCTGCTTTGAACTGCATATAAACAGAAGGGAGCGTGCAGTATGTATTCATTGGTGTGTCTGGCTTCTTTCCCTCGGCAGTGTGTCTGTGAGAGTCACTCACGTGACGTGTTAACAGTAGATTGTTCTCATTGCTGTGAAACATACCGCCACTTACTCATTCATTCTGCCGCCGATGGACATTTGGGTTATGTCTAGTTTGGCACTGTGACGAATCAAGCTGGGATGCACATTCTTGCGCAAGTCTTTCTGCAGGCATGTGTACTCATTCCCGTCCGGTACGTACCGAGGAGCAGATACTTGAGTCGTAGGGCGTGGGTAAGCTCAGCTTTTACCAGATATGACCAAAAAGTGTCCAAAGCGCTTGCACCAATTTACACGCTCCCACGCCAACTGTATACCAAAGTTTTGGTCGTGCCGAATCCTCGCCAACACCTGACAAGGTCTAGCGATTTCACGTTAGCCCTTCTGGTGGGTGTGTCAGTTGGAAATCCCTGTGATTTTCATTTGCATTTCCCTGATAATGAAGTTGAACACTTTTTCATTATTGACCCTTTGGTTACCCTCTTTTGCGAAATGCCTATTCACGGTGTTTGTTCGTTTTTTCTCTCGGGTTATCTCCTTTTCTCTCATTGATTTGTAACCGAGTCGTATGTGCAAATAAATCTCTTTTCTACTGTGCAGCTTGCCTTTTCCTTCACTTACAGTGCTGCATCCTTTTCTGGACCCTATCGTCACCCAGGTGCAGATAATAGAAGGGGGACTTTAATAAAGCGACCAAAGTCTGAAAAGGTAGCAGACACCCTTAGCATAATAAGACGCAGGACAAAGAACAGCCAGAGGTTAACCTTCGCAGTGCGGAAGGTCTGGTTGTCTTTTATACGTGCCCCTGTGGGACTAGACCCAGTGAGGGCTCTGCTCCTCCCCTCCCTTTAGGACCCGAGGTCCCCCTTTCCCATGGGGGCAGTCACACCTGGATAAAGCTGAGAAGGATCGACAGCCCCTGCCGAAGCCTGGATGCGAGAGGAGATGGGGCTTTGGTGGCGAGAAGGAATTCAAAAGAACCAGGGTGCAGAGTGGAGGGAAAAGGAAATGTGAAGCGGGGAGAGGGCCCCAGGAAAGTTTCTTCTGCTCTCGTAGGCGAGACATTGTATTCGTCAGAACCACTTCTCTCCGCGCTGCCACCATGCCTGGGCCACCAGCGTCTCTTGCCTTATCACTGGCCTCCCAGCTTCTGTTCTCGCCAAGCCATCCTCAATCACCCATTCAGTGACAGCAGCCCGAGTATTGAGATCATTTAAAATGAACAAGAGACCGCTTTTCCCTTGTGCTTAAACCTCCAGGGGCTGTTTGCTGTGCTTAGAGTGCATCGCCCACAACTTCCAGGGTTAACCAGGCAAGACGCGGCCTGGCTCCCACAGTACCTCCCCGCCACTCTCCTGGTCCAGCCGCACTGGCCACCTGCTCCTCAGATGACCGTCGGTCAGCCTCAGGAACTTTGCACTAACCTTTTCACACTGGCTTCTTCTCATTCAGCCCCCATCTCAGTGTCACCCCCTCCAAGGGGTCTGCCCAGAGCCCTTGAATGTGGCTGCCCCCAATCACTTTCCCCTCACTCCGTTCTATTTCCTTCTTAGCGCTGGTCACTCTGAAGTAAACGATCTACTTTCCTATTTGTTCATTTGCTGACTGTGAGGCAAGAAAACTTGTCTGTTGGGTTCCTTGTTGTGTCTCCAGAGGCACAGCATGCACCTGGCACACAGTAGGTACCTGATAATGATTCTTTCCTGAAGTTTGCTGGGATCGGGATGACAGGAGGTCCTCTGGGATTCCGTGGAGTCTCTGCCAGCTGAGGGAATGTGCATTCTGTGCAAGATGCTAAGAGGATACTTGTTGGGGTTACTTATGACCTGGGTAATTAAAAACTAATTACCCAAAGTAATAATTACACA
>NW_011888797.1:10512627-10516686 GCF_000151845.1 Pteropus vampyrus | reverse complement strand
GGGGTGGAGAAGAGGGGGAAGAGGGACTGGGAGGAGAGAGACAAGGAGGGAGGAGGCGCGGAGGAAGGTAGGAAGGCGGGGGAGAGGAAGATGCTAGACCCCTTGGAGCAGGCAGGTGGATGCGGACACTGGCGAGAGGAGGGTTTACAGGATGCTGCAGCTGGCAGAGCGCGGAGAAGTGCCACCCCCTGCTTTAAGAGAGGAGGCGCAGCGAGAAGCACTTACCTGGGGCCACGCAGCCAACGGGAGGCAGATCCTGGATGAGAAGAGCCAGCACTTCCTGACTCTCGGGCTCAGGAGGGAGAAAGAACCCTGAGGGGGAGGGAAGGGGGCTTCTGGGGCGATTGGAGGTGGGGTGGCCCCAGCCTCCTCCTTCGGTCACGGGAAAGTGCTTGGGCTCGGGCTGCCTGCCGCCTGCCTCCCCGCAGGCCCTCTCCACCTGGAGTGGCAGAGTGTTGTGGAGAGGGATAATTGGCACTTCTGACACTGGGTACAGGCCGGGGTGCGTGCCAGAGCCGCCCCCTCCCCCCCTCCCATGGTGCTGATTGGAGTAATTAGCACTAATGGCAGGATTAGGGGCTCTGTTATCACACACACTCAGACCTGCTGGAGCAAAACCCCAGGGAGGGCGGAGAGGCCTGAGGTGGGGACGGGGTGAGGCCGGCCAGCTCACTGCAGCCCCCAAGGGGACCTGGGTCTGTCCCACAATGGGTCAGTCGTGGGCGTTTGCTCAGCCAGCTGGGCCCAGAGTGTCCACCCTCCCCTCAGACCCCATGTCCCCAGCAGCGGCCCAGCTGAGCTGCACCCTGGACTGTCCTCAGGCAGGGAATCCAAATGGAGTTCACGGGAACGAAGGTCACCTCTTCCTTGGCCCTCACCTCATTCCTGCTTTTTACGTGGTTCTGCTCCTTAGCCCCTCCTAGACAAACTCAGTCCCCACGGGGCTTCTCCTGTGACCCACTTCCGGGGGTCTGTCTGGGTCCATGGGCTCTGGCTCATGGATATGGGCTGGACAGTGTCCCCTGGCAAAGTCAGGGTGTCACGAGGTTGGCACTGCCCGGTCCTCCCTGTCCCTGTGTTCTTCCTGAGGTAGCCCTCTCTGTGCCCACCCCGTACCCCAGCCCAGGCAGCACCCCCACCAGGAGCACCCTATTCTGCAGGGTGCCACACACCCCACTCCTTGGGCAGAGCTGGGAGCTTCTCCTCACCCCGGAACCCACAGGGGCTCCTCGCTGGGCAGGAGCCCCCCAGCACTGAAGCCACAACAGCCCTTCCTCCCTGGCCTGGTCCCACCGGTGGATCCATCGCTCACTCTCTTTTGACTTGGTGCGGCTCGCTGACGAGGTTCAGATTTTTATTTAGAAACTCAAAAGCTGAGCCTTAACTCCTGTGGACACAGCTACGTTCTACAGGCAGTGAGCCTGGAATGTTCTTAGCTGGAGAAGCCGGCAGCCGAAGTTGGTTGTGGTGACAGTACGTTATAAGCATGGCATGGGCTGACACATGTGCCTCGCAGGGCCCCACATGCGTTCGTGCCCCCCAAATGCCTGGTGATTCTCTGACAGATGTGGACGGCGGGGGGAGGGGAGGGCTGAGGGGTCCAATGTACCCGGGAGGGAGGAGGATCCATGAAGGGGGTCCCCACGCTTGAGCTCACCTCGTGCTGAGCTGGGCGTTGAGTGGGTGGGTCTAGGACGGAGCTGAGGCTGGAGGTGGGGGTGGGCGGAGCCCCTGGGGGCTTCTCAGGAACCTCCAAGTACCCTTGAGCAGAAGTAGGCCGGTCGGCCAAACTGGGGCAGGTACGGGGAATCTGGGCCGAGGGCCTGGCTGGTCCCCAGGGCTGTGCCTCGTGTGCTGGAGGCTCTCTGCTGCTCGTCCCTGATGGGGGTCCAGGGCAGAGCCGCCTGTCCACCCACTGGTCAGTCCCTGCCCCTCACAATGCACAGCCCTTTGTTGACCTGTGGCTCCATCGTGAGGGAACTGAGGCTGGGATCTGTCCCCAGGCCTCCTTGGGTTAGGGCTTGGCCTCTTCCAGGCCACCACATGCTGTGGGGGAGCCAGGGATCCGGGACTCTTTGACCTTGCCTCTGCCCCAGCTCCTCCCTCCCCTCATCTCATGAAGCCATTCATCACTTCCCTCCTCGATGCAGGGCCCCATGTCCCTCATCCCTGACCCCTGTGCCTGTCTCTGCTGAGTGTGGACGGCCCTAGTTAGGACACGTGGAGGAGGCTCCGTCCGTGGTTTTGGTTGTGATGTTTGTCCAGCCAGGCACTAGGGAGCCCCTAGTGCCTGGTTAATGAATGAGGCAGTGATGACCAGTTATGAACACCTGCCACTTCAGCTCTGGCCTGGATCTGCAGAGCAGGCCTGGAAGCAAAGCGCTCCCAGAAATAATGAAGGTGAGGTTTATGCCAGAGCAGAATTCACTGGTGTGTTGGGGGTGGAGGCAGAGAGACCTGGGGGTGCAGGTAGTCCAGGTGTGCCCCCCCTGTACTGCTGAGGGGGCAGCAGGGAGGGGACTGGGGATCCCCGAGGGGTGTATAGCCTGTTTGAGTGGGAGGCAGTGCGTACGTGTGTGCATGTGCACGCCTGTATGTGTGTCGTGCATGTGTGACAGTGTGCCTGCTGTGTGTGCATGTGGTTTGTGTGCACATGATGTGTACGTGTGGGTGCTGGGGCCCTGTGCCTTCCTGTGTACACCTGTTTTCTGCTGTCGCAGAGATGCACACAGGCTCTACCGTCTCTGGACAAGGGCAGAGGAATTTTTTATTTCTGTGGCTTGCGTGGTGATTAAGTCTCCAAACTTTTCCTTAACCATCATTTCTTCAAAATGAAAAACCAAATTGCATCTCCAAGCAGCTTGAAAATCGATTTCTTTCAAAATGAACTTTTGGAGAAGTGATTCCGAAGAGAAATAAGAGGAGAGAGGTTGGGAGGGGTATAAGGTGGGGACAGAGCGGCTGCCTGGGCTCCTGAGGGCCAGAAGGAGGTGAGGAGACAAGGGACAGTGGCCAAGAGTGGGCAGGAGGCACTGGCCCAGGCCTGAGGGCGCTCTGGGCCGCTGGCTGGCCTGGTCCCTGCTTTCCAGCCTCAGCCAGGGCACCACCCCCATCCCTGTGGGTCCTCGGTTAGGACCGCCCCCCCCCCCCCCGCAGGGGCCTGGCGTGGGAGACTCTGGAAGTGACCCCCTCATGCACAGGCGAAAGGGGTCCCAACAATACATGCAGGAATGACAGTGGCCGCCAAGGCTTCATGTCATTCTTGTATCAGTTCTGGGTCAGCATTATCATCTCATTTTAACGAGAAAAACGAAACAAAATAAAACACCGTGGCCCAGAGAGGTTAGTTTCTTTTTTTTTTTTTTGAGGAAGTCGCGAAGAAGGTTCTAGTGAGGACAGATGTGAAATGCTTAGCACTGCACCTAGGGTCAGTACGGAGGAGTCGGCAGATGAGGGGGCCCTCTGCGCCTAGGAGTCACAGCCAAGTCCAGGATAAAAGGAAAAACGGGATGGCCCTTCATGGGAGAGAAGGTGTGTGCTTCAGGGTTTACTGAGCACCTACTGTGTGCCCCGGACTTTGACATTCATCCGTCCGCTTACACATTAACATAGAAGGCTCAGAGAGGTGGAGAACTTGCCTGAGGTCACAGACAGGGAGAGAGCCCAGACCGTCCTGGGCCCCAAGCCTGTATGCCAGTCAGGGTCACCCTACAGAGCATGTGGGGAGGGCTTTCTGGAGGAGGTGGCTTCTGACAGCGACGGGGTGTGAGCAGTGGAGTGGGTGTTCCCTGCAAGGCATCAGGATAAGGGCCAGGAGAGGCAGGCAGCCTGTTTGGGGGCGGCAGAGGTGGACTCTAATTTCCTAGGGTGTGACAAGGGCACCCTGAGACCAAGCCTTGTCTGGCTGCTCCCAGCGCATTATCCACCTGGCCGCTGAGAGCGGGCAGTGCCAGGGACTTTTTTGGTGGGCTTAGACCTCCGGGTGAGTGGGGCATGTGTGCCTGTGTATGTATGTATGCGTGTGTAGATTTGTGTGTGTTCGATGTCTCTGCAGGGGTG
>NW_011888797.1:10499134-10511362 GCF_000151845.1 Pteropus vampyrus | reverse complement strand
TCTCCATCCTGTGGGGCCTCACTGTGTGTTCTCAGCAAGTCACTGCCTCTCTGTGGGCCTCAGTCCCTCTATCCGAGAAATGGAGGAGGCCTTAAACTAGACCGTCTGCCATATTTTTTTCAGCTTTTGTGACCTAAACCCCAAGAGACCCACCTTGCCAGTATTAATGGGGTGCTGAGTGGGAACAGCTAAGCTCCCTACCCAGGACTGTCCCTTAGCTGCTGGGGACCTTGGACAACTCTTTCAATCTCTCTGTGCCTCAGTTTCCCCCTGCTCTAACGGGGGCTTGAAATGGACCTGTCTGCCCGGGCCTGGCATAGAGTAGCCATATGAATGTGGCTTCCTTCCCTTCCCTTCTCCTCCTCACCCCTCCCCACCCTGCCTCCTGCTCCCCCGGCTCTTGAAGCCTCTGCAGGCTGGCTCTGATGAAAGGTTCATTTTCCTTTCATTGTGCAGGTGACAAATTCTGCCGCCAATAATCACTCGTGAAAAATCAACAGTGAAGCCCAGAGGCTCCTGGGCCCCTGGAGAAATTCGAGTGGATTTCCGGAGGAGCAGGGTGGAAAAAACCCAGGGGCTGCTGTGGGATCTGGGGGAAGGGGGGCTGAGGAGAGACAGCCACAGGCAACAGTGTGCTTGCCTGGGCTGGGCTGGCCCTGCAGAGGGAGGGACCCTGCCCTTCTTGTTAGACAGGGAGCCTTCGCACAGACAGGCTGGACCCCATAAGGGGATGGGGCGTCCCTCGAGGCTGGGAACGGCCCTAGGGTGGTATGATTGACTGTGCTCCCAGGATGCTGGGGAGGCAGGCCTGGCTAGAGGGGAGGGGAGGGAAAGGGGATGAGCGGGGAAGACAGAAGGGAGCTGGGGTCCTGCTCGGAGGGGTCCAAAAGGCCGGAAGAAGTCTGGCTCACTTGGAGGACAATAAGGAGACACAGAAAGTTTTGGAGCAGAAGATGAATGTGAAGAAAACTCTGCTTCGCCCGTCTTGCCTGCACCCCTTCAGGGTGGTGGCCTTCGAGGGAAGACTTGGCCTCCAAGGACCCAAGTCCAAGTTTTCTCCTGAGGGAGGCCGGGGGTGGGGTGGGTGGTGGTGGTGCATGGAGCAGAGGGAAGGAGCCTGGGGGGTGGCACCCATCTAACAGAGGGAGTACCACCCTCGTGCTAGGGCTCCGCATAAGCGGATGCGAGTGGTAGGTGGCTGAGCCTGGCTTTGGGTCGAATCTGTCTGACTTCAGAGCCCTGACAGGAAGAGGACCTTGGCTGTGACCCGTCTACGGAAGGAACCCCCCTAAATGGCCTCATTTGTGCCTCTCCCTCCCACATTGGCCCATTTTACAGATGAGAAAACCAAGATTCAGAATTGTCAGGGGTTAGAGGTCACCGTGGGCATCAGTATGTCTGATTTCTGGACCCGTGGTTGGTACATAGTAGGTGCTTAGTGGCTAGATAAAAGTCAGGATTTGAACCCCCAATTTGGACTCCAGAATCAGTGCTCTTCAGATGGCACCAAAGAGCTTCCTCTGAGCTGGTGCTGGCATCAGACAACATGAAAGCCCCAGAAACAGAACCATACGGGAAATGTTCAGCCATCTTGGAATCATAGCCCAGAGAAGGAAAGAGCCTTGCCCGAGGCTACACGGCAGAGGAGCAGGGACCAAGACCCAGGTCTCCAGGCTTTTCCCCCCAACACTGGGCCCAGGCCGGGGGAGACGGGGGCGGGTACCGTGGACTCAGCCCTGAGCTGGGCAGGAAGGGTGAACACTGTCTGGCTCTGTAGCTGGGTGGGAAGGCCCAGGATGGGCAGGGAGGGAAGAAGGGCAAGTGCCATAGCAATGAGCCACAGTGACGGGGCACGGCACAGCGGGCAATAATGGAGCAGGGTGCTGAGTCCTCTTCAGCTCTTGGGGAACCCCTCAGCCACAGCCAGAGCCCTCAGAGGCAGGCCTGGTCCCCCCAAGACCACCTCTGTCCTCTCTTTACAGCTACATGGACCCACGCAGCACCTAATTTCCATTTGTATCGCTGCCCCCATGGCTGACGGTGAGTGATTGCTGCTCTCTCTCTCCTTCTTTCCATTCCTCTCCGTCCTTTCCTTCCTCCCCCCGCACCCCACCTGTCCTTGTCTCTCTCAGACTTTAGCTTCAGACAGGTGTGGCTTCACAGTTCCGGCCCAGGCGTTCCTCAGCTGAGTGACCTTCGTGGTGCCCCGGCCATGTGTCCACTGCCTTGCCCATGCCTCACTTTGCTCATCTGTACACTGGGGTCAGTGCCCGTGGTGCGGGTCTTTCAAGCTTTCCCCTGTCTACGAAGGCTCCTGAGCATTCAGCAGGTGCTCCCTCAGCGGGAGCTGCCAGACGGCATGGGGACTGGGATAGGAATCATCGGACTCCAAGCGCCTCCCGCCCACCCGCCACCCTCCTTCTGGCTCTCCATCACTGCCAGCTCCCCGCTCCCTGCTATTTCTCCTCCAGAGCCTCCCAGGAGGTTAATAGCAGCTTCTCACCGGGATATTGAGCTCTTTCAGAGTCTCCTCTACCCCTTCCTTCTCTGTGGGGAAATTCTCAGGGAAGGAGGGGACACCTGCGGCTTTTGCTGATTAAGGGGGCATCTAGGAATGGGAGGGGGGCCTGGTCCCGGCTGGATTTGGACCAGGCAGTGCCTATTTGCAAATGAGCTCCTAAGTGCTGGGCTGGGTTTAAATGTGGCAGAAGAGGCTCGGGAGTGGAGACGCAGGTGCCACCTACCCCGGCCCGGGTTATTTGACTGTGGGGGGCTCTGAGCCTGCTGGGTCCTTGGTCTCCTCTTCTGGAACATGGACCTGATGATCCATGCTCTGCCTCCAGAAGAAATGACAGAACTCTGCCAAGCCGCAGATGGAGGTGCAGACCAGGTGACGAGGTGACATGCTGGGTGATAGGCCTGGCTGGCAGAGACCCCAGAATCTCTCTGGCTCTTCACTGGGTCCTTGGGCTCCACCCTGTCCTGAGTTCGGCCGGCCTGAAGCCCAAGCAGGAGGGCAGAGCTCCTGGCAGCATTTCTACCCCCTGGCCCAATGCAGATCCTCGGCTTGTGTCCCCACACCCTTCCCGCTGTGAGCCCCAGCCAGCTTTGTGGGGTGGGGCCGATCCCCTTTTTTCTGTGTTTTTAAATTGTAATAACATTTACTGTCTTAACCAGTTTTAAGTGTGCGGTTCTGTGGCACTAAGCGTATTCATGATGTTGCACAATCATCTCCACAACTTTCCACCTCCTGAAAAGAAACCGCACCCATTAGACAAGAACTCCCCCCTTCTCTCCTCCCCCATCCTCGGCCCCTGGAAACCAGGATTCTATTTTTCGTCTCTATCAATTTGCCTATTCTAGGTATCTCATGTAAGTGGAATTAGACAACGTTTGCCCAAGCTCGCCCTATGCCGTATTCTTTGTACCTCCTCTTCACCATTTCCCCACGCCCCTGCGAGTGTTCCGGTTAGCCGGTCACTCCATTTCACCGAGGAAGAGAAAGCTAAGAGCTCCAAGGCCCCTAGGGGGTACGAACTCCTGAGCTGAGGGACTCCAAGAGCAGTGCTCACACGGTCAGGGCAGCCGCTCACCTCTGCCTGGGAGGGGCCAGGGGCTGGGCCACTCCCAGAGTTTGATGGGAAACGTGCCAGGGAACATAGAGCAGGTCCCAGTGTCACTGCAGTTGCCTCCGGCTGTGCTGGCATCACCTCTCCCTGGAGCTCTCTGGACAAGGGCCTGGGGGGAGGGGCGGGACAGGCTATCAGAGCAACATGGCTCGAGGAGTCGCTCTGGGCGAAGCAGAGTCTGATCGGGGCTGTGGCTGGCCCCCGGGCGACCCACACTGCCTGCTACAGTCCCTGCAGCCCGCCTCCCTCAGGCTTCCCGGGCTCTGTGTTCTTGGAGAGGGCCGGGGTGCCTAGGAAGTGCTTAGGAACTGGGAAACCCATTTCCCGTGCTCTCCGCGTGAGCCTGGGGACATAAGTGAGTCAGGCCTCTGGCGAGGGAAGGGGAGTTGGAGAGGTTTCCCTCAGCTCCCACTCACCTTCTCAGTCTAACGCAGAAGGCCTTTTGCCATCTGGCTCATGTGTGTCCATCTGTGAATGCCGCTAGCCACTGACCGACCCTTCCACAGGTTCATTCGCTCACTCATTCCTTGGGCAACTGCGGCTACGGCCGCGCAAGACAGGTGCGCCCTATTTGCCTGGGGTTCCCGAGTGTGTGGTCCAAGGACAAGAGCTGCCATTGTGCAAACCCTCAGATGATGTGCGACCTCAGGCAGCGCCCGGGGGGGGGGTGGGGGGGAGGGGGGGCGGGTCAGAGCCTTGTGAGGGACTAAGAGGCGAGCTGGATTAAGACTGGGAGATGGAGGAGGCCTTTCCTACGGGGCTGCTGAGCGGAGGGATGGATGAACCAGCCAGCCACAGCGCTTCAGGACGTATCCCCAGCAGAGGGAACAGCGTGTGACAGGACCCAGGTGCAAAGGAGCTTGGTAAGACTGGGGAAGTGAGGCAGCGAGGCAGCAGCAGCCATAGCGAGAGTAGGGGGCCATGGGCCTGGGGCCTGGACACCCAGGGCTCACCGTAGGGGACAGAGTGATTAGGAGAGTTAGAAGGGGACAAGCAGGGGAGATCCCCCTAGGCCAGGGGGACAGTACTATGGGAATCTAAAGACCATGGAACCAGGTTGAGCATTTCAAGAGGGAGCTGGAGCCTTGGCGGAGACGGGGCTGGCCCAAGGCAGGCAGAGAGGGGAGAAACACCCTGGCTTCTCTCCTCTCCCCGCCCTCCAGGCTCTCAGCAGTGTCTCCCATTGGCCTAATTGATCTGGAAGCCAGTTGATAGGGGAGCCCAGGAAACTTGGCCTGTGCGGCCTTGGACAAGTCTCCTAATCTCTCCGAGCCTCGGTTTCTTCCTATGTTAAAGCGGCCAGTCTCACTGACTTTGCGGGTCTGTGGTAAAGGGGGCTGGTTCTCTGCTGGACGCTGGTGGCACTGAGTGTGGCCTGGACCCTGCCTGGCCCTTCTCTGCCCGAACCTGCTGTCATTCCTCTGATCCTTCAGGAGTCACTCTGTCCCAGTGGTCCTGGAGACTCAGATCAGACATGGGTCAGCCTGCAGCCTCTATGTCCTCAGCCTGGGGTCTGGGCTATGGGTGCAGACTGCACAGACTGATCTCACAGAAGGTGGGCAGGTCAGCGTAGTTAGCTCCCAGAAAGGACACAAGAAAGTATGGGTGGGGGAGTGGAGCTGCACCTTCGCAAAGGCCTTCTGGGGTAGGACCTTCGCCTTAAAGCCCAGGGAGGATCGCCACAAAGAGAGGGTGCATATGGGGACAGGACCCTGAGGACAGAACTGCAGACGGTGTGAGGGAGCCCAGCGGAGCCAGGTCTGAACGGCCTTGAAGGCTAAGCTGAGGGATTTGACGTGATCCTCAAGGCTGTGGGAGTCACCGATGGTTCTGGAGAGAGGGAGAGACCCAGACCCAGCAGCTGTGCTCTGGGGAAGGCATGTTAAGACCCAGCCCAGTGTCAGGCCCCTTAAGACCTGCATCGTGGAGGGTGGCCTGGAGGGAGTGAGGCTAAAGACAGGGAGACTATCGAAGAAGGTCTTTCTAGGGGGTCCCGAGACCCAGCCCCCTGGATTCCTAGTCAGCCTCAGCCCTTGGACCAGCTTTCTGGGGCTGCTAGAGTGAGCTCTCTCCCCTGTCTTGGAGCCCTGGGAGATGCTGCCACTTGGATTCCGTAAAGGGTCCCCGTTCCTGGGCCAGCCCCACGCTGCCGCGAGTGGAGGCCATACCGCCAAGCCTCGGACTGGCCCCAGGTACTGGTTACTTGTTGCCCGTTTCTGGTTATATTCTTGCCCAGAACGTGGAGAGGCGAGTGGGAGGAGGCTGGGGAGGGGCAGGGAGGGGAGGAAGAGCGTGTCAGTAAGAGAGACATGAGTGGGGGTGGGGGGCTCTGTAGTGTGCAGTGCGATGGGTTTTTATGATGCTGTCACGAGCTGTGCGTGCACTTGGGGGCTTGGATGGGGGTGCACCAGGGATTCTAGTGGTCCCCTGGGGGCCGTACCCGCTGTTTTTACTATCCTCTCCTTTTTGCCACCCATCAATGATTAAATTGGAACCCTATAAGCTCCAAGAGGGGGGTAACCTGGAAGTTGGGCTGAGAATCCCCTGCCAAACAGAGTCCTGGGGGCTGGTGGGAGGCACAGCTGCCCCTGTCCTCTCCCCTGGCTTCACTGTGGCCCTGTCTCACTGTCACCTGTCCTCACCTACCTCCCAGGAGATAGGCTCGGGGGTGGGCTGCAAGGTGCTTCAGCACAGGGAGGGGCTGCAGGGAGGAGGAGAGAAGGGGAGAGACCAGAGAGGAGGCAGGGAGAAGGTCGGGGAGAGAGGGGGGCAGAAATTGAGAGCAGGCAAGTCAGCGAGCCAGCAGTGACGGTCAAAATAGAATGGTTTACTGAAACTTCTGTGTCTGCTTCACGCGCAGGATTTCTTTTAATCCTCACGACACCCCCAGGTACTAGTCTAGTATTATTTCTAAAGTTTAGTTTGGTCAATGTTTGCAGTATTTGTATATTTCGATATTTAAGTTAACCATGTGTAATAACCGGATCTCCTCTCGTTGTCCGTCCCCAGGGACCAGGCTCCCCTCCCTGGAGGCAGCCAGCTTGGCCTGCGCAGAGACAAGCAAACACATGCATGAGAAAGCGAATGTACACGCACACAGCCCCCGCCTCGTCAATCCATTAAAGGTAGCCTGCCATCTCCGGGGTCGTCTGAATTTTTTTCTCCACTTAAATCAATCTATTTTATGCCAGAGGCCACTACTAAGGCCCAGAGAGGTTAAGACATCCGCCTGCGGGCGCAGAGCAGGGATGGCGGGGTGGGCAGCGACTGCGATAAACCCGCTGGGCGGGAAGAGGGTTTGGGGGCGGCGGGGGGGGCGTAGATCTGTTTCAGGGAAGAGGGGCGGGAGGAGCGGAGGAGCTCTCCAGGAGCGGGGAAGCGAGCGGAGGCGCGAGGCGCGAGGGGGGACAGCAGAGAGCGGAGGCGCGAGCCGGGGCGGGAGAGGGAAGCGGCAGAGGCGCTGGGGCGGGCGGGCGAGATTCGGTCTCCTGCCGCCTCCGCTCCGGCGGGTGCGGGCGGCGCGGCCGCGAGCGCTTCCTGCCTGTCGTTCTCTGCCCGCTCCCGAATTCTCTTCTAGGGGCGGGTCAGGTCCTCGCCCCATTCCCAGCCTCTCCATCAAGTCTGATTCTAGTCCTGCTCCGGCCTTCTGACCTGGGACAAGCCACCTGTAAAACGGGTGTGTAGTGGGGTGGGGAGTCGGGGTTATTCAAGGCCTTTCTCCCTCGGAGGTTCTGGGGTACGCTCTGTGTCGACACTGCGCCACCCCTATTTGGTGTCACACGTGCGCGCGCATACACACACACACACACACACACACACACACACACACACACACACACACTCTCTCTCCCTGAACTCGCGCTCCTTCCCCCGCCCCCGGCTTTGAGGAGGGGCAGTTCCTAAGCGTAGGGGGCCCTACTGCCCCTCGCCCCCTTCCCAGTTGTTCTTGGGCCGACGCCATAGGTTGGTGCTGCGGGCGCCCAGGCGCAGTCGCCGCGGGCGGCCTCTCGGTCGCTGAGCTTTAATGAAGGCCTCCTGGCGTCCAGCTAATGAGCTCTGGGCCCCGGCTGCGCGTCACCCCGCGCGGTCCCTTTGCCCTGCCCGGTCCTAGAGCGCTATGTCACTAATCCCCCCTGGTTGGAATCCCGACACAGCCGTTTCTGCCTGCTTGAGCTCCTTCGAGAGGGGTCTCCGAGCTTCACTTTGCTCTTCTGTATGGGTTGGGGGCGGGGGCTGGGAAAAGAGAACCCGTCTCAGGACGGTTGAGAGGATAGAAAAGAGTAATTCATGCTGATAGCTAGCTCAGTGCCTGGAATGAGTAAATGCTCATTAAATGTCTGCCAGGATGGTAGCGATGGTGGTGGTGATGATGATGATGATGATGATGATGACGACGACGACGATGAACACGATTCCAGCAGGCCTGGCTGGAGAATTCTGGAACCAGATTGGACCTTGGAGAGACCTCATGCATATCCCCAGCCCCTTCTACACTGGGAGATGGAGGAGTAATTTGCTCAAGGTCTAGAACCAGCGCTGGGGAGAGAATGTGGTTTCCAGGTGGGAATTTGAGAGTTCTTAGCTCTGGACTGCTCAGCAACCTGTTCACCTAAAAATAAAAGGCCAAGGTGAGAGGCAGCAAGCAGTTACTTGAGATAGGAAGAGGGAGAAAGAGAGAGAGAGAGGGAGGGAGAGAAGAAGGAAGGAAGGAAGAGTGAGTTATTCAGCTACTTGGGATGCACTGATTCAGGCAGAAGCCCAAATAGTGTTTCGATGAGGAGACAAAGGCAGTGGGTATTTATGAGAAAGGGAAAGGGAACAATTACATCAGTAGAAGAGAGGCATTTCTGTTGGTGCAGATAACATAACTTGGTGATGCAAATTCTAAAAAATGTTTTTAATTTTCAGGCTGATAGTCATCATGTCTGCTTTCTTGTTATCCTTGCAAACAGTTCTTTGGGACACATTGTTGCTTGAGGCCCAGTCTAAAAGTTATTTTGCTCCCTTTTCCAAAGGTTTGAGGCATAAGACATACAAGGCAATTCCTCTGGGATGGCAGCTCTGGCTCCATCTTAAAATGGTTCTTTTTATATTGTTTAGAAACCCTTCTTTCCCATTAGTGGGTGCCACACCTGACCACTCCGCGCCCACCCCTGCCCTTCACTCTTTGTCTTTACCCTCTTTCTTTGAAGTGTCTGAACTGGAAAGGCTGCTAGGTCATCTGGCCTAACTCTCTGGCTTGCTTTGTGACCCTGAGCTAGACACTCAACCTCTCTGGGCCCATATTCACACCTGTCAACTAAGCGGGGGCTGGACTAGTTTGGCAATTCCCCAAACCCAGCCGTATTTAGGGTCATCCAGAGAGCTTTTAAAAAGATGTCAGCTCCTGGGTCCCTTTTCAGTCCTGGTGAGCCAACACCTCCAAGATCCAAGTGGGGGAATCTGCAGTCCCCAGACCTGGGCCTGGGAGGCGCAGATCGAAGGGCCTTCCAGCTCTTAACTCTGAGCCCCTCCCCCACCACGTCCTGAGACCCAGAGAGGGGAGGTCATCTACTCCCTTCCAGTCTCTTCTCTCACCGCCCTCCCCACCCTGCTCCTCCCGCCGCCCAGCTCTCTGCCCATTCTCTTGGGGTGAGAGGAAGCATAGCATGTAAGGACCAGGCTGACCTAGAGGGTGTATGGGGGGCGGGGCGGGCAGCTGTGATCCTGCCCGTGGCTGACCATCCTTGTGCCCTTGTCATCTGCTTCTGACTCCAGGGCCAGGGGTCTTGCCTAACTTTTCTGAGCCCGCAATTGTAGGAATCTCTTGTGTGCTCCTAGAATACTTCAAGTAACCAGAGGACCCCCTCCCCGGGAAGGTGGGGGGGGGCGGGGACCTGGGAAGGACAGGAGTTATGGTGGTAGGGGAGGGGCAAGACAGGTATGCGAGAAATAGGCTCATCTGTCTGTGGCCTTGAGAAGCTTGCATTCTGGTCCTGGCTCCTCTTAGGAGGGATGGTTTGGGAGAGGAACTAATTGAAATGTACCTTTCATTTCGGGAAATTAAGGTCCTTAATTTGAGAGCATCGTGGCAATTAGTGTTCAATCATGGGAGGGCAGAGCATAGGAAAGTGTTTTCAGCGCATAGATGGGTGGGCTGATTATCAGCCATGCTTCCTCGAAGTGGGGGGCCAAGGCTCATCTCTCCCCTTCCCCAGGACAGATTAAAGGTGTAATTTAATAAATCAATTTGTCTTCTGGAGGAGGGAAGAGGGAAACAAAAATCTCATAGCCGGAATCAAACCGTTCCATCCCGTCCTGTAGGAGTCATTAGGAAGGGGGCAGGGAGACGAGGCAGATCCGGTAGAGGAGGGCCCAGCCCTTCCTTCAGGTATTTCACCTACGTAATTGGCTTCTGAAGTCTCACAGACCTGAGTTCGAATCTCGATTCTGGCAATTATTGGCTGTGTGACCTTGAGAAATCCACTTAACTTCTCTGTGCCTCCATTTCCTCATCTCGAAGATGGGGGGCAGCTCAGCAGGGTGGCTGGGCTAACATTTGTAAATGTGCCCCATGCAGTGTCTGGCACATAGTAGGTGCTCAGTAAAGGTGACAGGAGAGAGAACACTGGGTTTGGAGACTGGCCGGCAGGGAGGAGAAGAAGGCTGGAGTCAGGTTGGGTAGAGCTGAGTTAATTGAGCACTGCTGAGCTAGGCTCAGCGTACTAGGCCAGGTAGATCTCTGTGAAGCATCCTTTAGGTCCTAGCAGACAGGACACAGTAACGGGGACTTCTAGGCAGAGGACAAAATCTCTAAACAATGGGCGGCAGGGGCAACTATGTGGTGCCAGGACCCCGGTTTGAGGAGCAAAAATAATCTCTTCCTTCCTCCCAGAAGTCTCCCCATCACCCTAAACCTCCCCTTGACTTCCCTCCTGTAGCCCTGTGAGCCCTGGTGGGCTGCGTGTGGTGGTGGGTGCCTCGTGTGCCAGGTGCACAGCAATCCTCAGTCAGTGTTGAGCACTGTGGAGAGCTGGGCAACAGTGGCACAGGGTGACAGACTCTGGTGGCAGCTGGATTGTCCAGGAGAAGCTGGGCTGCGGCTGAGAGGGCTCAGACCGACCTGGGTTTGAATTCTTGGCTGTGTCTGGGGCAAATTGCTGCCTTTCTCTAAATCTCACCTGTAATTAACACTTTCCTGGGACTGGTTATTATTAATAGTAACATTTGCCTCCTGCCTCCTCCTAGCCAGGGTTCCCTACAGGAGCCTTAGCTCAGCTCCTACGGACAGCTTTGGGTACTGAGAGGGGACAGTGGGGATGGAGAGAGGAGCTTTGCTCCATTTGCTGAGTATGAGCCCCATCCCAGGCCCTGTGCTAAAGTCTGTATGCCCCTTATTTGACTCCTCTGTAAGGCAGGGATAATTATTCCCACTTTCCAAACAGACACTGCGGCTCAGAGAGGTTACCTGGCTTGCTCAGGCCCACCAGCGAAAAGCCAGTTGTCAAACTTGGAGCTCTCTAACTCAGAGTCTGGGCCCTGACCAATGTGGCCGGCACTGTGGGAAGATGGGGGACTGGTGCTGGAGGCTGCAACTGGGCATAGGTGGGTGGGCAGGCCCATCGATCTTGGCTAATGGTCCCTGGTGGGCCTGACACTAATGGGCACTGAAAATGTCAGGGGCTGAGTTAGTGAGAAGGCAGGTTGCTGGCTGTAGTGGGGTCAAGAAGGAGGAGGCAAGAGGTACGAGTTCCAGCTTCCACGGGCTCTTTGGTTGGCCTCAGATTTCCCTTCTGCCCAATGGGCTAATGAGCCCTACCTCTCAGGTCTGTTTTGAGCACCGAGGGCAGTGATGTCTGGGGATGAACCTTGTAAAAATCAGGCCAGCTCAAGTGGGTTGCTCTCCCCCTGCCCCAAAGAAAATGCTTTCTCTGGGGATCCCAGAGTCTTGAAGATGCAGACAGGTACCCTCAGATTATGCTGGGGCCCCCCCTTGCCTCCCTCAAAGCAATCCTAGGTGAGAGACCGCACAGCCTGGCCTGAGTGGGTGGGTGGGTAGCGCTGGCTCAGCCAATAAGTGCCTGCTTCTGACTGGAGGGCTGGTTTCCATGGCAACCAATTGATTGCTGGAGCTGCAGAGACTCAAGAGGAATGAGCAATGGGCCTTTCTCCCAAGCCGGACAGCTTGGGTTTGGGCTGGGAGGCCAAGGCAGGGGAGATACCACGATTCTCTCACTGGGAACAGGAGGGCACCTCAGCTCAGCCCGGGAGCCACTGTTGGGCACCTGCTCTGTGTATGTCCTGAGCTCCCAATGGGATGGGAGGAGGGGGAGGCCTAGCATTTATGAAACATATACTATATGAAAATGAAGCTCCTGGGACTCCAACCTGGCCCAGCAGAGTCCCAAGCTCATGGGCTTAACCACTAGGCTATGGAGCTTCCCTGTGACCTTTGTGAGGACTAAGCACATTTATGGGTGCCTGAAATGCACCCTTGGCCACCAGAATGTAACCCTGGTAGCAGTGAGCCTGGTAGCACTGGAGGTTGGGGCTGGAGTGTCTGAGGGCCAGAAGAGCAGGGGGCACGGACTGGGGATGAGTTGAGGCTGGGAGGATGAAG
>NW_011888797.1:10495859-10497889 GCF_000151845.1 Pteropus vampyrus | reverse complement strand
GCCAAAAACTTTAGACAATAGCGTCTCGAACTTCCCAGCAGCCCTGCATGGCAGGTGTTAGTCTCCATTTTACTCTGATGTCCTTATGGTAGATGTTGGCAGGATTCACCCTGGACCCTGGTCCTCTTGGTCGTGGCCCCTGCTCACTGTCTTTTGCTGTGGGATTTGCAGAAGTAAGAATACTTGGTCCCCTGCTTCAAGTGCCCATGGGTCCCTGAAGCCCTGTGGGGCTCCAAGGATGGTCAGGGCTCCCATAGGCACAGTGGCAGTGAGTGTGGACACACAGGGAGGGGGAACTGCTTGAGCAAATGCTGGGAGGCTGGGACTGTTTAAGGGAGACAGCCTGTGGCATGCAGTTTGAAGCATGACCAGAAGGTGAATCAGAGCCACTTCATAAAGGGCTTGAAGACTTGAAGACCAGGCTGGGTGGCTGGCCTTTACACAGGAGAACTGGGGAGCCACTGGAAGTTATTGAGCAAGGGAGGAACAAGATCCCATCTGTATTAATTCCTTCTTTCCTTCATTGACTCATTTACAAAAAATTTACTAAATGCCTTCTCTGGGCCATGCCTTTGCTGGGACCAGTGATACAGAAATACCATCACACTCTTGGCCCTCATGGGGCTCACAGGCTCACCCGGAAAATGCATATTCATGCACTTATATTCATGCATATTCATAATGGCACTGAAGTCCCGCTGGGTGCCAGGATAGCTTTGTAAACTGGGGGTAGTGTAGGTGTGGGAGAGATCTGGAAAGCTTTCATAGAGTCGGGGCCTGCACTGAGGCTTGGGGGGTTGAGTAGAGAATACTGGGCTTATTGGAAAATAAAAACGGTTCTAGGCAGAGGGAACAGCATGAGCAAGCACCTGGAGGCCTGATCCAGCTTCTTGGGTTCAGGGAAGTGCAAGCAGTTTGGGTGTTTGTTAAGACTGAAGACAGGTGCTTGCTCAGCGCCTTGTGTGGGGCCGCGTGGGAGCACGTGGCCTGAACGGAGGGGGCAGTGAGGAGCCAGCGGGAAAGAGGTGACATAGGCAGGTCACCCCGTCTGCAGGGTGGGAGGTGAAATGGAGAGATCCTGAGGCGGACAGGGAGGCCTGGCAGGAGATGATGAAGGTCAGAGCAAGGGAAATGGAGAAGAGGGAAAGACAGCAAGGTGTCCACCCAACCGTCCCTCTAGAAAATGATTGCTGAGCACCTACTGTGTGCCAGGGACTATGCTGGGCACTGGAAGTGGTACCAGCCGGGCTTGGTCACTCACCGGATTGGGGGCTCAGTTGGTGAGCATGGAATGAGGATAAGCAGGATTAGGTGGTGGGTGATAGATACTTTGAGTTCAAGGTGCCTTCATCCAGGTGGCTGTGATTCCAGACGGGGAAGCGGCGAGGGGCAGGGGCTGGGAGAAAATAAAGGTATTTCCAGTGGGGGAGTAGCAGGGAGCTGCCTGTGCGTGGTGCTGTACTGGTTTTTTTTCATCCAATCGGCAGTTAATATTATTCCCATTTGTCCAGATGAGGAAACCGAGGCTCAGAAACTCCAGCACTTGTCCCTTTAGTGCAGGGATGAGCAAACTTTTTCTGGAAGGGGCTAGGTAGTAAATATTTTCGGTTTTGGGGAGCCATACCTCTGGGTCAAAACTACTCAACTCTGCCGTTGTAGTGGAAAAGCAGCCATATTCAGGACCCAAAACGAATGGGTGTAGCTGCCTTCTAATAAAACTATTGCGTACAAACAAGTGCACGTTGAAATTGGAATCTCATATGATTTTCACATGTCAGGAAATACTCTTCTTCTTTTGATTTTTTCAAAAAAATATTCAAGAATGTAAAAACTATGCTTAATTCCAGTTGTGCCAAAACATTTGGTGGACAGGATTTGGCCTGCATGCTGTAGTTTGCCCATTGCTGGTTGAGAGGTGGTAGAGATGGGTTGGAACTCGGTTATGCAAGTCCATGGATTTCCAGACCAGCCCAGTTCCAAGTGCTGTGCATAACCTTGGCCTCCCTTCCATGGGCTCAGCTCAGTCTGTC
>NW_011888797.1:10484040-10494939 GCF_000151845.1 Pteropus vampyrus | reverse complement strand
TGCTCCATGCCTCTCCGGAGAGGCCTCTGCAGCTGAGAGACAACATAGCTTTGTCTGGGGCAGAGCTGCTGGTGCAGGGTGGTGGGTGGTGCAGGGAGAGGCCTGCGTTTCTGATCGTGCCTTGTGCTGTGACCAGAGGGTTTTGAGGGGAGTCAGGAGGGCACTCTCCCCCTGCCCCCCCCCCAACCTGTCGAGGTGCATGAAATCCCATCATTCAAAATCCGGTTCCTTTGTATTTTTCACATTCTGGAGAAGGGAGACAATTTAAGCTTAAAAGTGATAGAGGAAATAAAAATGAGAAAGTCAGATGGATTTGGCTACTCTGTAAGACAGAAAAATGACCTCGGTAGAAAGACATGCAACAACCTTGGAAAATTTCTGTAGCAAATAAGACTGGTCATCGAGCCTGTCATCTTTGCTCTATAATGAGCCCAGGTGGACCGTGAGGGGAGACAGAAACCTGCAGGTAATGGGCAAAGGGCAGGAGCAGACACGTCACACTAAAAAGGAGAATCAAATGCTGAACCACCACATGCAAAAAAAAATTAATTCCCACTCAGAGACATAACAGGCATAGGAACTTTAATAAATGCAATTCCATTCAAGTTAACAAATATTTTAAAACATAGATTTATTTAATCTACCACTGAATAACTATAACTGTCTTTAACTGAACCCTTGTGACATGCCGTTCAGATGTTAGCTGTGCTAATCTTCACAGTGGCTCTAGTTCACAGATGCGGAAACCGAGGCCGAGAGGTTAATTATGTAATTTGCTCTAGGCTACACAGCTGGTGAGTAGAATCTCCCGTTAGATTACAAAGCGAGAGAGGGCGGTATGTAACCACCAGGCCGGTGGTTCTCAAAGTGTGGTCCTAGACCAGGACCGCCAACATCAGCATCACCTGGGAACCTGTTAGAAACGCAAATGCTAGGCGTCACCCCAGACCTACTAAATCAGAAACTTGGGCTGGGGTCCAGCACTCCCTGTTTGACAAGCCTTCCTGGTGATTCTGATGCTAAGATTTGAGAATTAAATTTGAGCTCCAGTGAGTGTTCAGAAGTGGGCACCTTTTACGGCGTGGAAGGCAAGGTGTGTTGGTCCAACCTTTTTGAAATACGAACGGACAGCAGGTATTCTGAACCCAGAGAATGGCCAGTAATTACACTTCCGAGAGGCCGGATGGACAAGGTTTTATTCATTAAGACATTGAAGACAGCGTATCTATATGCATGTAAAACTGGGAACAATCTAAGTCGTCAACTGTAAGGCATTCGGGAAGCAAACCATGACTCATCTCCTTGATGGACTGTTATGCAGTCATTGAGAAGTGAGTCTGCGAAGAGTGTATAACATGGCACAGTGAGGGTAAACAACTTGTTCCGGTTTGCCTGGACTTTCTCAGTTTCAGCTCCGACAGTCCTGCATTCCAGGAAACCCATCGGTCCTGATAAATGAGTCATCCTAGATAGAATTGGCATTAGAGCTGCCAGCCATGTATTTCTGTTCTTTCTCGATAGGCAAGTGGTAGGATGATATTTCCTTGCCCCCTTGACATCAGATAGCCGTGTGGCTTGCTTTGGCCAACAAAATGTGAGTCGGAAGTGACGTGTCACATCCAGACAGTGCTCCTGGTGACCTGTGTCAGGCTGACACCTTTTCAGCCTGGGGCCCTGAGTGACTGTGAGAAGCACAGACCCCTGCCCAATCCTCTACCAGAGCATACAGTATGAGCAACACATAAAGTCTTGTGTGTGAAGCCACTGAGATTTGGAGCTTATTTGTTACCACAACATAACCTAGCCTGTCCTGACTAATACACGGGGCGAAATATGGCTTTCATGGTGCTAAGGACATGTTACAAACCTGCTTATGCAGTAGCAGGGCAGAGATGTAACGCATGAAGCAGATAGGTGTGCTGGAAATAATTTGAAATGTTTATAATGTCAGGTTGAAGAATTCTTGATCTGAGTAAGATTTTTTTTCTTCCTAAACATTGCATTTTCCAATTTCCTCCAATGAGAGTGTTTTATTAGTATTTTTCAAAGGGGACATTTTAGTCAAAAAAATCATTTCTTTGGGTCAAAGCTGGGTCATCCCCAGGCTCTTATTTATGAAATGCAAATCCCTTGGAAGAGGAAGGAAGAGAAGAAAGTTAAGCTTTAGCTTCAAAGGATCAAAGGGACTGACTGTAAAGGTCAGGAGTTAATCCTCCTCTTCTGCTGGAAACTGCCTGCTGGTTCCTGCGTCCTCCTGGCCTTGATGACTCAGCGGAAACGAGTTGATCAGCTGCCACTTCCTGGCTGTGCATGACTCTGGTTAAGTCACAACCTCACTGAGCCTCCACATCCTACTCTGTCAAATGGGAATAATCCTTTCTGCCTTGTGGGCTGCTGGGAGGATCAGATGAGATGAAGTATGCTTAAAAAATGGTGGTATCTTCTGCCTCTGTCTTTTTCATGGAGCCACCATGTTGGGTGACCTAGAACCTCTCTGGTAACCTCTGTGAGCCTTGATTTCCTCAAGAAGAAGGAGAAGGGAGATTTTACAGGCTGAGGCATTCTTGGACGGGGCTAGAGGACCCTGTGCAGAAGCAGAGAGAGGGGGCCGGGATGGCGAGGGTGGACTTCCTATAGCTTCCTATAGCTTCAGCTAGTCTCAGAGGATAGTATGGCTAGGCCCTGGTACCTGGGGTGGTTCTGTCCAGAGCTCTTGCTCTCAGATCTGTAAGGAAGATCCCATCAAAAATGTAATAGTGGCAGCTGACATCTGCAGAGATGGTGAACCAGGCTCGCTGCACTCATGATCAGTCCACCCTTTGGGTCAGGACTTGAGTTGATGAATAAAGAGGAAGTGTTCATTGGAACTGGATGGTGGTAGAGGCCTGGATCCTCGCCTACTCTGGATAAAGCAGCTACCCTTTGCTTCTTCAGGATTAAGCAGCGATGCTCACATCTCTACCAGCTTGCAGGGCCACCTAGGATGTCTCCACTTCCTTCTGGACTCTTGTAGATATGGCCCATCTCTAGGGTGACCATATGTCTTGGGGTGCCTGGGGCTGTCCTGGTTTACTCCTATTGTCCCTACATCCCCTCTAATCCAGCACTCTAGAACTCTCAAAGGGGTCTTATTTTGGATGATGACTTAGTGGCCATGCTAAATTTAGATAGTTCTCAAGTCAAACAGCCATGGCTCTATGCTGGCCGAAGCCCTTCTAGCTGGACCATGTGCCCCTGTGAGCCTCGGAGTCCTCAGCTGTCCTCTGGAGAGTGTTGAGAGCTTGGAAAGCAGTATGTTTGCAAAAGCTCTGGTCCTAGTTAGTCCCCATGATTGGTGGCTTTCGCCATGACATATTGCTGCTGGGCATGGTGGGGGGCAGGCGGGGGTGTCCAGGTCAAATTTGGAACACTTACTGCTAAGAACTCACAGGAGAATATAAAGGGACACCTCCATAAATGTCTTTTTGAGCAAAGGTGGCAGGAGCATCAGCACCTCTTGCACTGTGCGTCCAGGAGAAGCCAGGTAGGTAGGCTTGGGAGGATAAGGGACTTATGTGACCCATAGAAGTGTCCTTCTCCGGGGCAGGCCTGAGGTTCAAGTAGCCCCCTAGGCTTGTGGGGCAAGATGGCTCTCAGCCTGTGCCATCTAGAGGGGGCCTGGGTCTCCTCAGGCCATCCTGCAGACTCTGGGGACCAGGACTGCTGGTGGGAAGCCCCTAGTCTTCAGAAGTGGGAGTTGCCACCCACAGCTTTGAGTTGGGGAAATGAGGTCCAGAGACAGCAAGGTATCTGGCCCAGAGTCACACAGCCAGGGTGGGGGGTGGAGCTGGGATTCAATCCCAGCTCTGCAGGCAGGCCAGGGTCCATGTGCTTGTCAATATATCCTCAGGCCGGGACTGGATGACCAAGAGGGCTGCTGAACCCACGGTTAGGTCACCAGCAAGGTGGAGAGAGGCAGAAGAAGAGGAAAATAGGGCGAGAGAGGGAGGGAGGGCCGAGTGGGGGGAGAGGAGAGAGGAAGGAGGAGGAACAGACAAGAGGGCTCGGGAGAGGGCAGTGGGGGGGCTTCATCTTGGGCCTATATGTAACTTCAGACTGCGCTGTCCATCCGGAAGTCCTACGGGCCCCTTCAGCTCAGTGTGACCCTCCTTTTCTCCCCACTCCCCCAAAACCTTCCTACCCACTTGCCCTGCACACCTGCTCTTCACCGGACTGTTGGGGGTTGCCCTCGCCTTCCCACGAGTCTCAGCCTTGAGGGCCCATCAAGCCTTCTCCGTCTTCCTGTCCCTTGCGCCCATGCTGCTTCTGACCTGCCCCTGTCCTGTCCTTTTGTGATTCTTCCAGCCCCCTGTGACCTCTGCGTCTCCTTAATCCATCCCCGTGAGTAGCCAGTGGGACCACCCGAAAAAAGTCTCCAGCTCCCTCTCCTGCTGTGAGCCCTTCCCCAGCTCCCAGTGCCACTCAGCTGGCCAGTCTGGTCCCAGTTTCTTTTCTACTCCAGGTCTGGCCTTTCCAGGGACGGGCCCCCTCTATGCCCACTGAAGAGTCCACCGCTTCCCAAACGTCCTGTGCTGGACTCCACGCATTTCCCTGCACAGTCCATCGCATCTGGACTGCTCCCCCCCAACTTCCTGGCAGATGTCCCTCCCCACCTGGACAGCGCCTCCTCCTTGGCTCCTCTCAGCCCCTCTGCAGGCCCCCTTCCCACACCCCTACTGCAGCCTCCAATACTTTGCCCCAAGAGGAGATCATTTCTCCCTCTTCTGTCTGTCCTGCCTCTGGCCTCAGACTCTGACTCATCTGTGTTTCCCCTGGGGCCTGGCACCAGCCTGGAACCTGGCACCAGCCTGGAACCTGGTACTGGAAGAGCATGTTCTTCCCCAACTTGAAGCCCTGTGGGAGCTGGCTTTTCTCCTGGAGGAAGGTTGGTGGGTTTTAGGCAGAGGAGGCTGTGCTTAGGGCTGAAGGAAGCTGAATAGAGTGGAAACGACACTGCCAGAGGGAGGAGGAGGTAGGGCCCTGGCTTGGTAGGGATCCATCCTCTCTGGTGAATGTGAGTTCAGAGAGGGCCAGCCACTTGTCCAAGGTCACACAGCAATTTGAAGCAAGGCCAGGACTTCGACCCAGATTGTCTCACTAAGAGGCTTTGCTCCTCAGTCGTTCCGGGGAGGTCTGGCAGAGTGCGTGTTGGGGCATGGCATACAGGTTCATGTGGCTGGGTCTCCTCTGCCCCTCAGAGACACTAGGGGGTGGGCCCATTATCACTGGAAGGAGGGGCTCGAGGCTGGCAGAGCTCTGGTAGGAGGAGGCCTGTCTGAGTTTTTGATGCTCACACTTTGTGGACCCCTGGGGAACGCCTGAGTCATCGCTGAGCCGGCAAACATATTTAGCTCCTTTCATTGTCCCTAATAAATCAATTTCTCCAGGTCTCTCACACCTGCCGCTCGATTGCTGGCTGCCTGCCCCCCATCTCCTGCCCCTTGGCTTCCAGGTGCAGGGTCCCAGTGCCAGCTCTGGGTTACCCGGTGTGCTGCCACTCCTCAGGCACTAGGCAGGGGACCCCCTTACCTTCTCAGAGCCCCCATGCCCTCTCCTACTTCATCCCAGGGCATCCTGTGCCACATTCGTCCTCCCTCGTTCTGTGATGGCCTCTGTTCAGCAGCCCAATTACTGAATCTCCAGTCAGAGCTTGAAAAGGGGCATAGTGGCCTTGGAGATGCAGGGGTTACAGTATTGAGCACACAGCTCAGCTCACACCAGGGCCCAGCCACCCTCAAACTTGCATCCTTTGGGCCCACTGGGGCTTGTTTTGGGGGTCCAAGGGAAGCCCAAGAAATATCCTGCCTTGTTATACATCCTTGTCGTGGCTCCTCCTGGCCCCGCCGGCTGGAAGAGCCAGGTTTCCACTTTGCTTATCTTGAATGGGCACCTCTCCCAAGAAGCCTTCCTGGATCTTCACCACCCCCATCTTCATGAATCTTTCCTCCTCCAATGGCCTCAGCCTGCAGTATTTCCATGAAGGCATGCACACATTCTGCCTTGTAGAAGTAAATAAATTAATAATAATAATAATAATAATAATAATAATGATGATGATGATGATGATGTAGCATTTAATGCTAAATAGGTGCTCAACACTGTTCCAGGTGTTTTGTCCATATTTAATTATTCCCATTTTATAGATGGGAAATCTGAGGTTCAGAGAGCTTAAGAAGTTTGCTTAAGACACAGGGTAGAGGTAGCCCTTGAACCCAGGCCCTCCGGGTGGTCCTCACAACTCCTCCTGTGGCCTTTCACAGCAAGAGGCTCTTGTGGCCCCTCTTCATGTGCCACCCCACCCCTATACCTGTCTCAGTTCACCTCAGGGCAGGGACTGTATGGTACCCAGGTCTGAGAATCCCTTGCACACGGAAGTCCCCGTTAAAGGTTGTCATGGAGGCCCTCTGGCCCAACTCTTCAGGGAGGAAGATCACACCCAGAGAGGGTAAGCCACGAGTCCAGGGGCCCACAACCAGAAAGTGAGAGAGCTGGGTGTCCCGACTCCCAGACTGAGTCCAGCATGAAGGGGTGGGGAGGCCCGTGCACATCTGTGCCACGGGCGTCCCCGTTGGGCCGGTCAAGCCTGCCGGTGCTGGTAGACCAGGAACCTCCCCTGGAAGGCTGCCCAGGCCGAGGCTCTGCTACAGGCAGAGGTTCTGTCCCAGCCCGGGCTCCTGCCCCAGTCCCACAGCCCCGTGGGAACTTCTCATCCATGTGCGATGGGAGCCCCCTGCTGCCCAGAGCAGGGAGTGGCGGACCAGCTGGAAGGTGAGCAGAGGCCGCCCAGGGGAGAGGCAAGGGGGCCTGGGCCAGTGAGTCGGGGCCCACCCACTTGTTTCGGATTGTGCTGTGGCCCTGTCCACCTCACCCGCCACTCTCTCCACCCCCTAGCAGCACCACGCTTCCCACAGTTCCTTACGTGTCCAGACATTTGCACCTGCTGATGCTGAGGCCCAGGGGCCATTTTCGTTGGCTTCAGTCTAACCAACAATTATTGTGCACCTACTGTGTACTAGGCACTGAGCAGTGACAGCGCCTTTGAGAAGCATCCCCAGGTTGCCCCTTGCCCAGCCCAGCCTCCACAGGCCCCTGTGCCCCTGTCTATAACAGCATGGGTCGGCCTGGGCTGTCACTGCTCTGTCACACCTGATTTGATCTCCTTTTGAGGGCAAAGGCTTTGTCTTAAACATCTTTGGATCCCTGGCTCTGTGTGCAGAACCTGGTACACAGTAGATACTCAATAAGGGGAGCTGAATGAATATGTGGATAAGGTGGTCGGTCCAGTGCCTTAAGGTCTTTCGGAGTGACTTGCTGGTGGAGTTTCAGGCAGGGGGCTGGGTTAGGGGGCGGGAGCCACCTGGGTGCCCTACACATCCGAAGGGGTGTAGAGTCTTAGAATTCAGAACCACCAGAGCGTAGGCCTCACGTGGGGAAGGACTTCCGTCTTGTTCCACAAGTAACTGGAACACTGAAGTTACTTAATAAATGTTGTGGCAAGTACAGATAAGTGGAGGTTACTGAACTCAAGCCCCTTTGTGACCATCGGAGCCAGCCTGTGCTTGTATCCCTCCACAGACAGGGAGCTTATTACCTATCTCCTGAGGCAGCAGCTCTTTCTCTAACACCATGCTGCCTTGGGAAGTGTTTGCCTTCCCCTGGCTCTCTCTGGCCCGCTCGAAGGGAACCCTGTGGAAAATCCAGCCCCCCAGGGACATCTGTCCAGTGTGGCAGCCCCAGTGTCCTGAAGAGGGTCCAGTGCCCTTTGAGTGTCCACTCTTCCCTGTTTGGCCTTTCTGTTCTCAGCCAGGAAAGTGATGACGGTGAAGGGCCAGGGCAGGGTCAAGGATGGTCACAGAGGACAAAGCCCCGCTCACGGGGGGGGCTCACGAGCTTTATTCTCTCTTCTGAGTGATTCCCAAACAGCCACTCACGGCCAGAAACCACTGATTCTACCCGCTCAGTGACAGAGAGGAGCTGAGGACCAGAGAGGGGGTAGGGAGTGCACCAAGACGACACAACCACTGTATACCTGTGGCAGGAGAGGACCTCGGACGCCATGAGTCCCAGATCAGTGCCCTGTCCATGACCCCTGGCTGCCCTTTCATGGGCCAATGTGGTGGCAGAGGTGGCGCTCAGCTCCCAGGCGGACGTGGGGTCTGTGGAAGTCCTGAAATGCCCTGCAGGACCTCCTCCTGCTGTTGCCCAACCCAGACCCTCTTCCGTGCAATGTCATTACCAGGCACTGGCACGCTCCCAGAGACAGGACCTCCCTGCCCCACGAGGCAGCTACTCCATCCTGACCCCGTGGAAGGTGCGCGCTGGGGGCGGGGGTGAAGGGCAGGAGGAGCTGCCTCCCCTCCCCTGGGGAGCCACTTGCCTGCTGAGGCTGGTGGTGGGGCAGAGGCAACCTCATATCCTGCTTTTCTGCCAGGTTGCTTCCCTCCAGGGCCTCCCCCAGGGCCCGAGTGAAAGCGTGAGAAGTGCTTCTCAGAAGCTTGTTCGTGGAATCCTCCTCCAGGCTGGGGCCTCGCTGGAGACTGAGCCACCTGCCAATGTGCTAAGTCAGCTCAACTCTTGATGGTGCTGCCGCAGAGGGTCTCAGGATGCAGGGACCCAGTGGGGCCGCCCCTCACTACTACAGGACCCACAGTCAGTGGTGTCGCAGGAAAGCCTTGGCTGAGACTCTGCCTTGAGCTTCTGTGCTACTCATTGGCTTGGCCGCTGCCTCCAGGCAGCCCTCTTGGTAACCACACCTGCCAAACTTTCTCTTCTTGGCTTCTTGATTGTATCACCAGTCCTGCTGCAGCACGTCTCTCTGGGGTTATCTGCCATTTTCTTGAGGACCCTTACCTGCTCCTCCCCCGAAATGGACCTCCTGAGGGTGGAGCCCACTCTGCTCTCAGTTCTCCAGCAGCTTTAGGTCCAGAGTCCCCTCCTGCTCAGTAAACAAGTGCAGACATCTCCAGCCCGAAGCTCCTTAGGGAGCCCTGTGCGATGTTCTGCCGGAAGGAAGAGTCTGAGAGGAGGGAGGTGGCCCCGGCGGGGTTGCAGGGAGCACAGTCAGTGGCCCCATGACATTTCCCTCCACACACTGTAGTTTTCCAAGAACAAGAGGAGGAGTGTGACTTGGGCAGAGGGCACACAGTGCGTCGGAGACAGAGCTCAGGGGCCCATGGCCGTTCCCACCGTGAGGACCGATGGCATTTCAGAGTGCAAGGAGACATTCACAGAAGAGGAAACTGAGGCCCAGAGAGAGGCTGGGGGGGCCGGGTTCTGGGGCTGGTTCCTCTTCGCCTGCTTTCCTCAGGCCTCTCCTGGCAGCAGCTGGGAGCCGAGGGGCCCCACTGCCCACTCTGAGCCCTCGGCAGTTCCAACCTACCCTCCTGAGCTCTATCTCCCCCTCCCGTTGGCTTGAAGTAATGTGGGAGGGGGAGGGTAGCTGCAGGTGAGTCTCCAGTTATCACAGTCATGGGGTACCCCAGATGCCTGGCCCCCAGCACCACCTCCCAGGAAGCTCACTGCTTGCTGGCAATCTTCTTCTTTCGAGCAGAGACCAGATCATAGAAGGGGACCCGGGTGATGCTGGCTCTGGAAGGAAAGCAGGTAAAAAGGTTTCAGGGCTGAGCTGACCATCAAAGGGGTCTTATCTCCCAGGGCTTGTAACAGGTGTGGGTGTGTCCCAAGGAGGTGTCAGCTTGCCCCACTGCAAGGGAGAGGCCAGATGACCCCAACCTGGACAAGGCCAGGGTGAGTCCAGCCTCCCTGGCCTAATCCAGAGTTCCATGGGCAGGGCTGGAGAGAATAAGAGAGAGCTGAGAGCCTTAGAAATTCTGCCTCCAAATGTCCCTGGACCCCTTTCCAGGTTCCTATCGAACTCTTGGAAGAAGATGGAAAGAGCCTGGGTGGAGTCGGCAGATCTGCGTGCTCTGTCGCTCACTGGCGGTGTGGCCCTGGGCGAGTCCCTCCCCTCTCTGGGCCTCAGTTTTCTCGTCTGTAAAATGAATTAGTCCTGGCAGCCTCACAGGGCTGCTACGAGGCCTGAGGGCAAAGACCCTGCAAATCTCTGGGACACGGTCCAGGTCTGGAGACTAGTCCTGGGTCTTCCTCTGGCCTACAGGACGTGCCTTTGCCTGCATCTCCTCACGGGCTCAGAGTTGAGGTTGTCGGACTGCCCTTCGCCTGGCTCCCTTCCAATGGTCCCTCATTGACCATCTTAGTAAAACCAGGCCCTGCACTGTGGCCTTTCTCACCTGGCCATATCCTTTCTCTATTTATCAGTCTGTGGCTCCCCAGTGCCCCCAGGAGAAACCCAAGCTCGTTGCTATGGTGACCAAGGTCTCATCATTCTTTGCAGCCTCATCTCCTACTGCTCAAACCCCACAGTGCCTGTCCCTGCACATCCAGGTCCCTGAACTGCCTGGCATTTCCTGGTCCCACACTGCCCAAAACTGGCTACCCAGGACCCTGGGGTGCTGTCCAGGTAGGTCACACACTAACTTGCCCGCTCGTTTTTGTCTGCACTGGTCCTTCCACCTAGAAAACCCTTCCCTTCACCTCCACCAGGTCTTTCCAGGGCTAACGAGAATGCCTGCTCCTCCCATCAGCCTCATGAAGTTGGCGCCTCAGTCCCCTGTGTCCCGGGGCCTGGCATTGTACCTGCACAGAGGAGCTGCTCACAGAATATGGGGCAGAGAGATGTGCACGCCAGAAACAGGAAGGAGATTCCGGAGTTAGCCCCCTTTGCGGCCAAGGAAACAAGGCCTTGAGAGAAGCAGGGGCTTCTGGGAAGTGACAGGAGGCCCATCCCCAGCAGCTGGCTGCTCCTTACCGGATGGCCTCGATCCATTGGTCCCTCTCCCC
>NW_011888797.1:10460504-10483200 GCF_000151845.1 Pteropus vampyrus | reverse complement strand
AGTGGTGAACTCAAAGTAGTAGAGGCAACTGTCGGTCAGGATGAACCAGCGCCGTTTCCACGTCTTCACGCGGCCCCCTGCAAGAGGCCCGCAGCAGTCAGTCTTCCTCTCTGCGCCACTAACACTTCCCTCCACGGAGAGCAGGGCCTTGGATGGTCTCCCTCGGGCCTCCGCCTGAGCCCCCCAACCCCAAGCCTGCCACGCTACCCCCCAGATGTATTTCCCTCTCACTCAAACATCTCAGCACCTCCCATCGCCCAGGCTTCCCCTGAGCTTCGAGACTCGGCATTCGAGGCTCCTCCGTGACGAGGCCCCAGGACAGCGGCTGGCGGTTCTCTGAGCCTTCTCGACGCCCTCCCCCCTCGGTTTGCTCCCTGCCTGGCACTGGGCCAAGCATTTCATCTTTCATTTGCCCGGCCACGTTCTAGAGGGTTCAAAGAATATTCACTATTAATCGCCATAACCACCTACGAGGAGGGGACCATCATTAATTCCATCTTATGAATGAGGAGGTCAGGTCTCTGTCAAGGTCCAACAGCAGAGCTGAGATTCGAACCCCAGTGTCCCAGCTCCAGAGCCAAGCGCTTGTCCGTTTCGCTACACATTCAACCCAGTGATTATTTATTCTGTTTAGAGGCTCCCTGGGGCTGAGAACAGTCGACTGGGCAGGAAAGGAGGCCTCACCGGCTGTAGAAGAACTAGAATGAAGGTGGACTAGAATGTGGGCATAGAGAGACGCTGGGCCTTTGTGGGCCCGCAGGCCAAAGCCCTTGCTCCAACACAGGTGCCGTCCTCACCTGTCTCTGAAAGCCACTGTGCCTGGCTGGGCGGTCCCTGCTGGGAGGCGTCCGGGAGGGAGAGTGGGGGCAGGTGGGGGCAGGGGCAGATGGCTGGGCCCTGCTGCTCCTCAGCCAGTTCTGCAGCTGCTGCCCCCACCACCGCAGCACCCACCCACAGCTCCTCTCTGCCGGCCTCAGGCCCTCCCTGCCCCCTAGTTGAGGGAAGGCTCCCCTGAGCCACATCCTGTCACACTCCCTCCCCCATCATTCAGGGACACCCAACTGTCTGCCCACCAAAATATGCCACTTGCTGTCTGTGTAGCCTCGGGCTTGTTGACAGTTGGATTCCTTAGAAACCCTCTGGGAAGAAAGACAGAACTGCAGTTGAAGCTTCTGTCTGTGGATCCGCGAACCTCTTGTCTCCACTTCCTGCTCACCCTTCCCCTCCCTCGCTGTTTCCTTCAGTCCCAGGACAGACAGACGGAGAGATGGGGCAGGCGGGCCATTGCCCTGCGAGTCAGGACACCTGGGACCATCCTGACTCTACCCTGAGGCTGCATGTCAACGCGTGTGTGTGTCTGTGTGTGCCCGAGTGTGCAGGCAGGTCAATGCGTGTGCCCGAGTGTGCGTCTCACCCAGTTTGAGCAGCCAGCCCTCGCGGTCAGGGTTGAAAAAGGTGTGAGTGAGGTCGTTGCCGTCATCCTCAGGAATGGAGAAGGGCTCACTCTTGATACTGTCGAAGAGGTTCTGCCCCAAAAGAGAAGGAAAAGCAAGTCTTGGTGGTGATGTCCATCTCGGTCTGGGGCCTGGGCCTAGCCTGACCTGTGTGGCCTCGGGCGGGTCACCGGACCCCTGGACAAACTCCTTCCTCTCCTTTTAGCTCATCATTAGTCCCTGGCCTTCTTGGTGAAACCCTCCCTGGTTTCCCCAGGTCCGCTGGTGCTGCCCCGCCCCCACCCCCGTGTCATGCCTCCCCCTGTGCTTCCCATAGTGCTGAGCGAGTGGGGTCAGAACCTCAGAGATACTGCGCCTGCTGCCTCACCCACGGCCCCCATGCCGTCCGGATTTCAACGTCAGTTGCTGGTACTGAACTCCCCGAACCGGGGAGCTCCTCCAGAGCAGGACTGGGTGTCATAGTTCCCAAGCCCCCAAGGGCCCGGTCTAAAGCAGGTTGGCAACTGTTTGCTGACTACTAGTGGATTATGGTCCTCCCCAGCCCCCACCGGAATTCCAGCCAGTGGCACGAACGCTCATGGTGGGACCAGAGCACTGGCTACGGCATCAGGCCATTGGGGTTAAAATCCCAGCCCAGTCACTCCACGGCTGTGTGACCCTAGGTCTGTCTCTCAACCTCTCCGAGTTGCTGTGTTCTTATTCCATAAATGGAGAGCACAAGGCTGACTGGCCAGGGCTCTGGGGAGAGTAAGTGGACTAAACAGGGTCAGAGCCTCACCTCTCCAAGTCAAGAGAAGGTGCCGAGGAGGGGGCAGTACAGACCCCGTCTGCACCTCGACCACCCAGTGCTGTACTTTCAGGCCAGGTGAGTGAACTGAAGGCCGTCATCCCTGTGCCCGAGTGAGGATGTCGGAGGCAAGGACACTCAGCTGGGACTTGTGCACTCTCACACATTTATCTGTGTGTGTGACACACACATGCACATCTGGGGCACAGCAGCTGAGGTCAGAGCCATGGTGGGTGGGTGGGGGGGTCCTCTCATCTGCTTAGGTGCAGTAGCAGAGACTTCCAGGTGCACCCTGGGCGAGGGGCTGGCTGGAGGACAGAATCAAGGTAGGATGCTGACTTTGGATCTCAAGGGCAAAGGCCTATTCAGGGTGGGCTCTGATTTTGGGTGCGGCGAGTCCCCAGAAAGCAAATTTCAGTTCTCCACGGAGGACGTTCTAGCAGTTAGAGCTGCTCAAATATGGGAGGAGCAGTCTTCTAGGGTAATGAGTTCCCTGTCACCGGAGTTTTGCAAGCCAGGGCTGAGAGCTCCCCGTGGGCAAGTCGTGGGTGTCAGCGACGGATCACCCCTGTGTGTTCTGAATCCTCTGGGGACACCGGGTTCCATGAAACACGTTACAAACTGTCTGTTTCTGCTTATTAAAATCAGACACAGTGCTAGGTCTCCATCTTTACGATAATTAAATAATTTCTCTTGCATTTGTGTATGCTGCTATTCAGGTGGTTTCCTTGAAATTTTTAATGAAGAATTTCACAAGTACTGTTTGATACCCCCCAAAGTTTTAGGTAAATGGTGTTTGCTGGTTTTTAAAGGTCTTTTCTGACCTGAGAGCTCAGGGGTGGGGGTGGGGCAGACAGAAGCAAGTTTTCCTGGGCTTGACAGAGGTGTGTTACAGCCGCAGACTCCAGTACCTGGGCTCAGCCTGGATGTGGTGGGTGGGCATGGCAAAGAGCAGGGATCACTTGCCCTTTCTGGAGCCCATGCATCCCCTAGAGCAGTCGAGAAGCCCCATCGCCCCTCCTGCCCAAGCCCAGTCTGGCCCTAGGAATTCCCAAGTGGCACAGGCTGGTTAAACAAGGGCCTGCAGCAGGAGGGCCTTGTCAGCAAAGCTGTCAGCACAGACAAATATTTGGAAGGCCCAAAGCGGCGGGCAGGGGAACAGACAGGCCTTGGCTTCCACGACACCTGCAGGGGGCCCTGTCAGCTCCCGTGGGCACCATATCAGCCTGCGCATTCTGCCCCCACAAAGAAACCAGCTCAGCTCGCCCACATTTCCTGTACCTTGTAAATACCAGCCCACTCCCCACCCCCGCACGCCCTGCTACCAAACCGCTAGGTCAGGCTGTCTTCTCCCAGCTGAGCAGTCGTGATCAGATAGACAACTGCCACCTTCCGGTGGTTCTGCGGGCCTTGCATTTGTCCCTCCCCACCCCCTCAGTTTTCCTCTGGGGAATCACCCCGACTCAAACACATACTTTCTGTCCAGGTTGCTTGGGGGAGTCGGGGTGGGAGGTTGGCACTCACTGCCCCCTAATTCCAGGCTCCAGGGTGGGTGCGAATGACTCTCATCTAGCTAATCAGAGTGTTTCATCCTGCTGGCCACAGTGACTGGTTTAGGGAGGGACATGTGACCAAAGCTAGCCAATCAGCCTTAATTCTGGGACTTTAAATTGCTAAGCAAGATGGAAGCCTGGAGCTGCCTGAGCCATCTCTGCCACAGCTTGGGGACATCCTGTTTGAGAGGAAAGCCGACATGGAGAGGAAGGCCGTTGAGAGTGGAGAGACCAGACTGAGGCCTGACCTCACCGAGCACCTGGATCTAGTACCTGAAGCTGACAGATCTGAAGCCAAAACTGATCCCTGATCTTTTCCATTACATGAGTTTAGAGTCCTTTAGCTAGGAAGCAACTGTCGGCAGGGACACACAGCCAAGTTCTCTGTTCCTAAATTGTGCCTCTGGTCACTGCAGAGGGAAGGGCTCTGGAGTCAGACGGATAATTATATGATCGAATGTGAACTCACAAACTATGAGACCCCCTGACCAGCTACCCCTCTCCGAGCTCGGTTTCCCTCATTGTAAATTGGGGACGGTACCTTCTGCTGAAGGTCATCGGAGGGATTTAGTGAGAACATGAAATACCTAGAACTGGGCTCAGACAAGGTCAATTCTGATGGAGTCACTTGGACAAGGACCCAGGAGGTTTGGGGCAGCCCACAGCAGAAGATGCTCTGAACCGGGAGACCGTTCCCTGCCCAAACCTCAGTTTCTCCACCTGTAACCCTCCTCCCTGTCCCCTCTCCTCCTCCTCCTCCTCCTCCTCCTCCTCCACCCTCGCTCCCTCTCTAGGCAGCGCTCTCAAGGTGAGAGATTTCTCTTAGTATTTCTCAGGTGCCTGCCAAGTGCCAGGGACTTCAAGGGCATTATCTCTGTCTCTCAGGAGGATGACATGAGGTAAGTGTCAGCCCACTTTGCAGATAAAGATACTGAGGCTTACACTCAAGGTCACACAGCCATAAGGGCAGAGCTGGGATTTTGTCTAATGCCCTCTGAGCCCACCCTCCCACCTCGTACCTTTCTGAAGCCTTTCCCAGTGGCTCACCCTCACGGTCTGCGAGCCCTTGGGGTGATCTCTCTTAAGGTCATGTATCTGCATCAGTTTAATTTCATAAATGAGGCCACTTAAAAGCATATTGTCCTCAGCAGGGCCCAAGCTGGAGTAGCTTCGTGGAGAATCTGTCCTCAAAGTGGCAGACTTTGAATATCTGAAGGTGCTTAAAGCCAAGTGCTTGCTTTACATGTGGAGAAGACGAGGCCCAGGGAGAAGGTGAAAAGACACCCCGACATCCACAGCAACTACCTGTGAAAGCTTTGAACAGCAAGGACCAGGCCTGTGTGGTTGGTTCTCTTTGTGCCCTGCGAAGCTTCTGGATTAGTTAGCCCCTCTGACTACACCAGGCGCTTTGCTAAATACCTTACTTTTTTTTCTACACTAATCCTATGACCTGGAAGCTCAGACGAGTCAAGCCACTAATGTCACACAACCAGAAAGCGGGGGAGCCAGGACCTGGATGTGGCTGTGACTCCAGAATTCTGTTCTTCTCCCCCTGCTTGGTCTCTGCCTCTTCTGGCTGCCGAGGAGGATAATAAACCCTTTCCAGACCTCCCAAGCAGAGTTTGAAGCTAAATTGAGATAATAGACCTGAAAACCCTACGAGGAGAAAGTTGCAAGCTCTATACAAATGCAGCGCATTGTTATCAACAAAAGGCTTAAATTGGGAAAAATATCTAAGGAGGGTGATGCCGAAGAAGGCTCACTGGGGGCTGGAGCAATAATGTGGCACCTGGGAGATCCTGCAGGACTGGTGCTGGCTTGTCATTAACTCGTAAACTGCCAGACAAGGTGCGTGCCCAGCTTCATGCTTATGAGTACCACAATGGGATGAGTCAACAGTTCTCAAGTGCCTTTTATGCTGCAGGCATTTTACTAAGTGCCGACGTTTTAAAATGATTATTAATTATTCTTTACAGTGACATAAGCCACCATTTAGAGCCTATGCTATGTACCTGGCATGGACTATATGACCTTTACATTTAAAAAAATTACTATTCATCGCAGCTCTGTGACGCAGGCATCATTGTCCTGGGTGAGGGAATAGTGGCTTAGAGAGGGTGAGTCATTACCCAAGGTCACCCCAGCAGGCAGATGGCGGGGAAGGGGGATAAGATTTGACCTGAGCTCCCGACCATGATTGATTTTCTCTTCTGGGGACAAAGGAGGGAGGTGGGCTAAGGTGGCCCTTCCCAAACAAGGGGGGCACCAGAATCATTCCAGACGCAGGCCTCCCCACCCCCAGACTTCCTCAGCAGAGACATGCAGGGTGCTAAGCCAGGAGGGCGGGCTTCACGCCGTCTCCCCACCCCTGCTGTGCTCTGACCAGGAGAGGACTGAAGCTCTGTTGAGCTCTGGGGTGTCTCTGGTCCTAGAAATGAACTGTCAATTCATTTTTGCTGAGCCAGGCTCTGAATCTCACTCCTGTGTTTATGAATCTGCTTCTGACTCCCTTTTGTCCATAGGAAACAGGTGAACTCCTGAAGCCATCATTCGAAGCTCTGCACACTCCGGCCCCACCTTGCCACCCATCACTGTGTCACTGTCCAGATGCACCCACACCCCCGGCAGCCACTCTGGATGCCCCTCCTTTTCCGAACCACGCCAGGCCTGGGTTCTGGCCACTTCTTCCTGGAATGTCTTTTCTGTGCTTCTCTGGGGTAACTCCCACTCGACCTTCAAGGCCCAGTTCGAAAGTCACTTCCTCTGTGAAGCCTTCTACGATGGTACCTTTCCCTGCCCCCGGGAGAGTGACAGTAGTGTCCTCTGCACCTCCACAGCTACGTTCCCATAGTGAGCACAGCATGAATCACCCAGAGCTGTAATTCACATGTGTATCATCTTTCCACCAGACCCTGAACTTGGCCTGGGTAGGTTGATTCATCCCTGGGTGCCCCTTGCCGGGCACAGGGTCTGGCACAGTGTGACAGGGGTGGCGGCCATTTGAAAAGGAGACGACAGGCCTGGGTTCAGCCCTTGAACTGACGCACAATCTGGTGGAAGACCTCAGTTTCCTCCTTGCTGGAGGCGGGTGGGGTTTGGGCACAGAGTGTGAGGGTTTTCGCTGAGAACCTCAGAATCTGGGGTTCCAAGAAATCGAGGCGCCCTTTCTAGAAGCTGTGAAGGGTGAGTGCCCGGAGTGCCCCAGGGCTTGAAATTGGGCAGGACCTCCTAGGTGGTCTGCCTCTGGACATCCTCCTTAAGACGGGGGCCACTCGGAAAGGGCCATCTCAGGGCCGACGTCTTTTTGTGGTGGTCCATCTCAAGACAGCCACCGACTCCCCGGGGGTTCACCTCACATGGGTCCCCCGTTGGAGTCGTCTATCTCAGGGGAGTGGCCCTTGGGCTGTCAGTCTAAGACGGGCCACCCCAGGTGCCTGGGGACTGGGCTGGGCGGGGCCATGCCCCTCTTACCCGCAGCTGCTCCTCGGGCAGGTCGCTGCCGTCATTGATGCCACGGTTCATGGACACAAAGCGCTCGAAGGGTGGCTTGTCCCGGACGTTGGGGTTGTGGAGGCTGGTGTTGAGCATGATGATGGAGAAGGACAGGACGTAGCAGGTGTCTGTGGTTTGGGACAGCGGGTCAGAGTCCTGGCCCTGGTCTCTCTTCCCTCCTCTGCCCTGACCCCTTTTAGGGATCAAGGATCAGCCATCTCACGGCCCCAGAGATCCACTCTGTCCTCCTGGCTTGGCATTCGAGGCCCGGCCTCACTTCCCACTCTTAACTGGACTCCCTGCTTCAAAGAAACTCCAGCTGTCACGTTCCGAGCCCCTCCGTGCCTTCCCACCCCTGCACTTTTGCTCTGGCTGGCCCCCCTGCCAGGCACGTCCTCCCCTTCCCTTTCCTACCCATTCAAACCCTCCTTCTTTTTCAACTCCAGCTTCAGCCCTCCTCCCTGCCGAGCCCTCCCAGCCCCGCTGCCCACTCTGTTCTTTGCCTCCTCGGATCTCGGAGAACACTTATTGTTGGCACCACTGTTCAGGGCTTAGTCACGTGTTGCTTGGTAATCTGGCTGGCATTGTGGGGCTTCTGGAGCCAGAGCGACTGTTCGTTCCATGATTCAGACATTCACGTGCAGGGGGCAGCGAGCCTGGGTGGAGCACTCGGGAGGGAGGTAACTGCTACGCTGTGGTTTATGTCCAGAGCCAGGGAAGTCCTACTGTGTCCCCAACTCTCCAATTGACTTTGGGAAAGTCCCTGACCTCTCTGACACTCAACTTCCCCATCTGTGACACTGGGAGGTTTAACTTTGAAGTAGCTTCATGTTCTATAGAACATTAGCGATTCTACCTCTGATAACGGCGGCACCTAACATTGTTGGTGCTTGCCCTGTGCTAAGCAAGTCCCATCTGCATGATGACTCTGTGAGGCAGGTATGGTTACCACCCCCACTGTACAGATGAGGAAACCGAGGCACAGGAAGGTTAAGTTACATGTCTGAGGTCACAGAATTAAGATGTAGTTGCACTGTGATTCAAATCTGGTGCTTTAAAATTCCTTTGTTCTTACAAATATTTATTGAGTACCTACTAAGTACTGCGGGCTGGGGACTCACAGGTGAATAAATAACTGATGTGGCCCTGCCCTTGTGGGACATTTAGACTTGTGGAGCTGGCCGATAAAACGAGCAGGCACTAAAATCATCATCTATGACTAAGAGCCGGGGCAGACGCTCTGTAGGACTTGCCCATGGACACATAGCCAAGGAGTGGTGTGTCCCTGGACAAGTCGCTTTACCTCTCTGAGTCGGTGTTGCATGCGGGGATGAGAGTAGAGTGGCCGTGAAGGTTAAATGACGGCATGGGTAAAGCACTTAGCGCATGGGGAGACTCGAGAAATAAAACTGGTTACTGTCGTCATGGTAACTTCAGATCCCGAGAAGAGTCCAGGACCAGTTGGCCGCGATGGCTTCTCATCCACCCTGTGCTAGGGAGTATGGAGGACTGACCTTCATTGATATCCTTCTGTGTGCCTTTGCCTCCTATGTCCTGCTCAGGCTGTTTTATGCCTCTGGGTCATTTCTTGAACTAGAACTCCTGACCAAAAGGCCTTTTCACCCTTTGACTTCCTGGAGAACTCCTATTCATTCTTTGAAACCCCATTCAGACCTCTCTGCCTCTGGGAAGCCATCTTGGACATGTGGACTCCCCTGGCCCTGCCCTCAGACAGGTGTGCTGCTGCCCTGCCCTGCTGTGCCATCATTTTCTGCCATCTCTCCCAAGGGTCAATCCCTGAGGCAGCTCTGCCCAGGAGGCAGAGGCCCTGGCACAGGGCTCCCAGTATCTGGGTGCTTGAGGGAAGCCCGAGGGGGTGGGGTGGCCATGGTGCTTTGGGAAGCTGATCAGTGTCTGACAATGCCGAAGGGTTTCTGGAGCCCCAGATCGCACCCCACACTGGCACCTGTGGACTGGAAGACGCCCGGGTTGCAGAGGCAGTATCGAGTGGCAAAGGTTTCCATCATCCGATCGATCTTCTGGGCCTCGCCAGGCAGCCGGAAGCTCCACAGGAACTGCCTGGGGAGGGAACAGGGCTGTGGGCAGTGGAGTGGGTGGGGACTCTCAGGGACACCTTGAAAAGCTACTCTGCCTCCCCCACACGCTTACTCTCTTTATCCTACAGATGGGCGAATCTGCACCTGTCATCTAGGCTCATGGGGAGGAGTAAGTGGCATTTGTCTTGGTGAGCACCAGGCTTGCAGGAGGTTTCCAGGAAATGCCTTTTTTTTTTTTTTCTGAATATGAGAGTAAGTATGAGCTTCCTTTTGCCCATCTGAGTACTATCACCTTTTGTGGTCCAGGACACCTTAGCCCATGAGGAACCTCTGCCTGCCCCAGGTTCTGCAGCTCCCCGTTCCTGACTGTGGGGCCCTGGGCAAGTGCCTTCCCCCGGTTGGGACACCTTTTCTTGGAATCTAAGCTTCTAGCCCTGGAAGTCGACGATTTCCACAGCTTTACGTTCTACCCCTTGAGGTCACGTGCTGTGCCTGCGCCCCTCACATCTCCTGCGGGGCCTCTTATGGGCCCGGGCACCCAGGAGCTGCTCTGTAAAGAGCTGTCGAATGTGAATGAATGAATGAATATTGGAGCCTATCCCTCTCCCTCACAGAGCATGACGGTTGGAGGGAAGGCCACGTTGCCCGGATGGTATTATCTTCTTTCTTTTCTGCCTTGAAAACTCCTAATCAGCCTTCAAAGTCCAGCTCGAATGCCCCTCTCTTGGGAGCCGATTTTTCCAGGCATTAAGCAGCAACGAGACTTTCTAAACACTTACTGTGGGCCAACTCTAAGCACTTTCTCGTTCAGGCCTCACAACCGTATGAGGTTGGTGCTATGATCCCCAGATGGGGAAACTGAGGCACACAGAGTTTTTTTGTGTGTGTGTGTGTGTGTGGCTTGCCCAAGGTCACACTGGGTGTCAATGGCAGAACTGGGATATGAACAGGGCAGTCTGGCCCCAGAGTTTGTGCTCCTAACTGATATACTATAATGCCTCCTGTAGTCGTAAAAGTAAGAATAGGAACTACAATACATTAATTAGAAAGTAATAAGTAATAATAATGTAATACACACCACGCTGTGTTCATAGAGTAAATAAAACAAGCACTATTCCGAAAACTGGTGGGACTGGCAGTAATAATAGTAATACCAATTACACTGATTAAATATTATTCTAATAACACGGGGATGTAGTAATACCAGCAGGAGAAGCAGCGACGAGCCAGGCAGTCCACAGCTGTCACCCCTCTCAGCCTCCGCTGTAGGAGGCAGGTACTGTCATTCATTAAGTTTTGCTCCTGACACTTTGTGGCCATGTGGATTGTGACGTCCTTGACCCCTCCCAACTCCTGGCCGTGCCACCTTCGAAGGCTGAGCCCCTGCCCCTGGACTACTCACCTGAGGGCCTGGACGAGGTTGAGGTTGGCGAACTCATGGCAGTCCACGAAGGCCTGGAGGACCTGCAGGTTGATGGGGTCCCTGGGAAGGGGGCAGAAGGGAGGGTGGGGTGCAGTGAGGAACTTCCTGGTACCCGCCTCCCGGAGAGGGTTGAGGTGAGGGAAGGGGAGGGGATAGCTGTCCCCCTTCCGGATCCAGCCACTGTCTGTTCTGCTCACGTTAGCGTCACCCACGTCGTTCCCTTTAGCCACGTGCACGCCCTCCCACCCATGAGCAGACCCCCAGCACCCCACGGCTCGCCAGCACCGTTCTCACCTAGGAGGAGGGTCTGGCTTTGGAGAGGCTTGCCCTGACTCGAATCTTTCCTCTGTCACTGCCTGCCTGAGTGACCCCACTCAAGCCGCGTGACCTCCCCAAGCCACAGTGTCCTCATCTGTCAAGTGGAGGCAATCATGCCTAAGCCCGTCCCCGCCCCTCTTCTCAGCTCTTAAATCACGAAGTGGCACCTGTGTTCCCTGCTTGCTCTGGAAAAAAAAAATGTGTTCTCTGGGGAGCCTGAGAGAAGGGTTGCTGGCGTGCTGGCCCAGCTCCGCCCTTGTCCCTTACAGTCCAACCCCACCCCCCAAACCAGCAGCCAGAGGGGTCCTCTCAGACCATGCCTCTGCCCAGAACCCTCCCGTGGATCCCCACCTGGTCACCTACTAAACCCTCCCTCCTGCCCTCGCTCCCTCCAGTCTCACTAGCCTGCTAGTGACTGTGCCTCTGCCGTGGGGCCCTGCACTGCTGTTTCCCCTGCCTGGGGCGCTCTTTCCCCAGACCCCTCCTCTGCTCTCCTCTAAGGCAGACATCGCCTTCTCCGCGAGGCCATTCCTGTCCACACTGAAGTCACAGCCCTCGACCGACCGTGGTCCCCAGCACTTTTCACCTCCCTTCTCTGCTTCATTTGTATTCCAAAGAATTTATAATTTTCTAACATGTTTTACATATTTGGGGATCTGTCTTCCCCACTAGAATGTGCCCCCCTGAGGGCAGGAGTTTTGTCTGTCTTAATCACTGGTGTAAATATAGGGCTTACAGCAGTGCCTGGCATAGAGCAGATAGTAACAGATATCTATTTGTGAGGAAAGAAGGAAGGAAGGAGGAAGGAAGGAAGGAAGGAAGGAAGGAAGGAAGGAAGGAAGGAAGGAAGGAAGGAAAAGAGGAAGGCAGGGCAGGCTTTTGTTCAGAATTTGGAGGGACGTGATCAGTTAGCTCCCTCGAACCCCAGGAGTTATGACTTTCCTAATGTAATTCACTCCCTCACTCACTGCACACACACAGATATCCACACTCATTTTGCACACTTGCACACCCTCATTCCCTGCTTCCCCAAGGCCCCATCTCCTTACCTCTCCCCCAGGTAGGCACCGATGGCCGTCTTGTTGAGGCCCTCGCCCTTATACAGGAACTGGGCGATGTCCTGGGCATCCGGGGTCAGCAGCTTGTGCTCAGTGAGATACTGGATGCCCTGGAGATGGTACACAGAGCCATGAGCAGCCCCTGCACAGCAGCTGGCTCAGGAGCAGGAAGGAAGGGAGCCCCCGTGGCCAGGGCGCGAAGGCCTGGCATTCTGGCACCGGCACAGCCTGTTCGGGAAGTCGTGTCCCTCCCGAATAGAAACTGCCTTTGTAAGATGGTGAGTTCCCCATCACTGGAGGTATGCAAAGAGAAATGGGATTCCTGCAATGAACCAGGTTTGTGCTGGGCGTTCCCCAGGGTCTTTGATTATGTGCTTCGATGATTCCATGAATTCTTAATTTTAAGAGTCAATGATTCAGCCATTCCTTGGTCCTCTTAAAGGTCACATTATTTAAAAATAGCGTTTCATTTTTTTTTTCTCGCTAGTAATCTATGTCCATTGTATAAAAATTAGGAAAAAAACCAGCTAAATCAAAAGGAGAGGAAATCGCCCAAGTCCTACCACTTGGAGGTAGACAGTTGCTATGGTGGTGACTTTCGTTCCCTTTTTGTATGAAAGTGGGAGCGTGCCACGCCTGCCACAGTGGAACCTGCTTTTCTGATCTGACAGTGTCATGAACATCTCTCCCCACCACTCAGGCACACGGCGTCTGTCATTCTAATTTTAGGAGTTTCAGGAGTTGGCCTCTGGTTTTCTGTGACGGTTCCTTTGTGTCCTTGTTTGTTTTGGAGAAGAGGTTTCTGAAAGATGGGGGGTCTGTTTGTGGGTGACAGGCAGAGGGTCCTGGGGGCCCCTCAGTGGCCCCTCCTAGGTGCTTGGGTGGGAGTGTGAGTTTGTGTGAGTGTGTGTGTGTGTGTGTGTGTGGTCCCTGCGGATGGGGGCAGGGGTCTGATTGTTGCAGCTGTGGGACGTGAGTGGATATGTGACTCTGGACCTGTGACGGGGAGGGAAGTCAGCCTTCTAAGCCAGAGCAGTAAATTTCCAGGGCCCCTTGGCTGCCCTGAGCCACCTCTTTTGTGTGTCAGCTGTGGCTTCCTCCTGTCTCTGTTCCTGCAGGAAAGGAGCCCACAGCCACCTAGCAGGGCAGGGGAGGGGGCTGGGGTTGCTCCTGGGTCAGTGAGGTTGTTGGAGGGGGGGTGTTAGGGTGGGGAGAGCAGTAGCTGAGCTCTCAGTACTCTGTGCCAGCACCCCAGATCTGCCGCACCCCCCGCCCCCAGGTGGGTAGCTAGAAGACACTTCTGGAGACTGAGCTCCAGAGTCTAAAGTGCCCCCTGTCCAATGCCCCACTCCCAGAGGAGGAAACAGAGGCTTAGTGCCAAGGGACCCCAGGTCCATGGACATCACAGACTCCACCCATCCTCCGGGCTCCCACCTCATGCCTGGGGCTGCTGTGCTGTGGGTGACAGAGCCCCTAGCCGTGATTGGCTGTGGGGCACTGGACAGATGCAGAGCCCTGAGGGGTCTCAGTTTCCTCATCTGTAGGGCGGATCATTGTGTCAACTGAGGGAACCGAGAGAACACTGTGGAGGTGCCCAGCATGCGGTACCCCATGGCCCAAGGTCTCCCCACCGCAACTGCCTACCTTCACGGGGTCCATATTAAACTTCTTGCGCCCAATGCATAGCTCCTTCTCCTTCTGAGCCATCCGGCTGTAGAAGTAAAGATGTCAGTGTGGGCTGCCCCAGGACCCCAGGGCACACCCTCCAACACCCAAGGACCCTCAAGGACCACGAGTGCTCCCCTCAACTAGAGCCAATATTCCCTAGGGGCCTCCAAGGCGAGGGTGTCTCCAGGCCGTGTGTTCAAATCACCTGTGAGACCATGAGAAATGCAGGTTCTGGGCTCTCCCAGAGCTACCACACCGGACCCGCCACTCCGGACCCGCCATACCGGACCCTTCCAATGGGCCCAGCACCACGGCCTGGGGAGCCCAGTGGAGCTTTTGGAGGGTCCCTGTGCTTGGAGTGTGAGCAAGGTAACGGGGTGGCTGGGTGGAGAGCACAGGCTCTGGATCTGGAGCCAGCCTCCTGGTGCAGATCCTGCTCTAACACCTACTGGTGCCTGCAGCCTCCCCGGACAAGCCGCTGCATCTCTCTGGAACTCCAGTTTCCTTGTCCGTAAAATGAAGCAACATCGCCACCTGCCTCCCAGCATTGTTGAGAGGTTAAGGCGCTGAAAAGAGCGGGTGGTAATCGCTCGGGCAAGTTATGTTGTTACTGTTGGGGCGTGACCAGAGAATCTGGGGACGGGGCCACGTGGGCGTGCACGTGTGTGTGCCTGTGCACAACTGGGGGGGCGGGGCTAGGCGGGTGGAGATCAGAGGCATCAGAGAGCTAAGGGGCAGGGTGCAGATTTCCTGGGACACTGGATATAAGAGTCAGCGCCCTCGGGCCCTAGTGGAGCGTGTAGAGAACAACATTCTCATCTTGCGAGTGAGGAAACTGAGGCCCAGAGAAGGGAGGTATCAGAGCCAGAGGGAGTTTTCCTATAGAAGGAGAATGGTGAACGACACCCTGTAGGTGGGGCGAAGTGGACCAGCCTTGGTCCCACCACAGGCTTAGTCCTGTACTCTGGAGGCCCTTGGCTTCTCCGTCCTCATCCTTCGGGCTGAGTTTTCCTTCTCCCTGGCTCATCCCATGGTGCTCCTGGGTGGCGATTATTCAGGGGCTGTGTCAGAGTGCGTTGGGAAGGACTTTGGATGGAGGAAATGGGAGGATGGGGTGGTGTCTCCAGAGGGAGCTGTCTGTCTGGAAGCGAGGATGGAGTCTCAGGATGCGCTGTTCCTATCTCGCCACTGCTGCCTCCTCCTCCCGGGGGGCCCTGATTCCTGACTGTACCAGGGCCCCAGCCCAGGTGTGTCCCCTGCTCATTAACGATGTGTGACATCCTTAGGAAGCCACCATGGCAGCTTCCTAGGATCCCCTGGCCAGGACCCTCACCTCTCCTGTGCGGTCTCGAAGCAGTCGATTTGGGCAAACACATCTGCGATCTCATCCTTCAGCTTCTGTGGTGGTGGTGGTGGTGGTGGTGGTGGGGTGCATAACAGGGAGGGAGAGTCAGGGGCGGAGGCCAAGACAGAAAGGGTTTCACGACCCTCCCTCACAACCACTCCCACCCTTGGGCTTGACACCCGAATGGCTTTGTCTTGACAGATCCCCTCCCCAGATGTCTCATAACCTCAGACTTCCAGGCCGAACTAGCGCCTCTGTATCCTCTCTTCCATCACCTCTGACTTGGTAGGGGGCAGTCCCCAAGTCCCCACCCTTTGCCCCACTCTGTTGCCAGCATTCCCCGCTCTCCCCTCTGCAGCCGTAAAGTCTCCCGCCCCCGAGCCAACCAGCAGACGAGCAGTCCTCCACCTGGCTGCCATCTTTCTGAAGCACACTTGGCACCCGCCCTGCCCTCGTTCACACTCCTTCCGTGGCTCCCTCCGTCCCCTTCCACACCCCGCAGCCAGGAGGCACGGATGCTGGCCCTGTGGGCAGGCCTTGGCTCTGCTTCAGTTTCCCTCCATCCGTCTGTTTGCTCTGTCGCTTGCCCCTGACTCGGTGCCTGCTGTGTGCCAGGTACTGTGGGTACACCAGGTCCTAGACAGCCCAGGCCCTCTCCTCAGGGACTTTGCAATGCCAGTGGAATTTACAGAAGAGGACACTGAGACTCGGAGAGGTGAAGTGACATGTCCAAGGTCTGACTTCGAGCCTCTGCTTTCCCTGTTTCACCTTGACCCTGCAGGGGACTCCCAGTGGCAGAGGAGAGGCCCCTAACTCTGCCAATTGCCACTGCTGAACAGACAGGGCAAAGTGGCAGCTCCTCCGGCACCCCACTGCAGGGCAGCAGCATGAGCGTTGGCATGAGACTCCAAAAGGCACCCGGCTCTCCCTTACCTCCCCTGAGATCTGTGGGCTGGAAGTGGTTCTGGGGGCTTGTCCTGGGCCCCAGGGACAGCATGGGGCCTGGAGCCTGTGTCTGAGCTCAATCAGCTCCTATCCATGTGACCTCTGCCAAGTCACTGAGTGGCTTCCCCACAAATAAAGTGGGGTTCACTTGCAAATATTAATTTGAGCATGTACTATGTTCCGGCAATTGGGCTGTGGATTCAGCGATGGCAAGACAGACCCAGGCTCTCCTTACACGGAGCTCGCGGTCTAGTGGGGCTGGAATCACGGGGAAATGAAATGGCAGTGTGGAAAATGATCCCGACAATGACGTAGAAAGAGCCTGGCACATGGTAGGTGCTCAATAAAATGCTTGCTGAGTGAATGCTTCGGCACATTCCTCTTTCTCTGGAATCTTAGGGGGACATGTGTTGGTGGGGGGGATGGTCCCAGTCACTGTAGCCAGGATGGTCGGGGCGGCCTCTAGAAGAAGGCGGCACTTGAGCTGAGAATGAAATAACGGGAAGGAAGAGCCATGACGAGAGCTTGGGGGAGTCCCAGGCTGGGGCGACCGCGGGTGTGAAGGCCCAGGGGCAGGACTGAGCAGGAACAGAACGGGGGCCTGTCTCCAAAGGCCATTTATGGGGATGAAGCTGAGATCCAACATGGGATGAGAGTTGATTGAGGCCACCCAGGGGAGAGTAGAACCTACTATGTGATGAGGTGTGTAGAGCCCCTGGCAGGCTCCATACACAGTAGGGGCTTAATCCATTGCTGTCCTTCCCTCTCCCACTCCCTTGGCTCTCTTCTGGCATCTGAGCCCAGAAGGGTGAGAGGAGGGGGCAACGTCCCTTGGGAATTCTGTTCTTCCTCATTCCTGGGGGGCTGGGGCTGAGGCTAGATGTGGCTGGAATCTGGCCTCCCCCATGACCAGGCTGGGGTCCGGGGTGCGAACATGTGTGAGTATTTGTGAGTGTGTGTTCTGAGGGTATGTCAGCATGAATACATGTGTGTGTGCAGACGTGAGCATGTGCATTTGTGAGTGTGAGTGTATGAGTGTGTACTCACCTGGATGTCCTCCAGGAGCTGCTTCCGATGCCACTTGATCTGCTGCAGCTCCTCGGTTTCCACACTGCTCAGCTCCACTGGGTCTGGAGAGAGAAGAACCAGTGGCCACTTACCGCCCTCCCCTCCATCACTCAATTCCAGCCACACTGGCCAGCGCTCAGGGCCCTCTTCCCTCCAGAAACCCATCACTTGTTTGTCCTTTTCACTCAGGCCTTGGCTCAGATGTCACCTCTTCCAAGAGGCCTTCCCTGACTATTCTGTCTAAATCAACCCCTTCCCCACCCTCTCCTCCTACCCACCTTCCTGTTTCTTCTACTCCCCTGGGAACAGATGCTCTGAAATGATCTTGCATATTAGCATCTTTTCTATTATATGCATACTTTCTCAGCTCCATGAAAGCCAGCACTTCAACTATTTTGTTCACTCTTGGATTCTCAGTAGCTAGAAAGATCTTGACTATATAGCAGGTACTCAATAAAATCCTTCCCTGGAACTTTAATTTACTTCCTTATTGGATCATGTGTCTGTCATTTATTCACTTATTTCTTTGCACGACCAGGGAGTAGAGCATCACTTTTGTCTCACATCCCATTGGCCAAATGTAGTCACATGGCCACACCTAGCTGCAAGGGAGTCTGGGAAATGAGCCTATAGTAGGAGAGCCTGGATTTGGGGAAACATTTTGCATTTTCTGCCTCAGATATTGAGGCTCAGAGAGGTGAGGTGACCTAGTTAGGGCCTCAGAGGGATGAGATGCTGAACTAGGGCTGACCTTGGATTGGGCTGACTACAAAGCCTGTGCTCTTTCTTCTTTACCTTGAAATGAATTAAAAGAGCTAGTATGTGCCAGTCAGTATTCTGTGCAAGGTGCTGTCACTGTTCCCACACTCAAGTCAGATGGCCCACCTCTACCTCCCATTGTGCTTCCTGTTGTATCCGCAACACTCTCCTGGTCAAAATCTCCATGGACTCCCCGTTATTTAGATGAAAAAGTCCTCATCCTGGTCCCCTACAGTCCCTTTGGTCTCTCCAACCAGCCTTTCCCCCACCATTCTAAACAAGAGCCTTCCAGTCCAGCTATCCAGCTTGTCCCTGCTCCTAAAGTGCCTAATTCTCAGTCTTACTCCCCGACCTTTGTCTATGTAGTGCCTCCACCTGTCTGCCTATCCAAATCCTCCCTGGCTCTCAAGTTCTAGCTCTGGGAAGGGCCTGGTCACGTTTCTTAAAGGTTTTACAAGGATGGACATTATCTCTCCTGAATGAAAACAAAGAGACTATCAAGTCCTCCATTTCTCTACTTATCCATCCTGTTGACTGAGCAGCCATCTTGGATTTTGAGATGAGAGCTGGGTCCAGAGATGGCAGGGCACTGAGCTAAAAGGAGTCTGGGCTCTGGGTGACTGTGTGGACTTTTCAATGAGAGAGAAATAAGTTTTGAGAATATCTCAGTCACCATTATTCTGAGTCCTTTTATTTTTTTTTTTTTACAGCAACCAGACCTGAAACTTAACTGATAGAGTGTCCTTATCTATGAAAAATGAACCATAATCCTTACCTAGGGTGTGGTTGTCAGTATTAAAAGAGTTGAACTTTGTCAAACACCCAGTAAATATCTGACATATGGTAAGGGTCCAACACATGTATAATGGATGTTATGTTTTGTCATCCAGCTTTCCTCTGCAGGACCAAAGCACCCATTCCCACAGCTGCTGGGAGTATAGCCTGCTGATGGCTCATAGCTGAGTCCCTCACTAGGAATGTGCCTCAGCCAGATGGATCTGTCTCACCCAAGGACACGCCCTTCCCAAAAGGCAGTCTCTGAACTTGAGCCAGTTTTCAGACCCAGAACCTACTGACTAAAGGACAGGCTGGGTCCTCAGAAAGAAGGGTCCTGTGACACTTTTGCAAACATGTATGGTAATGACTCCCCTGGTTAAATAGCCAAGATGGATCTGTCTGACTCACCAACTTAAAGTTAAACGAGCCCAGTGGCGATCCTTTGTACGTGGTTCTCCTAGAGACAGGCGTGAGCAGAGTCAGAAGTCTCCAGTCAGCCCTATGGGCAGGTGGCCCAGAACCCCATGTCATCTGTGTCTGTTGCACCAGGACCTGTTCCTTAGCTCACACCATGCCTGCCTGAAAGGGTTCCTGCTGACTTTCTGATAAAGGAGGGAAATTTTTGGGTACAAGTTAAAACTAGACAGCTATTGAACTATATAGCCTTGCTCAAAGGTGTTCTGGAAAGACAGTGGTGAGAACTTTGGGCAGGGGACCTGTTAATCCATTTCATGTGGAAAGAGAAGCAGCCTGAAGTAAGAATACACATATATTCATGGGCAGTAGAGGATGGCTTGCCTTCTTGGTCAGAGGCTGGAAAGAAGAAAGATTAGAAGACTGGGAATGGAGAGGTCTGGAGAAGAGGCCAGTGGATGGCCCTATGGGAGCGGGCACAGAGTGGGAAGATTTTTGTAAAGCATACTTATGCTCCCCAGCAAGCACCCACCACAGGAGAGGCACTAAACCACCAAGCAGCCGGAACGACTCAGCCAGTTGACATAAGCCAGTCTCTGAATGGCCAGCTCAGTGTCGGTACAATGGCACATGAATGAAGTAGCCGCGTGGCCTGGGTGGAGACTAGGTGCAGGCCCGCTCACCCAGGCTCCCTGTGCTATCACTACTGCTGAGTATCTGATCTGTCAGCAACCCGTTGTTTCTTGAGAAGAGACCCACTGTTTCTTGGTAGCAACTTGGTCACACTGGATCCCTTCGATTCTGCAGAGGCCAGCAATTCATCTTGACTGGAATTCACATGTGTTACGGATTCACAGATGTGAGGGCCTTTTCTGCCCACAGAGTCTTGGCTGGCATTGGTACCCAAGGGTTTCCAGAGAGTTTGATCTGCTGACACAGAACACTGCGTGACATCACATTAGACCGTGGAGACCTTTTTACAGGAAAGGCGGTGTGGGAGGAGCATATGGCCATGGGACCCTCTGGTCCTCTGAACATTTCACAACCAGAAGATGCCTCTTGAAGGTGTGGCAGAGGTGTCAGCTTGGAGATGGTGTCCTGCTTGGAGGGGCACCGTCCTCCAGGATGCACTCTATGCCTTAGATCAATGACCGTTAGATGATGCTTTGCCCTCAGTAGTTAATCCACACGGATCCAGGAGCAAGAAGGAGGAGGGGATCCACCACGATCCCCCCGATCCTCCTCCAAGTGACTCACTTGGGAGTTTCCTTTCTGTTCCTGAGACTCTGAGCTCTGCAGATCTAGAGTTCCTGGTTACCAAGCTGTGGGAGAGGTGGCCCTCACACCAGAGGGCAGAGCGAGAGGTCCACTAAGCTTTAAGTTCACCTACTCCATGCCAGCAGCTTCATATAAATTGTGTCATTTAATCCACACAACTCTGTCAAGTGGGTCTTTTTCAGAAAGTTGAAGACACTGAGGCTCAGAGAGGCAAGTGATTTCCCCCCAGGTTACATAGCCAAGAAGTGACAGTGCTGAGATCAGAACCTGGGTCTGTTGACACCCAAGACTCTGTCCCTGGAGAGGTGGATTCTGCATGCCGTGGGGACATTCAGGGATGGAAGGCCTTAGGGGCCATCTACGCAGAGACACTAGCAGAAACATGGCAGGAAGAGCCACGCTGGAGGCTGGGCCGGGACTCCTCTGTCGGGAGCGGTGGGCAGGCTGAGCGCCATCGTGGAAAAACCCAGGCACCTCTAGTTGACTTCGGGATGAAAGATAGACTTTTGTTTTATTTGTTTGCTTCCCATTGTTTTTCTGTTGGCTGGGACTTGTGCCCTGAGACCAGTTTCTGCAATAAACTGGTGGGGGCCCCGTGATTTTTTCAGATTGGCAGATTGTCCCAGAGAAGCCAGGATGGGTTTTAGCATTTCAGTGGATAATCCTCAGCGTCAGGAGATAAGCTATGGGCTCCCAAGGCCTGGTTCTAGGCTGACTTCTCTCCTCACCAGGTTTCTTTAGCTCTCAGCTCCTCTTGTGGGCCAAGGAGCCACACACCCCCCCACAGCTCCAACCCCTTCCTGAGTTTCAGATCCTTCTATCCACTTGTCACTGCAGCTGGTCATTGTGATCAAACCGGAAGTCCTAGAATTTCCCATTTTTTTCTGAGTTCTTGAGCTCTGGGATGGTCCCTTAGGTACCCCGGCTAGAACCCCTGGAGGCACCTGAACACACCTCTCTGTCTCATCCTCATGTTTCCTCCTTAGCAAGCCCTGTCTGTGTTCTTTCTGTTCCCATGGCCCCGGACTCACCCAGACCATGGGCTCCTGTCTCTGGGGGACGCAGGGCCTCCCCATGTCTCCCTGCCTCCCTCCACTTGGCCTTTCCAATCCAGTTTCCCACGGTGTCCCATAGTCCTGGGGATAAAGACTCCAATTCTTACTGCAGGTGTGTCCCCATCCTCACCTCACACCATACCCTGCCCGCTGCCCACGGCTCGAGGTCTCACTGGCTGCCCGTCATCTGCTCGCGTGTACTCCTGTGTCTGGAATGCCCTTCCTTCTCCTCTCTACCCAGGAGCTTCCACTCTTCCTCTACCCAGGAGCTCCCACTCTTCCTCACGATGTCCTCTCAGGTGACTCCTGTGCGCCACTAGGGCACCGTGCTCTCCCTCACCTCCTTCCCACTCACTGCAGTGGGTCTCGGATCTGCGTGGCTCAATACACAAGCCGAGCCGTTGGTTAAGGAAAAGTGTGCTAGGTGAGCACCTACTATGTGACAGGTCCCGTGTGCTCGAGGCTCGTCCCGTCAACTATCTCATTTGATCCCGAAGACAGCTCTGGAAGGAAGGTATTTCTAATCTCATTTTGTAGATGAGACACCTGAGACTCAGAAGGGTTAAGTGCCCTGCCCAAGGTGACACAGTTGGAAGTTGGTGGAGGTGGGATTCACACCCAGGCCCATCTGGGGTTCTGAGGCCTTGACCCTGATGTTAACCATCTGAAAATAGCCATACAAACCATCCAAGCCCCATCAGACGCCAACCCTGGATATTTGGACACGAAAATGCTGGCCATGGCCACATGTCTGAGAATGAAGATAAGATGCAGAATGATGCCTACGGTCTGAACCCCTTTCTTTTTTTGGGGTAAGAAATAAAAGAATGCAAACATCTTAGAGCTAGGGACACTGAGGCACAAGTATGGATGGAAATGGTTTCCCAGGAGAGTGGGATGCTGCGGAGGGAATGAGGGGGGCTGTTTGCATGTCTTTTCCTACAGCTTCCGGTCCTGACCCGAGCAGGTGGCAATTGCCCAGGTGCATTTGAACCTGACAGACAGTGCTGACAGCCCAGAGACTGCTGCTCACCCATCACAGGGGGACACAGGGGGGCCTTCCAACCCTTCACCTATTTGTTAAAAAGTGGGGGTTTCCTCCCCATTTCGGAACTGATGAACTGAGGTTCAGGAAGGGTGAGGAGAACACATCCTGAGAGTGGCTGCTTCTGATTCCAAGCCTGTTTCAGTCATTGGTGTGGCTCACGGGAGGCGGATTTTTAATAATAATAATAATAATAATAA
>NW_011888797.1:10451643-10459664 GCF_000151845.1 Pteropus vampyrus | reverse complement strand
AATCTGAGCTCAGATCGAGGTAGTCACCAGGCCGTGGAGGCATTTTGATTAAGACCCAGTCTGCATAACAGAAATGACCTTCCCTTCCTCCTTCTGCCTCCTCCAGGAAGTCTTTCCAGATCTCCTCTGCCCAGGTGGAAAGAGTCACTTCCTCTCATGCTCCAGGTCCATGCTCATTTGCACATCTGCCCTGTGTCACTGTCCTGCAGATCTGTCTCCCTTTCCCCGACATCCCGGCCCAGCAGCTCCCCAGGGTTGGTTCCTGCTGTCCCCAGCATTCCACAGCACAGGGCCTACATGCCAGAGGACTATTTATAGAATAAATGAATGAATAGAAGAACCATTCAATGGAGACCTCAAATCTCGCAACAGACTGCTTGCATTGACCCCACTGAATCCACCTCCTTCCAGGCCAGCCTAAAGCAAAGCGGTGATCCCCCTTCTGGCCTCCCCTGATGCCCCTCTCCACCCACAGCCCAGGCTAACCTGGGCTCTCTCTCCTCTCAGGGGCTTGGCCCTATTCTGCCGTTTAATGGTCACCTGAATTTGGGCAAGTCAGTCCTCTCCTCCACTTCACCCCAAGAGCTTCAGTTTCCCCATTTGCATCGGGAAGATAAACGTCCCTATTCCTAAGGACTTCTGCAGGGGGAGACCCCAAAGAATGAAATGATAACATTGGGAAGACAGGCATGTGGGATGTTGCTTCACAGTCTCATGTTCCCCTCGCACCTGCTGCGACTTTGAGCCAGGGGCTTCTCCTCGCAGGGTCTCCTGCCTTATTGGCGCCTAAGACCTGTTCACTGAGCCCGTACTGTCTACGAACCCCCTGTTCCCAAAAGCCCACGGGAGAAGCTAGGGGTTCAGGGAGAGAGCACTGGGCAAGGCATCCAGGGGTGGGGAGCCATCTGCCCCAGCAAGATTGCTTCCCTCTCTGAGTCTCCTTTGTTCCATCTGTAAATGGGGCTGTTGAAATGGATAGATGGTTCTCTATCTGTGGGGTGAGGCGAGCCCAGGGGGCGGGGTCGGACTGCTCTGTGTTAGGTTTTGTCTGAAGAAAGGGTTCTGTTGCTTAACAGGGTTGAGGCCATCTGGACCCGAGCTCCCGGCCAGCTGCTGGCAGCCCTCGTCTTCTGGAATGCTGGGCAATGTGAGGACACGGGGCACAGAGACTTGGTTCCTCTTCTCTCCACCCCACAGAAACTCAGCGCTGTCCCTTCTCTCCCGTGCACCCCGTGCAGCCACCTTTCCTCCTTTTCTGCAGACACACAGCCCTGCATGCTCGGAGGGTCTCAGCCACGGCCCTCCGCTGCTCATTCCTGGCCCCCTCCGTGGGCTCTGGGTGGCGTCCTTAGCCTTCCAAAGGACACCCTCACCCCTCAAAAGCCAAACATGGGCTCCAAGGTTTCGTAACACCCAGACAGACGTCAACGTCACCAACACTGTCACCTTCAACATAAGCAACCTTTCTCAGTCCCTTAGTCTCACCTCTGGACCTTTGCACTAGCTGCTCCTTCCTCTTAGAGCTTTTTTTTTTTTTCTCAGAAACCCACGAGGATCACTCCCCCTCCTCCTCAGGCCTCTGCTCAAGTGGTGTCTCCACTTGAGGGCTTCTCCACTACCCCCTCCCATCTTCTTTATCCTGCTTTACTACTCTTCATTCTGAGTGTGACATTAATATATTTGCTGTCTGTCTCCCATCTGGAATGTAAGCTCCTGAGGGCCAGAACAGTGCCTGCTTTGTTCATTGTGCTCCCAGCACCAGAAACACAGTTTGGCAGCTAGCATGAGCTCACGAACATCTGCCGCATGCTTCTGCATTTCCACCCTTGCCATGTCTGTTTACATATCGATTCCTTCCAGGATCCTATTATCCCCATTCTACAGAAGAGGAAGCTGAAGTCCAGAGAGGTTGGCTCCAGGTGCTTACCTGGGTGGCACAAGTCCATTCTGGAGTCCCTGGGGAGGGGTGGCTTGTGCTCCCGTTGCCTGTTGACCCGGCTGCTGCTTGGGCTGCCCAAGCAGAGATGTGTCACTTCAGCTACAACAGGCCCCTTCCCGCTTGCCCCGCCCAGCCCAGTGTGGGGAGGAAGTCCTGTCCTGCGGGTCTGGTGCGTAGGCTCTTAGTGTAACAGCAGCACTTCCTAAAAACCAGCAGAGTTTTGAGTAGCAGGGGCTCTTTGCATTTGGGGTGTGAGTTAGGGAGGGATAGAGGCCAAAGGCAGAGCAGGGCACGGTGGGGTATAAAAAGAGAAAAACAGTGAGACAGAGATACACACACGTACACACACAGATAGTCACTGGAGGACAGAACCTTCTCTAGGGGACGATGGGCATTTAATCAGAAACCTCCTCATGTAGAAACAGAAGGGTCACTAACTTGGGCAGTCTAAGCTGGGCTCAACAGAGTCTACCCCAGGAGCTCTTTTTCATCAACTCTCCCTTGGGAAAAGAAAATCAATGCAGTGCTAGGAAGGGCTTTGCTTTCTCTTGATGAAATGTCTGGTTTTATCCTGTCTAGTGACCACTTGGGCAATATGTTCAGTTTCCCTTTTCCCCCAGGCTGCTAGGAAACTCACAGTCAAATCTGAAGCTCCTTTATAGCTGTTATATTGTGCTGTCTGGACTTTGGGGCCAGATTCAGCTGTGTGACTTTCAGCTCTGCCTTCAGCCCTGTGTGAACTTTGGCAAGTCACTTATCTGCAATGAGTCTCAGTTTGCTTACCCATAAAAGGAGAAAATATGGAAAAAATAGAGGGAGATAATGTGTGTAAAATGCTGGGATGTAGTGGGGACTCAATAAATACTATCTTCTTCCTCTTTTTGGTTTTGATTTTCTTCTTCAGTTAAAGTTCACCGTTTTATCGCTTGTACCTTTTCTGGCAGATTGATTCAAATCCTTTGTGGAAAAAAAGTATTGCATAAAGAAATGTTTATAAATTAAACGCTCCTTCCTTATAACTTTGTGGCACATATTGGTTATTCATCTGTTTCCCCATCAGTTTGGAACAGCCCCATGAGGACAAGGTCACCTGTGTCCCCATATCTGGCAAATGCTGTGGACATAGAGGGTATTCAAGTGTGAAAAAATGAATGAATAAATGAACGGAAAGTAGGGGAAATGGCGTGGTTAAAGCAAAAGATGGTTATAATTTCCACCCCTCCCTGTGTCCACACCCCTTTGCACTGGGACGCTGCCATTTTCCCCATCAAGCTGTGGAGGCTTTTTCTTCTCCTTTTGGATCTGGACCGGGCTGTGTCTTTCTTTGATCATTAGAATGTGACATTACACGATTTTCAAGGTTAGGCCTTAAAAAGTTTTGTAGCTCCCACCCTTGTGTTTGGACACCCTGCCCAGCTGCCATGGCAACCAGCCTGGGCGAGCCTGCTAGAGGACGGGAGACCACATGGAGGCAGGCCCAGCTGTCCTGACTGGCCCCCGGTTGCAGCCTTACGAGTGAGCCCAGGCAGCACTAGAAGAAAAGCCACTAGGCTGAGTCTGACCTAGATCGCTGTCACATAGAATTGTGAGAAATAATAAACATTTGTTGTTTTAAGCCATCAACTTTGGGGTGGTTTGTCACTCAGCAAAAGCTAACTGATACAGATAAAATCCAGTGCCTTCATTTCACTGAAGAGAAAACCGAAGTTCGTTTCTGGAACATGCCTGGGCACGTTGGAACTCGAGTTAGTGGCCAGCTCGGGCAGAAGCCAGGCCTACCAACTGCTAGCCTAGGGCTCTCAGGAAGCTTTGAACCAGCTGCCCCTCTCGACTCCTGCACACCAGTTTTTTGCACAAACAGTTGAGGTGCAGGGAGCTACTCTTATCAGAGGATGCCAGGAACACCCCCAAAACCCAAGTTCCCAGACGCCAGCCAAGGGCCAAACTTGCAAGCAAGCCTTTCTAAGGATAGCAGCCTCTGTGTTAGACCTGCTAGGCTAACACTTTTCTGCACAAGGAATTACACCTTTCTCCCTATTTCTCCTTTTAAAGTGACCCAGGAAATGTTTTTGTGTGTGTGTGTGTGCCTCAGGTTCAGATTTGTTGTGAAAACTTTAGTTTACGATGGAGATAATTTCAACAAATTTCCTGGAAAATAATCCTGAGAAAGGCTTGCTTGCAAGTTTGGCCCTTGGCTGGCTTCTGGGAACTTGGGTTTTGGGGGTGTTCCTGCCATCCTCTGATAAGAGTAGCTCCCTGCACCTCAACTGTTTGTGCAAACCATGTGGTTTATGTTGAACATCTGCTTTCCTTCTGGGGATCCGGAATTTTGGTACGTGCCAGGCAGAGGGTGCCTACGTGGCCACCCCCAGTAAAACTGTGGGCACTGAATCTCTACTGAGCTCCCTGGTTGACACCTCACATGTGTTTTCACATTTCGTTGCTGGAGGAATGAAGTGCCTCCTGTGTGACTCCACAGGGAGAGGGCCAAGCTCGTGCCCGGTTTCCTCTGGCCTTCGCTCTAGCTGTTATTTGCTGATTTTGCTTTGTATCCTTTGGCTGTAATAGATCATAGCTGTGGGTAAGACTATATACTGAGTTCTGTGATCCCTCTTGGTGAATCATTGAACCTGAGGATGGTCTTGGGACCCCGACACATGTTCTAATGCTGTAGCCAGCCCCAGTGGATGCACCTTGCCCAGGGCCGTGGTTTGGCATATGGGATTTCCTTTTCGGTCTGAAGGGCTGGTTGAATGGTTCAGTTTTTCTTACTATCTCATTCTCTAGGACCCAATTTAAATACCGCCTCCTCTGTGAAGCCGTCTCCGATTATATCTCCCCTCCTCTTCCCCTACAGCCCTGGTCATAGCTAATAGCTTGTATGTAGGTAGCCCAGGAAGGAAGGACTATCTCACTGTGGGTGGGAAAGGATTTGGTAGAATCTATGGCAGAAGAGCCATAGAGACCTGGGTTCAAATCCAGATTCAGCATTTGCTAATTATATAAACTTCTCCCCACTGAGCCTTGCTTTTCGTCATCTGCAAAATGGGGACAGACAAGATCATGTTTGCTTACATGAAACGGAAAGCCCAAATAACAGTGGTTTAAAGAAATTACAGGTAAATTTATGAAAAAGAAGCTTGAGGTAGGTAATACAGGTCTGTCTTCATAGAAGCCTGGTAATCAGGGATCCTGGCTTCTTCTAACTTTCTACTTCTGTCCTCAAGGTCTCCTTATGGTCCAAAGTGGCTGCCTGATCTCCAGCCATTGTGCCTTAGTTTCATGTAGGAAGAAGGATGAAGATGGGAAGGGCTCCTCTTAAGGGGATCCTCCTGAGGCTCTTTCTGGTTTGAGGTCAGCCTTTCTCAAAATATGGCTCTGCTTCCTCCTTGTGCACTAAGTGGAGGCCCGTAGCTGGGGATGGGACAAATTACAGCATTCTCTAGACATGGGGTCTGGGAGGTCCCCAGATAAACACCACTACCACTTATGGAGTGCTCACTACATGTCAGGCACTGTGTTAAGTGCTTGTACATCATCTTATTTCATTGTTTCCACACCCAATGAAGTGTATTATAATCTTTGTTTTATAGATGTGGAAACTGAGTTCAGAGAGGTTAAATCACTTGTCCAAGGTCACACAGCCAGGAAGAGGCAAAAGTTAGATCCAAGCCCTGCACTGTCTGACTTCATTGCCATTCTGAACTAGTGCAAGCATCACTTCAAACATTTAGAAGAAATTCATCGGCCTGCCGACCCCTAGCAGAGAGATAAGAAAGGCCCAGCACTTAAATCTAATCATACCAAACCACATGGGTGGTGCTTTCTACTTTTCCCAAGGCTCAGAATTCCTCACCTGGACACAGCTGGCTCGAGAGTAAGACAGCTGGACGGAGCTTAGAGGTGGCCTAATTCAATGACTTTGTTCTGTACATGTGGGGAACTGAGATTTGGAGAGAGAGAAGACTTAGAGTATGTAAGGGGAAAAACCTGAACCCATTTGGGCTGCACAGTTTGCTTCCTCCATCCATCCATCCATTCCTCCATCTATCCATCCATCCATCCATGCATCCATTTGTTCGTTCAGCTGATGATTATTGGAGGCCTATTATGTGCCATGCACTCTCTTTGGCATTGGCACTAGACAGATAAAAATTCCAGTGCTCATGAGGCACAGAGTTAAGTCAGCTGAGCTGTGTGGGACATGGCTTGTGGTGGGCAGGATGTGTATTTGGAATGATTATCTCTGAGGTCTCTCCCCTTAATGATTTTCTCTAATTTCTCTTTTTTTTTTTTTTCTCATGAGTTGGAACTGGAAACAGCCCCTGCCTGGCAGATGGAACATCCCTGCATTCTGGGACTGCTGAGGGGTTAGCCTGTGAGACCTGAGCTGTAGGTGGGGCTTCAGAAGCCCAGGGGCTCTCCAAATGTGCCTGATTTCCCCTAGGCCTGTCATTCTTTGTCCAGATCTAGCTACAAGACTTCCTGGGAGCCTATAGCACAGAAGGACAGAAGGAAGTTGGACCCAGGAGAGTCCACGATTCAGGAAGCCAAAGGCAGGGTGGGGGGGGGGGTAAAGGACAGTAGAGCACACTTTGATGTTCAAGTTCACATCTAGAAATTCCTTCTAATGAGATAAATGCACATATGTGGAAAGGGGTGAGCACACGGAGGCTCCTCCCAGCATCACTGACAACTGGGGAATTGAGAAAGAATTTAAATGCTCATCAGGGGCCGAATGATTAAGTGATGCTGGATGCAGGCTATGGGCCAGTGTGAGTCATTAAAGAGAATAATGATGATATAGAATTCAAGTCTTTTGGTTTTAAGTAAACATAATTCAGTCTAGCTTAAACTGAAATTTACTGGCTCAGCTCCTGAAGAGTCAGAGATGGAGTTAATCTTGGAAATATGATACCAGAGGTTCAAATGTCCTTGTTTTCTCTCTCTCTCTCTCTCTCTCTCTCTCTCTCTCTCTCTCTCTCTCTCTCTCTCATTTCTTTATCTGAATTTAGATGGGTTTTCTCCATAGTGCAGCCAGCCTGACCACAGAGAGCTCTAGGCTCACATCAAACCACCTTTGACTTCAGAAAGAGGGCCTACCAAAAAGATTCTCAGGGAAAGATTTCGATTGGCTAGATCTGGGTCACGTGCCTATCTCTGGACCAATCACTGAAAAACAGCATGGGAGGAGCACCATGATTGGTTAAGCCTGGGTCACATGCCCGGCTTAATGAAGGCGAGGGGTTGGACAGCCCCACTAGAACCACCAGGAGAAAGGCAGTTCCTTAAAGGAAGGAAAGCTAGGCAGATAAAGACAAAAGATACCCATTCTTGCTATTTTGGGGTAAGTTTTTGCCTTTTCTGTTTCTTTTGTTTTTATTATACAGACGACCCTAGACTATATCGATTGATATGAAAAATTATTCTTAACATAGAGCTGAGTGTATGCGTCCATAGCATGGGGGTCAAAGGCAGACTCTAGGGCTAGACTGCTTGGGTTCAAATCTCAACATTGCCACTTGCTCATTGTGACCTTGGGCAATTGAGGCTCAGTTTCCTCATCTGTAAAATGAGCATAATAATAGTGCTTCCCTCATACCATTGCTGTGAGAATTAAACAAGTTAACCATTTTAAGCATGTTTGAATGGTGTTTGGCATGGAGTGGAGTAAGTGTTGGCTATTATAGCTGCCTAGATTAGGGGTTGTCAACCTAAATTCTCACAGAGGTCAGGCAGGTAAGTAAATGAGGAAAGTGGACCTACTTGGGAACAAACAGGGAATGGTGGGAACTGTGGCAAAACAGAGAGGCTTGTCCCATATGAAGTGGGCAGCTCGTCCTCACCTCTAGCCAACTGTTGCCATGAAGACATAGGAGCCCAGGGTGGCCAGATCTCTGTTTTCCAAGATTAGGTGGATTTATAAATTTTTGTGTGATATTGATAATCAATTAGTTTTTTTCTTTTTTAATTAAAACGATTGGAGTGACATTGGTTAATAAAATCAAATCGGTTTCAAGTGTACAATTCAATAATACGTCATATGTATATTGCATTGTGTGTTCACCACCCAAAGTTAAAT
>NW_011888797.1:10448638-10450128 GCF_000151845.1 Pteropus vampyrus | reverse complement strand
TGGCCCTCTGTGCTGGAGAGGCGTGTGCTCTGTGGATACACAAGTGCTTTCCCCTGAGCGTGGGACTCTCGCGGTGAGATTTGGAGGCGAGGCGAGATTTTAGGTGAGAGCTGTCACTTCACGCCGAATAGGCAGCCAGGAGTTCCTGAGTGTGCTGGGGAAAGAAAACTTAACAGTCACTAGTGACATTCAGTGATAAATCCCTGGCGGGGAGGGGGGGCGGGTTGAAGGGGCCTTTAATCCATTCAACGAGGACTTCACAGAGCAGGGTGACTGTCTGGAGTCTTGGGTATTGGTTCGAGGAAGGAAGGAAGCCTATTGGAGGTCAAGCAGAAGTTTGTGCTTTGGAAAAGGGGAGGGGGAGGGTGTTCCAGGTTCAGGGAACAGCAGGAGCAAAGGCTCAGAGGCTTGAGATGGAATGGAGGATGGGACTTCGGATGAATCCAGGCCTGGACCTAGCTACCCCTCCCCCGCCCCCTTCCTGGGTCTCCACCCTGCACTGAGCTGCTCCCTCACTCCCACTTCCCCTTTCTAACCCTTGTGGGAGCAGTTTCAGGACAGCAGTTTTCTGCTGGTGACAGGAATACACACTTGCATGTAAAGTGCATGTGTGCACCTCACATGCATGCAGGAGGTGACCCAGATTCTATCCCTCTCCCAAGCTCACCGGACTAAGAGCCTGGGGGAAGCAGAAGGTCTCCAGTGGGATCAGGTGGCTGGGTCATGGGGTGGGAAGGGGCTGAGGTCTGGGACAAGCCAGAGGCAATGTCTCCCTGTGTCATGTCTCCCTCATGGCCACCAGATATCTCTGTAGCTTCAGAAGTTTCATACCTACTTGTCCACGTACACTTGGATGCAAGGGATCCTGGGAAATGGTGCACCTGGTGTTTCTAGCATCTAGGTGGGAGGTAGGATCCCCTAACCAGGGAGGTGGAATGGAGGAGCTGCTGGTAAGAACCAAGGCACAGGCTCGAGGGGCCGTGAAGGAAGATGCCACCATAGGGGCGGAAGGAGAGCAGCCGGAGATGCAGGAAGAAACCTAGGAATAGTCAGAGACCCAAGATGATGGTCCTTCAAGAAGCGACCAGCATCTCCCTGTTGCGGGGGAGGCGAAGGTCTCCAAGCATCCAGTGAGTTAGCAGATGGGCAGGTAGCTGGGGCAGGAGTTGGTGAGGCAGGGGCTTTAGGCAGGGGGAGCTGGGAAGTGGCGGCAGTGAAGGGGCTGCAGTAAGAAGAGGGTAGAGGTGGGGTACACGAGGGCAGAGGTGGGGTACACCTGAGTGGCGGGACAGACTGAGGAGCATGTTTCAAAGAAGAGAGCGACGTTACCTGAGTCAAAGCATCAGTGAAATGGGGACACCGCGTTGTGTCTCACCGGCTTGTGGCGATCGGGAAAGTGTCTGGCCTGGAGAGGCCGCGGTGGAGACAGCCGCTGCCTCTCCGTCAGCCCTTTGGCTGCTTGTCTGGTCTTCGCAGTGCTCCAAGAGGAC